>NC_136904.1:22474806-22824188 GCF_949606895.1 Notothenia rossii
AAATAAAAATAATCAAATAATCCTTGATGCGGTTTGGAACCTGATATGGCATTTAGTCATAGCAGCATTGAGCTGAATCTGCCTGGTAATTCTGAGCAGGCATTAGCTCCACCTCCTCTTTTTTTTTGTTTAAGCTAAGGACACCGAATCAGCAGTTCTCAAACAGGGCTGAAACAGAGGGATATGAGGGACGTCTAAAATGCATGATCTGTTTGGTATTTTGAGCAAAACGCATCATATACATGTTTTTTTTATATATTTCTATATATCTGGGACCCATAATTTATGCCTAAAAATAGCATGATAGGAGAACCATAAAAGAAGGATGGAGCCGTGCAAAGGAAGAAATGGGCAGGTAAGTAAATTTCGCACATATAGTTCATGATAAGCATTTATCCCATTTAACAATACATTTTTTAGTAAATTAAAAGGGATTGTTTTATATTTTCGGATATGTAAGAGAAGATAGGAAACAAATTGAACTGAGTGTATAATATATGCATATTATAGATGCATTATGCAAATCCTGTATGCATGCAGTTCGATTATTTGTAATCTTTACACAAAGCTAAACTGGCTGCTCGCAGTATCACATTTAGACATACGTATATATGAAAGTGGTATCAATACTCTTATCTAACTCTCCACAGAAAGTGAATAAGTGCGGGAAATTGAAAACACTTAAGTGATAATACATCCTTACAATGCATTTGGATAACACAAAAACATTGATTCAGAATAAAGTTGTAAAATAGAATAAGACATTTGTTTGATACCTTATTTATAGACCTTATCCCATATGCCAAATAAACCAATGTAACTATTTCATTACCATTACAATCTGGTAACCAGCATGGGATTCTTTTCAATGATTGACTTCGGAGCACAATATTAGCATAAAGATGACATGGTTCATCTTGAACAGTACAAGTAAAAATATTCCATTGAATTAAGTAAGTAACATGAAACTTCTTATTGTTTATTTTGATGCGAGGAATAAATCAGTGAAAATATTTTCACTGCATAGTACGTACCATGCATCACCTCGTCAACCAAGTGTTAGAGATCCCTTAACCTTGGAGAAGAAACACAGCAGCCATCTGTACAAATGAAATCTAAAATTGTAATTGAAACTGAAATTCTTCCTGACAGTGGATTTACTCGATATGAAAACATATAAAACTTCCTACCAGGTTTCCTGTGGTCCTCAGACTTACTTTGTATTCTTGAACCAAGTCTTAACTGGCCAGGACTTCATCATTCTGTGAGGAGAGTTATTTTGTGGTGAAAAGCTCCAGCTGGTGTAAGGCGAAGGGACGCTGTGCGAGGCCCGGCCCTGTTTGGTTGGGGGAGAGGCAGGGGCTGGACCTGTACGTGGATATTATAATTCATGCAGCTCTCCACAACGTCCAGGGATGAGCTCACCTCAAGGTCAGGGAGCTGTGAGTGGAATACTCATCGGGAAGTCTGGGCTTATTTTCACATCTTTGCACATCCTTCTCCATCTCCTCACAAATAGGGAAAGATTCTGCAATGAGTGGCAAAGGCCATGTTGAAGCATTTGCCAATAATAAAATCTCTGGTAATTTCAACGGTGTTGCGATTTTAGGGCTGCTGCCTTTTATTTATTTGGATTTTAATCAATGCACATTAAATACATTATAAAAGGTATGCTTTCCACACTTTTCACAATTCTAAACACAAAATTGTATATGTGGGAGTGTCAAATTCTACATGCATATTCAAAATATCAATACACAATGTACTGTAAACCCACTACAGCCCGTGATATCTATATGCATAAAAATTAAAAAGAAAATAAATCCCAAACCAATGCACACACACACAAATGAAAGGGGATCCCAGGGAACACTGACAAGTGTGCTCACTGTAGCCTGAGGTAAAACAGAAACAAAACAGAAACAGTCTGCTCTCTAGCAGATCCATGACAATAACAAATTGAGGGAGTTTACTTCTCATATATTATTTATATTATTTGATAGGGTTGTAGGCGATCTACATGGGAAAGAAATTCTGTAGAGAATACAGAAGTTTGGATGAAAGGAGATGCTTCCTCCAAGGCTTGTTGGATTTAGGTTTTCATCTGTCACATTTAAATGTGAATAAAATAGACTTGTTTTCTATCCTCTTCAGCGCTAAGCCAGACAAACATTATAACACACTAAATCATAGATGTCAGTCAGTGAGAGGAAAAGTTGTATCCAACTAATATGTATAGTAACTAGGGTTGCAAAGAGGCTGAAAGTTTCCATGGGAAGTTAAGCTGGGGAATTTTGGAAACATTCGATGCAAAATTAGGGAGCCCTATTCATAGAGAGAAAAATAAATAAAACGTGGCCACGTTTTACTTTCTAGTTTGCACGAGATACCTTCTCGTGCGCACGCTTTAATAACTCGTGTGCACAAGTTACTAAAGCGTGCGCACGAGTTAATAAAGCGTGCGCACGAGTTAATAAAGCGTGGCCTCGTTTTGTGTGTGTGTGTGCGCGCGCGTGCGTGTGTGTGTGGGGGGACATTTGTTTATGATATAGGCTATCGTTCGTTCCGGTGCACTCCGGCAGGACTATAGCACATCGAGGTTAAGATTAAACAAATTTCTTTCACTTGGGAATGCATACATAACTATGGAGAACCAGATTTGTGTAAATTACTGTTCGTGGTAATTTGAAAACAAATGCCGGTGGTGTCGGACACACACACACACACCGAACACGCACACACGGAGCTGAGCACACACACACACACACACACACACACACACACACACACACACACACACACACACACACACACACACACACACACACACACACACACACACACACACACACACACACACACACACACACACACACACACACACACACACACACACACACACACACACACACACACACACACACACACACACACACACACACACACACACACACACACACACACACACACACACACACACACACACACACACACACACACACACACACACATACACGTAGCAGCCTCTATTCAGCTGTTCTAATGAAGGGAAACGCAGTGAAGTAAACAGTAAAAGGCACAGCTGTTTGCAGCTGGTGCTGCTCTTCTCAGATTCTGCTGAGTTACACGTTACTGCCTCCAGTGCCCTGTACGACGAAGCTAGTTCAACAGATCCTGGATATGTTTGATTTACCCGGCTTAACTAACCCTAACAAACGTGATGTCGATAAGCGGTCCTACGAAGCTGGTTATCAACTCAGTAAATCAACCAGGGTTTCTCTGACCGGCTGAGAGCGCATTCACGTGAAAGGGACGGGGATAGCAACATTTGACCAATCACAAACATGGAGACGCGTGCTGACAGCGCAGTGTCATACTTCATGAATGAATAGTGTAAATAGCAAATCCTGCTTCGTAGTACAGGCCACTGGTGCCGCAGAGATTTCATAAAGTGAAGGAGGTTTGGTTTTCCTTCTATAAAACAGCTGTGGGCAGCAGATACTGTGAGTCACGGACAGGAATCCCTCAATTTAAATAAAACAAGGCCACGCTTTATTAATTTGTGCGCACGCTTTATTAACTCGTGCGCACACTTTATTAACTCGTGCGAACGAGAAAGTAAAACGTGGCCACGTTTTATTTATTTTTCTCTCAATGAACCCTGCAGGGCTCCGAACAAAAATTAAACAAAAAAACTATAGGTTACTTACGTAACCCCAGTTCTCAGAGTAACATGAAGTGAGATGTCTCACTATGGGATGCGCCTCAACGCGTATGCAAACAGAAGCATCAATCTCATTACGCCAATCCTGATTGGCTGGTGATCTTGACGTCTACGTCAGGGAATCCACCCACCCTATAAGTAGCTTGCGCTACGACGCAGCGACATTCAAAATAAGCACCTCTTCTCGCTTCGCCTTAGCAAGAAGGGCCGTCTGGTGAGACATCTCACTTCATGTTATTCTCCCATTTATAACACTCCGTTCGATGTCTCACTATGGGATATTGAAACTCCCGTATTGCTAGACATTTTTATATCGAAAATCACCAAAACAACCAGAACTTAACAGGTAGAACCCTGTCTCAACACGGGGCCCAGCACTGCGCGGGGCACACTTGGAGCAGAGACATCTAGCCTGTAAAAGCGGACAAAAGTGAGCGGTGAGGACCAGCTCCCCGCTGCACAAATGTCATGGATCGAAACACCCTTGAACAAAGCCCAGGATGTAGCCAGTTCACAAGTAGAATGAGCACGCAGGCCCGTTGGTGCCTGCAAAACCTGACTCGTATAAGCCAGAGCAATCGCTTCCACAATCCAGTGGGAGAGCCGTTGCCTGGTAACGGGCTTGCCCTTATGAGGGTTAGCCCAGGATACAAAGAGTTGGTCATTACGACGAAACTCTTTTGACCTGTCCATATAGGTGCGTAAAGCACGGACTGGGCACAGCAAATTCGGCCGCTGTTCCTCAGAGGAATACAGTGGCGGAGGAAATGCCTCAATGTCAATGGGGGTACATGAGCCAACCACCTTAGGTACAAAGGCAGGGTTGGGCTTCAGCAACACTCTCGTTTGCCCCGGTCCAAATGATCCTCCCATGTAGCAGTGTGAATGACAATATCATCAAGATATGTTGCAGCAAAATCTGACAATCCCAACATTACCTGATCCATTAATCTTTGGAAGGTAGCTGGTGCGCCGTGCAGTCCAAACGGCATTACGGAGAACTGGTACAGACCCCATGGTGTACGGAAGGCTGCTAACTCACGGGACTGTGGAGTCAGCGGCACCTGCCAGTAGCCTTTGCATAGATCAATCGTGGTTAGAAACTTTGATTTGCCCAACCGATCAATGAGTTCATCAATGCGAGGAACTGGATAGGAATCAAACTCAGAAATTGCATTCAGATAACGGAAGTCTATGCAAAACCTTATGGTGCCATCCTTCTTTGTTACCAATACAATGGGGTTGCACCCAAGCGGCAAACTCTGGGGAAGAGCCGGGACGCCAATACGGAAGTGCTACATACTGCAGTTCATATATTGGCCAATAGGCGATGACTGCAGAAAGGAGCAATTTCCATAGACCCCCATGTTAAAATGCCCAATTTTACAGCAGAAAAAAACATGTTTCTACCCATGGCTCCATACATTTTATTATCGATATAGTTATATTCCACCTTCATGATTATGAATCTGTGAGTGAATTGTTTTCTAACACGACCCTTTTATTTATATTAGGTCTTACAGTTTTTGCATAAATTAGGGCGTGGTCACATTGAGTGACCGCTCTGTCAAATGACTGCTACTGCTAGCTTCTTGTCTCTCTGCTAGCTGCTCCGTGAAGCTAGCTACAGGGACTCTGCCTTGTCAGTTCATCCAGGAAACACAACTTGAAGCCGGCCTTGGTTGTTTGTTCTTCATGCTTATATATCGGGCTATTGTGACTCGCTCTGCGGTTGAAACAGACGGTGCATGAATGCGGTTTTGCGGTAAGTGAAATTCGAGTGCTTTATTTATGTGTTAAGGATTTTAATCGACCTAATGAATGTTAAGGCTAAGCGAGTGGTAGCTACATCGGTGCTAACGATGCTAATCGTAGCCTCCAAGTTAAAATCATAGACTGTATATATAAAGGTTAAAACGAAATAGAGAAGTGTTAAGTGTAAAGTGGGATAATACTGTTGAACAAACAGCTTCTGTTTGAGGTTGATAAAATAAGGTCATCCTTGTTACTTAGAGAGATATTTTATTATGTAGGTAAGAACTGTATGCATCACTAAGATTAATTTAAATTGGTTATGCACAAGTATGTAGACAAGCTAATGTCGAAGTAGTAATGTATGTGAAATCAACCTCACAATAAGATGTGTGTATTACAATTATTAATGTCATATTTCAAGATGATTACTTCGATATTACAATATGGTTGGTTGATCTGGAGTTCATTATTGAGCTTACACGTTAACGTCAGTCATCTGAAGAACGAACCCAAACCTTGTTGTTTTTATTAATTGCATTACCAAATGGGTATCAAATAAACAGTAAGCATTGGTAACACAACTTCCAAAGTTACAGTAAAAATAAAAAGGACCCTGACTCGGAAAATACACAATCCAACATGTTCAACAGAAGAGAATCAGTTATATTGTTTGTACACATGGTACTATATATATATATATATATATATCTGTTTGTTTAAGGTGTCCAGGTGATGCAGACAGGCTGGACCAGAAAGTGAGAGACATAACTGGACTCCTCACAGCAGTGAACTTCAGCACAGGTATAAAGACTCTATTTTTCATACTGTACAAAGAATCAAGAAAGATATTGGTTTAAATGAATGAAGTATTAACTTTAATACACCGATATACATTCCATTAAACAATACTAGATCACCTACACATCAGTTAAGTTGAGGGTTTTTTCCATGCAAAAAGTTACATTTAGATGTTAACAAGCAATATGATTTTGTCAGCTTTCTAATTTAATGTATTGAAGGCAAAGATATTTAACACAGAGAGAACTGCTACTATTTATTTCTCAATATTGTCCCTAAAAAACGTTATTCTTTCAGTGAGACAACAGAGCAAGCTTCTACAGTTGCACTACATTTTAATAACAGTTAAATATTATTTTGATAATAACATACATTTCAATGTTGATGAACTTCATACTGTTCATTCATAATCTGATTGTCTTTGTAGCTCACTGTTGAAATAAAAAAAGACATTACAATTACAAAATAATTTCTACAGCCCCTAAACACACAAACACACCGCTTTCATAAATAACACAATTGTTCTGCAATAATATGTTTTATGTTTCCTGTAATTTTTGTTAGGAAAGGACATGCCTGAAAGACACGACATGTTCTCCTTCTTTGAGGGTCAAGAAGAACATCCAACAGGAAAATTAAAAGCGGATGATATGAGATTTCAAGACCAGTACACTAAGAAACTACTTTTATTGTAAAAACAGTCAGCTGATCGAATGCACCTATTTCCACATCTAAACTCCATCAGCTGATTATTTATATTTGCCTCGCTTTATGCGCTTCACATCACTTGTGCCTTGTACCGCAGAGTTTGCAATGTCACAAATAAATGGGGCCAATCTACAGTCAGATGTGAATGTGTAATCTAACATTTTCAGTAAGAATAATGGACAAAAGGATTGCAAATACAAATACAATTTATTGAAATGTGAACCAAAAGTTAATCAAACATGTTTTGAATAAAAAGCACATATGGACAGTAGGTGTAAACCTATTAAATGTATAAGTAAACACATTTAGTCAAATAAAGTGACAGTTGGCATCAGCTTTGCCTAGCATGGGCTCCTCCATCAGTCCTCTCCAAACCAACAGACAGGACGTCCATCACACGGAGGTTTCTCCCCGAAGTCTCTGCAGCTTTCTGGACACCACGCTGTCTCAATCCGTCCACACTGAATATGAGAGGGGGAAAATGAAAATAATAAATGCTTTAGACAATAAGAAACATAAAGTTGACAGTTGAGTTGCTCAGTTTTTTTTAGATTGTCAATACTATTACTGTATAACTAATATATAAGGTTAAGAGGTACATTCAAATAAAGATTGGTCTTTAAATACATGTTGTCTTTTGAATTGTTTGTCTAAAGTCAAGGATTTAGAACTGGTACTTAGTTTTATTATACAGTCTGGTTATTATGGTTTGGAGGAGGCCTCACAGGTAAGAGCACTAACTAGCTACCATCACATGTACCATAGCTTGACTTAAATGTATTAAACGTATAATTAAGTGATATCAAAATATAAATAACTAATGTCATGCAAACATATTAATATTTGCTTGATTCCAGTGTTGAATTTAGCACAATTGCATACAAACATTAAGGGATTTTAAGATTCTGAAGTATTATGCTAAAAACTCAATAACTTAGATTATTATTTATAGTTTTGCTGAATAGTTTCATGTCCGCTTACCTTAGAAACGTAAAATGCAACGGCAGTGTGCAGATGGGGAGCATGTTAGCTTAGCTTGGTAGCTTCAGCTAGCTCTGGAACTTTCAGCTCGGTGGCAGCAGGTCCCGCCTCCGCTCCGCCTCTTTGCCCTTATTTGGAGTAGGCGGGAGTTGAACTCTGACGTCAGTGTCGAGCCGTTAGTGGCCGACTCCACCTACTTAAGGTCCAGATACACCGGCCAGTCACCTGAGAAGTCGCCGACGCAGACACCGACTGTTGTGTCGCCGGACTCTCCTGCGTATTTGCCGACTTCGCGCACTGGAACACACCGCAAACCCGAGCCGAGCACGTATGAACTGCGCATGTGTGAGTGGCAATAACTCTCCTTGCCAGCAGGCGGCGGTAGTGTGTATTCATCATTCAAAAGAGGCAAAAACCAGAACAACCGGAAGACAGAGAAGAAGAACAGACTCCGTGATATAAACAAACAACAAATAGCGTTTTTCTTTCCATTTTCACTCTCGTCCATTGAAAACATGAACGAGCAGGAGCTCTATAAACCGATGAGGTGAAATAGCCGTCCGTGGGTGTTCCATCTTCCATTTTAAATCATTTGTTTACCTCCCTCACTTCCGTTAACGCTTCTCATGCACTGATTCGCTAGCTGAACAGCCAATCAGTGTTATCCCTTTGTCCGACTTCCGGTGGTGTTCCCGATGCCGATTCAACATGTTGAATCGGCATCGGGAGCGTCAGGTCGGCAGAAAAGACCCGACGGTGCGGCGCACACCACTCCGAATAGGGCGTCCCCACGCTCATGTTCGGCCCCACTCCCATTTACTGCCGATTTTGGGCCGGTGTATCTGGGCCTTAAGGGCTTCTCGGCAACTCTGCAGAATCCTATGGGTGACGTCACGGACCCTACGTCCATTTATATATACAGTCTATGGTTGCACCACTCACTTCTTGATACCTCAATGATTCCCAGGGATATCATCAGATCCACTTCCTTTTTAAGGGACACCAGGAGGCGCTCAGGGATTATGTAGCTCAATCTTCGCACAGAAGCATTCTTCTTTAGGACAATGTTGTGGTCAATAACATTTGTACAACCAGGATTCTCTTAAAAAACTTCTGGGACACAGAGGGCCCTGACCTGGGTTCGCTAATCAGCTGTTAGGTGGTTGCGATCAGGCAAAGCAGCAACAGGTAGACGAAGGTACTTCGCATCTTCGTCATCCTCTTCTTCCACATGTCTAATCAACAACACTTCCTTTTTGTCGGACCTGGGAAACCATTCTTTTAATAGGTTAACATGCAAAATTCCCCAAAACAGCTCATTATGGCTACTGCAATTTGTGAAGTGCATGCGTTCCTCCGTGGTGAAACGACCAGCATTACACCACAGTGGAAAGCAGCAGCAAATCGCCTGGAGTTAAAGAGAGCGGGGCTGCGTTGCGTGCATGGCTTCCTTCTGCACATAACGGGGAGACGTGCTCTGGCGGCGGTCTCGTTCAGGATCCTACATTTCAATACTTTGCACACTTATTCCACTTATTCCTAGCGTGCCACTGGTTACGGCTCCGCGTGCCAACGATGGCACGCGTGCCAGGGGTTGCCGACCCCTGGTTTAGAGCATCTTCCACATCCATATGAATTTCTGGCTTTACCCGTTAATAATGGAATAAGTCTGAAAGCACAATCTTCAGTTGGCCATCTGAGCCCGCCTCACCTACCTGCCTACCTCCCACTGAGGGTATTTTTATCTGTACTCCACAAGAGATGCTATGCTTTTAAATTCTAATAAATAATCTAAAAGAAAAATGCTGCTGCAATTCTCTCAAAAGTAACGAGAAAATGTTCAATATCATCAGAATCGGTTAACTGTTGGAGCCTTGGCTCTTGAGTTTTTAAATGTACTGCTGAAAAGCTGTCACGTTGAGGAACTCCAAATAATGTCTGGTGAGGACGGTTAAATCCCTATAAGCCCATCACATTAGCCCCGAGTATATCTGCTTTACCAGAAAGTTGCTCCAAGGTTGCAGATGTGTGGGCCTGCACCTCTGATTGAAGCAGATTAAATTGCTGGCACAACGCTCTAAACTGCTTCGGGCGTCTCGTGCCTGCTGCTGATCCATATGTGCTCGTAGAATATTGGCCAGGTCAGTGATGGTGGGCTCCATAGGCTCACCCATTTCTGCGGAACCAGCTACTTCCTCTTCTGAATCAGACTGTTCCTCCGGCTCCGGCTGCTGCCCTCGTGTAGCCATGGTTCCTCCTTTTCCTCTCGTTCTCCCCGGCATGTTTGGGGAAAACGGAGAGAATCAAGTAAAAAAATAAATAAAAATCTCTTCTGCAACTCCTACTGCTGATCCCACCACTGCCACCATATGTGGAGGACCAGGGTACGAAAAAATCAGGAATGCAGGTTGAGGCGCAAAAATAAGGATTTTATTTACCCAATTATGTACAATCTTAAGATGGGTAATAAAATCAATTTGGTTTAAACAAAAAAGGTGTAGATATAAACATACACAATCTAGCATTTAATGCATAAACAAAACGTCACAAAAATGGGTGACATCATGACTGTGTGCTCTTCTGCCCAAGAGCAACTCACATACTCCCCCTCATCTCCACGCTGCAGGAATGTATAGCACTACTGGCCAGTCCATTGTTGCGTCCAGGGGGAAGAGGCTCTAAAAAGGGGTGGCTTAAATGGAGTGGCCTCTTTAAACACCCCTAAGGGTTTGAGAGGAATGGCGTAGTCCAATTAGCTGACACATCTATAAAGGCAGGTGGTTTCCATCAGCTCAGCCTTTGGCTTTCTTTGAGTCCTGGAGAGGAGGATATGGAAAGTGCATCTGAAGGAGGATGGAATGAAGTAAGGAAAAAGACTTCAAGAAAGAAGATAGACATGTCAAGTGACAGTCTTAGTGGATCTGATTCACAGAATGAATTCAAGAGAGTAAAGAAAAGGATTGAGAATGAAGAGTGGAAAGTGATTGTGGAGTTTGGTGAGCAATCCGCAGCTAAGCTACATCCAGTGGCCCTGACTAAAGCAATTCACAAAGAAATTGGATCGATAAAACAAGCAAGATGTCTGAGCAAAGGACGGATGTTGGTTGAGTTGATTAATGCAAGACAACAGGAAAAGTTACTGAAAATGAAGACCCTGAATGAAGTTCGAATTAAATGCCATGTTCCTGGAGCAAATCGGAAAATACTTGGAGTTATCAGTGGAGTTCCCATAGAAATCGGCGTAGAAGAACTCAAGAAGTAAATTAAAGGGGGGAAAGTGACTGTAGTAAAGCGTCTTCCTACTAGGTACCAAGGTAAGATAGTGGATAGTTTGTCTGTTCTTCTTCAGTTTGAAGAAACAATACAACAGAAGATAATGATCGGTTGCATGAGCTTTCCAGTAAGAGAATTCATCCCTAAACCTCTGCGGTGCTTTAAGTGCCAAAGGTTTGGGCATGTGGCAGACAAGTGCAAAGCAACTAAGCCCAGGTGTCCAACATGTGCGGGGGAACATGAATATGGTAGTTGTACTGCAGGTGCTAAGGTGAAATGTTGTAACTGTGGTGGGGAACATAGTGCTGCGTATCAGGGCTGTGAAGCGCAGAAAAAGGCCAAGGAGGTGCAGAGATACAAAGTGCAAAATAAAGTCTCATATGCTGAAGCAACAGAAAAGGTTTCACTAAACATAGCTAGGAAATCCCAAATAGCATCAAGTATGTTCTCTTCAAAAGATTTTCCCAAACTCCCACAGGCAAAGGAAAGCTCCACAAAGTGTTCACATAAGTGTGTGATAGGAGAGGATGCATTGATTGTTAATAAGTACAAGTTTGTGGCCTTTGTTGGAAAAGTGGTGAATGTTGCTTTACAACAGACAAAAAAGAGGTCAAGACTGAAAACAATAGTGGAGGCAGCAGCTGAATTTTTGGGGATAAAGGATATAACCGTTGAAATGATACATGAAATGCTAGCCACCAATAATGATGATTCACAGATTAGTGAGTAGATGAATGGTTTTTCTCATTCTGCAATGGAATGCTAGAAGCCTTATTGCAAATGGACAAGAATTCAAGACTTATATATATCAGTTAAAAGAAAAACCAGACGTTATTTGTATTCAAGAAACATGGCTGAAGACTCATTTGGACTTCATAATTGGGGGATATACTGCTATAAGACAAGATAGAAATGATGGCCAGGGAGGGGGATGTGCAATCTTTATCATATCAGAGAAGTCATGTCTTATAGTAAGCTAACTTTTAAGAACAGTCATGATTTAGAAATAGTGGGTGTAGAAGTTTGGATTAATAAAAGGAAAATTAGTGTCCTGAATTTTTATAATCCATGTAATAAACTCAAAATAGAGGAATTAGACAGTCTTTTTCAAGGAAATGAAATAATATGGTGTGGTGATTTTAATGCACATAATACAATGTGGGGAGGGAGATCAACAGATTACAACGGACAGGTGGTGGAGGATTTAATGGAGGCAAAGGAATTAGTTTGTTTAAATAATGGGCATGGTACAAGGATCAATTTTAGAGATGGAACAGAGTCTGCGATCGACCTAACTCTTGTAACAAGTGAATTAGCTTCATTGGGAAGTATTGGCAAATAACAGTATTGGGAGTGATCATCTTCCGATTATAATCAAGTTTGATATAAATCATGTGGTTGAGCTAGACGGTATCATGAGATGGACTTTTTCTAAAGCAAATTGGGAGATGTTTGCTAAATTGTGCGATAATGAATTGGATCAGATTGATATGGCAGAAAGTATTGATGAAATAAATGAGCAATTTACTTCAAATATAATTAAAAGCGCTAATCAAACTATTGGGAATAAAACTGGGAAACTTGGTAAATGTGTTAAGATGGTACCGTGGTGGAACAAAGACTGTAATGATGCAATCCGAAACTAAATCAGGCTGTTTGGAAAGCTAAGAAAGACACATTCATTACATAATTTATTAGAATATAAAAAGGCACAGGCTCAGGTGAGGAACATTGTTAAAAGAGCAAAAAGGGAGTGTTGGAGAGGATTCTGTTCAAGTATTGGGAGAACTACACCATTAGATAAAGTATGGGGAATGATTAAGAAGATGAGGGGAATAAGACATCAGAGTAACCTGCCAGTATTAGAGATTGGAGGGGAAGTTACCACTGGTGCTTTGGAGAAGGCAGAAATTCTAGCTGAAAATGTTGTCAAAGTTCATTCTTCGGAAAATTTGACAGAAGAAGGTAAGATCAGGAGGCAGGAAGTGTTAGATGAGCATCCTAATGTATATGAAGAAAGACATTCGTCGCAGAGTGTTGTAAATATACCTTTCTCTATTCAAGAGTTGAGAAGAGCATTAAGTAAGTGTAAAATGACTGCTCCTGGGAAAGATAATGTATGTTATATAATGTTGACCAAATTAAGTGATTTTGCATTAGGAAAGCTGCTGGAGATGTACAATAAGATCTGGGAGAAAGGGAAGCTGCCAATAATATGGAAAGAGTCAGTCATTATTCCTATTAGGAAACCTGGGAAAGATCCAACCAGTCCAGGCAGTTATAGACCTATAGCTCTGACATCACACTTGTGTAAAGTTATGGAAAGGATGATAACAGAAAGGCTAACATACTACATTGAGAAAAATGAACTAATGACTCCTTATCAGAGTGGGTTTAGAAGAGGGCAGAGTACTTTAGATCCACTGCTGTGCCTGGAGTCTGAAGTCAGGAAAGCCCAAGCGAACAAGGAGTGTGTTGTAGCTGTATTCTTTGATGTGGAAAAAGCTTACGATATGATGTGGAAGGAAGGATTATTAATAAAACTGGACATTATGGGTCTGGGAGGTAATGTATATAATTGGATTATGGATTTTTTGTTTGGCCGTGCCATCAGAGTCCGAGTTGGCAAGTCATATTCTAGCAGGCATGAAGTTGAAAATGGAACCCTGCAGGGGAGTGTCATCAGTCCTCTTTTATTTTCTATCGTGATCAATGATATATATACACAAGTAGGATCTGATATTGGTAAGTCACTTTTTGCAGATGATGGAGCTATTTGGAAAAGGGGCAGAAATGTAAAATATATTGTAGCTAAGATTCAGGAAGCCATTACGGAAATTGAAAGCTGGTCTCTGACATGGGGGTTTAGATTGTCGGTGGAAAAAACTGAAACTTTATTTTTTACGAGGAAAAGTATAGGTGAGGAGGTCAGGTTAAAACTTTATGGACAAGATCTAAAGAAAGTGAAGACATTTACATTTCTGGAAATATGGTTGGACGAGAGAGTCACATGGAGAACTCACATTGATAAAGTAGTAGATAAATGTAAAAGGGTTTTAAATGTTATGAGGTGCTTGGCAGGCACTAAGTGGGGGGCTGATAAAGCTGCTTTGAGGAACGTATACACAGCCTTAATTAGATCAGCCATAGAATACGGACTAATAGTGTATGGGTCAGCTGCATATTCTTCTCTTCAAAAATTAGATAGAGTCCAGGCACAAGCACTAAGGATATGCTGTGGGGCAGTAAGATCTACACCAGTGTCTGCACTTCAGGTAGAGGTCGGAGAAGTACCTATTTCTTTGAGGAGAAAGCAGTTAATTGTTAATTACTGGGCAAATCTACAGGGTCATAAAGATACTCACCCTACTAAACAAACTGTACAAACAAGTTGGGAAAGTAACAAAATAAAAAAAGAAAGTTTTTGTTTTTGTGTTTCGGAAATATGTAAGGAATTCAAAGTTAAAGAATGGAATATTAGTCCGACGGTGTTGTTATCAGCTGTTCCACCATGGTTGCTACCTCAACCTATAGTAGATTTGTCACTAGTGAAACGGGTACATTAAATGAAAAACAAATTCAATGTACAGGCTTATGTGAACACTGTTCTACATGAACAATATGGGCAGTTTATACAAATATTTACTGATGGATCCAAAAATCCAGAAAATGGTCTAACTAGTTGTGCATTTTATGTTCCTGAGTTAAAAGTCAAAGTGGGAAAGCGTACAAGTGATCACATTGCAGTATATACAGTAGAGATGATGGCTATCTCTCTAGCACTTCAGTGGGTAGAGGAAATACAGCCAATGCGAGTGGTCATTTGCTCTGACTCCAGTGCAGCTCTGGAGAGTATAAACAACTTCTCTTCAGAATGTCGTCAGGATATTTTACATGACATTTTACAAAGCATGTTTAGGTTAGTTCATCTGGGAATTGTTGTTCAATTTGTGTGGGTTCCAGCGCATGTGGGTATTAGAGGGAATGAAGTAGTGGATCAACTGGCAAAATGTGGTTTGAAAGCCAACCAGATTGATATTATGGTACCCATCAGTAGAGCAGAAGTCAAATCTTTTAAAAAGTGGTTATCAAGCAACAATGGCAAAAACTATGGGAAAGTAACACCAAAGGAAGACATTTATATCAGATACAAAGGGAAGTAGGAACAGGAAGCACTTGGGGGAGTAGTAGAAGAGAGCAGAACATTAACAGCAGGATAAAATTGGGACACTCTGGACTAAACTCATCACTGCATCTGATTGGAAAACATCCAAATGGCAATTGTGATGGTTGCCAACAACCAGAGACAATACATCATGTATTTTTTAGCTGCCCGGATTATAACAGACAAAGATTCATTCTGAAAACTGCACTGGAACAACTCAACATCAAGGACATGGATTTCAAAGCAATATATGAAAGTAAATCTAGAAATGAAGCAAACAAGCTGATCTTCAAATTCCTCAAAAGCACTGGGCTGAGGACAAGGATTTAATATGAACATGTAATAACTCAACAGTAGGTGGCGATATATGCTCCAAGTGGAAGCGATTCGCCTTTAAAGAAAAGAAGAAGAAGAAGAAGAAGAAGCTCAGCCTTTTGCCGGGAGCAAGGTGAGCTGTAAGACACTTAAGGATGTGTGTTCGTTTGTGAGGCTTGTAGCCCTCACACACCCGTATTGACCTACAATGTTATTTGATGCATGGGTGAGTGTTTCTTAGCTATATTTTTGGAAATTAATTAATTTAATCATTTAATATTCCAAGTATTCATTAAATATCTTGTGACAACACATTATTATTTTCATTCTACCTTTCTTAATGTGTGAACTAAAATAGTTTTTGTATTTCTACATCAGGTTTACATACATGGGTCAAAAATTACCCATTTATGTACGTGTGATAAAAAGGAAAAAAAGACATACTATAATAATTATTTAGTTATAACTAATTATTTTACAGTGATTTGGACCAAGCATGTATTCACTAAGGAATTTGATAGGAAGCTTTTATTTGTAAACGATTGCCGTTAGGAACATGTTTACCATTGACCACGTTTCACATGCCAAACTTGTCAGAACTCAACAGGCTGCTTTTGCACTTCTTATTCATGTAAGTCTTATTTTACACTTCTTCTACCTAAGATATTTTTTAACTTGTGAAAGATAACAGTACATAATATTTGAACATTACCGGACCTTGTCATCCATTACTAGTGAGGAAGAGACTTCTTGTCTGTCAAATTACAAGGAACTGGCCAAATGCTTCTAGTGTACAATATTATTATATATCGCAACATCACAATGGACAACTTCTTCATCAGTATCCCTCTGGCTGAAAAGCTCCTTGAGAAGAACCTGACCATTGTGGGGACTCTTCGCCAGAAGAAGCCGGACATACCGCCTGTCATGAAGCTATCCAAATTTAGGGAAAAGCACAGCTCAGAATCTGGATTCATTGGCAAAATGACCATGGTGAGCTATGTGTCGAAAAAGGGGAAAGCTGTTGTCCTCCACCATGCTTGAGGACAGAGCAGTCGATGACAACAGTGTAAAGAAGAAACCAGAAGTGATTCATTAATATAACTAGGGCCGGGACTTTAACGCGTTAATTAAGATTAATTAATTACACAAAAATTAACGCGTTCAAAAAATTAACGCATTTTAATCGCACTTATTTTTGCACCGCGGAACGTTTCTCACTGGATGAGTTTCAGGGGTACCGATTATACTGGAGCACCAACTAACGTTCATGACTTCAAACAACAACAAACCACAGTGAACAATAGTCAAACGTGAACGAAGAAGCTGATGAGACCGCTTTGGTTGGCCCCGTGGATGGGACATTTTGTTTTAAAAAACGGACAGATGGAAGCATCGATAAGAGCACGGTTGTTTGCAAATTATGCAAAAAGGAATTTGCGTATCACCGCAGCACATCAAGCCTCAAGTATCACCTCAATGCAAAACATATAGCAGCTAGCGTGGACTTTAGCCCGACTCGGAGTACAAGGGCAATTCGCGTTGATCAAACAGTGGCCTATGCAACAGAGAGATTTTATTTTTCATCAGGCTATTGGAAGAATAGGAGGGATTGAGGTCAATCACTGGCACTTTTTTTTATTTTATTTTAAATGGTACACTTTATGTTGAACTATTTATTACGTTGTTGGTGCAACTGGCACTTTATGTTGAACTGTTTATTGTTTTGGCCAAGGTTATTGAGAGAGTTGGACTGAAATTGATTAGCTTTTTTAAATCAACTGTTGGTAAATCAACAAAGTCTGTTATGGCCTCTGAAGCAACAGAGAGATGTTTTCTAATAGTCAGGGTTTCCAATGTTCTGAATGTACTTGAAAGTATTGTGTTTTACTTAAAAAACAAAGTGTTATAGTTTACAGAAGGTCTACCTACCTATAGGCTACCTGAATCTCTGAAATGTACTATATTCCTAAATATGCTATTGCTACACTTTATGGCAAAAATTGCACTTTTCTGTTGGTCTTTGTTAAGTACCACCTTGAAAAAAATAAACAATGTTTTGTTGCTTAAGCTTATGTATTCAGTCATTATTCAATGGTATACTAAAATCCATGTGAAAAAAATTGCTTCTCACTGTTCTCAGGTCAAATATTTATATGTGATTAAAAATGCGATTAATTAATTACAAAGCCTGTAATTAATTAGATTAATTTTTTTAATTGAGTCCCGGCCCTAAATATAACATAACAAAATCAGGAGTGGACACAATGGATCAGATGGTTCCCTGAACGGTTGGTGCCGGAGTTCACATGCAAGCGGAGAACATGGAGGAGGCCCATGGTGCTCTGGCACAATGTGCTCGATGTTGCCACCCTCAATGCCTACTCCATCTTTACTGCACAATGCTGAGGAGCATAGTGCGTAAAGCTCTGCTGACTCAATGTCTTCAGAGTTCCAGCTCTGGCATTAATATCAGCACCAAAATTGTGCGCCGGGAGCTTCAGGGCATTTTGGACAATTCTATGCTTCCAACTTTGTGGAAACAGTTTGGGGAAGGCCCTTTTTTGTTCCAGCACGACTGAGCCCCATGGCAAGGTCCATAAAGGCCTGGTTGGGTGAGTTTGGTGTGGAAGAACTTGACCTCAACCTCATTGAACACCTTTGGGATGAACTAGAATGGAGAGCCAGGCCCTCTCGTCCAACATCAGTGTCTCACCTCACACATGCTCTTCTGGATGAATGGGCAAACATTCCCACAGACAGACTCCAAAATCTTGTAGAAAGCCTTCACAGAAGAGTGGAAGCTGTTATAGCTGCAAAGGGGGGACCAACTTCATATCAATGCCTATGAATTTGGAATGGGATGTCATAAAAGCTCCTGTAGGTGTAATGTGTAGGTGGCCCAATATTTGTCAATATAGTGAATGAAGAGGCGCATGGAGGGCACGCCCCACCTCAAAAAGCACATTACAGGGGCAATGGAAAGATGTGGTGCTAAAAAGACCAAACAAAAACACCACCCAGCCACATGTATTGTTTGGTCCAAATCACTGATAAAATAATTATTTGTAACAAAATTATTATTATAGTATGTTTTTTTATCATTGTTATCACACTTTCCAAACACATGGGTCATTTTTGACCCATGTGTGCAAACATGATGTATTACTACAAAAACTGTTTTAGTTCCTACATTTTTGAAACGTTGATTAAAAATAATGATTTGTGGTGATCAAAAACAAGATATTTAATGAATACTTGGAATATTAAATGATTAAATAAATGGATTTCCAAAAATATATAGAAACACTCAGCCATGCATTAAATAATATTGTAAGTCAATACGGGTCATTGTTGACTCATGTTGTCCCTTAGAAGGGGTATGCATAGCTTGTGTATCAAAGGGTTAAAAGTGTATTAGATTGTTTTTCAAAGCCTTAATATGTCTAATGTTCCTCTGTAACCACTTTATAAATGTTTTTTTGATTCCAGGATGAGAAGTAAAGTCCAGTCTGTCCTCTGTACACCATGAATTTCTGTGCTACATTTCCTGGCATTCAATCAAAAAGTATTTCAGTCTGAGTGGAAGACATTGTCTTCAGTGGTGCACACGGTTGTTTTAGAATTACAAGCTGCTGTCGGGCAAAATATTGTATTACATTTACAGTACAGTGTATATATACATATATATATAAAAGAAAAAATTATTTTATTTTTTAAATTGTATTGTTTATAATCTGCCGTGAGGAACAAGAACTTGCTCAGGCTGCAATGCTTCATCCTATTTTTGGTTTATGAAGTGTTAGTTTTCCCAAAAGCAAGCAGGCAGGCATACATCTGTGAGAAGATATCGTTGAGAGCCTCTTACACTCAAGTAAGAGAAACGTGTTTATGTTTAGGGTTACGAAAATGCAGATGATGTTATCTTCACTGTTTTATTTAAAATATTCCTTTTACATGAATATATTAATGTGATACACAACCCCTCACATGCTATGTACTCATAATATAAAGATGTTCTGTGCTCTACTTGAGTGTGATATGTTAAATGTGTTGGTGCACTGCACAGTGTGTCTAACAGTTCTCTGTGCAATTAACAGCGGGAAAGTGTTTAAGGGATTTCTATTTAGGGGAATCAAATCTTAAATGCTTGGAGGGATATCATGTAAATGTGTGACTCTCCGTTAGCGTTTTGGAATGCACAAGAGACCACCAGCTGTTGTTATGGCAACCAATTTTGTTTGAGACAGTCATTTGTCCTTAATACACTGCTTTAGTATCTTGTCCCGCGGATTGGTTATTATTCCCCTCCCTAGAAGGGACTGATGTGCATGAAGTCTGAGCTTGGAGACTTTGTGTATTACGTTATTTCAGTAGGACATTTGTTTGGAAAGTGAGAAAATAATATGGCTCATGGTTTTCACTTTGCAATTATTTTTAAGCAAGTATTCATTTAGAAAATTACATTTCTGGTCACAATTAGGTTTTTATTAATGTTTTGTTTGTCTGGATTTTGTTCAAAGAATTAGACAACTTTTATAAGCTCATACTCTCTACAAAATGGCAACATCAGATAACTATTCATTACATAGGATTATATATAGATGGAAAATGACAAAATACACAGCATTCACTCATACTCTATACATAATTACTGGTGAATTACTTTTGTGTGAATTTTGAAGCTGAGAGTGTGCTGTCCCCGGTATATGTAGTGTATATAGCTTAACAGCCAGATAAACTCCCTCCGTACACCAAGACTCCGAAGACGTGAATCCTTTGCCCACAGGTTTAATGATATAAGGAAGGTCTGAAACTAAAAATGAACAAGACAAAATATAATCAATTCTATGATCATTTCTACATACACAAATATGCACAATGTATATAAATCAATACAGCTTTAACATGCATTGAATTGCCTTGTTATATTTACCGTAAGCCTTTTAATGTATTTATTGTAATTCTAGAACTTAAACAGTTATAAATGGCATCATATTTTAAACATATAATCAACCATTTGTACATTTATTCATTTAACTCTCCTTGCATTAACCTTGTACAATATTGAAACAACTCGTGATTACACGTCACCTGAATCTAGAACACCTAAATTACCTAGGCATTTGGGGGGAGAAGAAGCACTATCTCTGTAATAGGCCTAAGAAAGAGTGAAGTCCCTCCTGGTTTAATGACCTTCACCTCGACCTGACGCGTCTTCCCATCTTTGTTGGGAAAAGTCTGTGTTATCAGTCCAAGAGGCCACTCGTTCCTTGGTACTTGGCTCTCCTTGAGGAGAACAACACTACCTGGCTTGACATTGGGCTGAATGGACTGCCACTTTTTGCGTGCTTGTAGTGTTGGGAGGAACTGCTTCCTCAATCTGTCCCAGAAGGTTGTTGGACAGGTGCTGAACTTGCCTCCACTGGCGCCTGTAGAGGTCTTACACTCCAAATTCTCCTGCAGGAGCTGGAACGATGTTCACCTTTTGTGTGAGAAGAGCAGCTGGGGTGAGAATAAACGTGTCATCAGGGTCAATCGTCACAGGAGCAAGGGGTCTGGCGTTGATGATAGCTGCTACTTCTGCCATGAAGGTCACCAGAACTTCGTGTGTAAGTTTGTCTTTTAGCTGGAGGAACATACAGTCCAGAATCCTCCTTGCGAGTCCAATCATCCTTTCCCATGTTCCGCCAAAATGGGAAGCATGTGGAGGGTTAAAGGTCCAAGTGCAACCTTGGTTTGATAGATAACTCTTGACAGTTGTGTTGTCAATGTTGGAGGGTATCTTCAACACCGCAACAACAAAGATGGTGACACGATCAGAGCGGATAAGCTTGACTGGTCCGCGCACAGCAAGAAAACGCCTTAATGCGTTGATGAAGCTTGATGTGTCAAGGGATTCTATGACTTCGATATGAACGGCTGTCACGCTCATACACGTAAAGATTACAGCCCACCGTTTGCTGTGTGAAAGGCCTCCTCTAGTCCGACGTGAAGAGACACTCCAAGGGCCAAACACGTCCAACCCTACATTTGTAAAGGGAGGGTCTGTTGACAGACGATCCGCTGGAAGGTTGGCCATTTTTTGGACGTTAGTTGGAGCTCGAAGCCGTCTGCATGTTACGCATTGGTGGATGATGCTGCTCACTCTTCTCTTCCCGCCGACTATCCAAAAGCCTGCTGAGCAGACAGTTCCTTCAGTAAATAAACGAACTTGATGTTGTATCAGCTTGTGGTACTCTCTGATGAGAAGAACTGGAATGTGATGTTTCCCAGTTATAATCAGAGGGGTCTTCTCATTCTTAGCAATACTTGAATGGTTTAAGCGGCCTCCAACTCTTAGAAGTCCATGTGCATCAATGAATGGATCCAGATTTTTGAGGGGACTACTTTTGGGAACCTCCTCATGCTTTTGGATACATCTGATTTGATGACTGTAGATTTCCTCTTGTACTGCTCGAATGATGATATCTGACGCCTGATTGGATTCCTCAACAGTGAATTCTGCCTCACAGCAATGCCAGCCCTTACAAGAACTGTTCTTTTTTGGGGTTGCCTTGAACACACGTGATATGTGCACGAGGCGAGTAACAGCTCGAGTGATTGACTCCCATGAAGAGAACTTGGAAAATCGTTGAGAACCAAGCTGCTTGTGCGCTGTTGTTGTGCTCAAAGTTGACACTATAGGCCGGATATCCGGGTCTGAACTCGGATTCACATGGTCAAAGTCGCTCTGAGATACTTGGGTCTGGTTTTGACAGAAACTTGGGTCCACTCAGCCAGTTAGTGTATTTTAAGTGACCTGCAGCGACAGAACGTGTTGCATGATCTGCAGGGTTCTGATCTGTTGGCACATAGTACCATTGGTCTGGATTGGAAGATCTTCGGATACGTACTACCCGGTTACTGACATAGACGTAAAAACGTCTGGTTTCGTTACAAATGTAACCCAGTACTACCTTACTGTCTGAGTAGTAGGTCACGGCATGAAGCTGAAGGTCTAGTTCTGCTAAGATTAAATTTGCTAGCTCAACAGCAAGAACTGCTGCACACAGTTCTAGTCTTGGTACTGTGTGCTCGGGGCGGGGGGGGGGGGGGGGGCAGCTTAGCTTTCCCCATTACAAACCCAACATGATTTTTTCCAGCTGCGTCCGTGAGTTTCAGATATGCCACTGCAGCAATAGCTTTGGTTGATGCGTCACAGAAGACGCACAGTTCTCTTCTGACTGTTGCTGCAGACGATGTTTGGGTATAGGGTCTGGAGATGGAAAGATTAGACAGTCCTGACAAAGAATCTCTCCATGATATCCAGGCTTCCTCCTTTTCTTTAGGCAATGGCGTGTCCCAGTCACCATCCTCAACAGTGAGTTCTCTCATAATAGCCTTGACTTGGATTGTCACTGGCGCTGCAAACCCAAGAGGATCATAGAGACTATTGGTGGTGGATAGAACACCCCGCCGAGTGTAAGGTTTTATCTCATCTGAGACACTAAAGAGGAAGCAGTCTGTCTGGAGGTCCCAAATTATTCCCAGACTGCGTTGCATAGGCTGTGTATCTGCACCAAGATCAAGATCTTTAAGCTCATTTGTATGGTCTTTGGATGGAAATCCTTCCTTGACCTCTTTATTGTTTGCTGCAAGCTTATGCAGCCTCAGGTTTGATTTGGAGATGACGTCCTGTGTCTTTTTTAACAAGTTGATGGCAGCTTCAACAGTCGGAAGAGATTTCAGACCGTCGTCTACGTAGAAGTCACGCATCACAAAATGCTTTACCTCGGCGTCTACATTGAGCTCTTTGACTTGAACAGACTGCTGAAGGCCATGAATAGCCACTGCAGGTGACGGGCTATTACCAAAGACGTGGTCATTCATGCGAAAATCAACAATGTCTTTAGAGAGGTCGTTGTCTCGATACCAAAGAAAACGTAGGAAGTTCCTGTCTTCTCCCTTGACCAGAAAGCTATAGAACATCTTTTCTATGTCTGCTGTGAAAGCGATTGATTCCTTCCTGAAGCGGATCAGTACACCAAGCAGTGTGTTGTTTAGATCAGGCCCAGTCAACAGTACATCATTGAGTGATACACCATTGTACTGGGCGCTGGAATCGAACACGACTGATTTTTTGGGGTTTCTTCGGGTGGTACACACCGAATGTTGGCAATACCATCTTTCTTCTTCTTCATGGAGAGGGGGGGGCTAACTCAGCATGACCATTTTTAAACATCGTGTGCATGAAGCTGAGAAAGTGCTCTTTCATTTCAGGCTTCCTTTCAAAATTGCGGCTGAGGGACACGAGACGTTTCAGTGCTTGAGGCCTGTTATTGGGGAGCCGTTGACGTGGACTTTTAAAGGGTAATGGCGCTACCCAACTGCCGTTTTCATCTTTATGTAACCCATTATCCATTATTTTCATGAAAGCGGCACCCTGAATGGAAGGAGCCACCTGATTGTCCTCTTTGGTCCGTTTGAACACAGTGCATCCAATGTGGTCGGCATAAGAGGCGGTTCTATCCTCAGCATCCAGAGAAGGATGATTGGCAACTTGGGCGTCACTGTATTTTTCCCTAACATGAAACGCATTAGGGCATGGTTCAAAGAGAGTAGGACGCTGTAGGTCTGTGGTTTTCGTGTAGAAGGTGTTGATAGATGATGGTTTGTGAACGCTGCCTAAACAAACATTGCCTACAATGACCCACCCCAGATCTAACTTTTGAGCATAAGGCTGGTTGTGTGAGCCATTCATCTGTTTGCGAACCTTATGAACTCTGATAACGTCCCGGCCCAGGAGAAGCATAATAAGGGCTTGTGGGTCAATATCTGGGATGAGGTGCGCCACTGACTTGAGGTGTGCATGATTGAGAGCCACATCAGGGGTTGGGATCTAATTTCTGTTGTTAGGAATGTCATTGCATTCTATGAGGCTGGGTAATGGGATGTGGACAGTTCCATCCAGAGACTCAACTTCATAGCCACTGGCTCTTCTTCCTGCTGATTCCTTCACTCCAGCACATGTTCTCTATCTGTAAGGAGCACTCAGACTTTGGTCACTGAAAATGTCAAAGAACTGTGAACAAACTAATGATCTGTTGCTCTGTTCGTCCAAAATTGCATAAAGTTTAATTGCTTTGTCTTTGTGGCCTGATGGATATACATTTACAAGACATATTTTGGAGCAGGATCTACCTGCCAAATCTCCGCCACAGACGTTTCTGCATTTGGTGGTGACATGAGGAGGAGGTGAAGTTTTCTCCTCCTCCCCGCCATGCTCTGGAGCAGGGACCACCTCCTCCATCCAGGTTGTGGGTCCAGGGTGAAGTGCTGTATGGTGTCTTTCACTTTTGTATTCAAAACATTGAATTTTCATTTTACAGTTCTTCGCGAAATGTGATGACGAAGAACAGCATCTGAAGCACACATTATTCTCTTTTAGGAATTCCTTACGCTCATCAATGGGCTTTGCTCGGAATGTACGACATTTGCGGAGTGGATGTGGCTTTTCATGTATCGGACACAGATCTCGTTGGGGGCTCACCGGTTTCAGTAACGACTCAGGGGAAGATCTCTGTTTTGTGGACAGAGACCTCCCGATATTTGTTTGGTTTCCAACCTGTCTTAGCATTCTGTTTAGCTGTGTCTGCGTGGGAGGCGAAGTTGAAGCTCGGATCATTCCTCATGATAGCCTCCTGGCTGACAAAGTTCACAAAGAAGTCAAAGGGTGGATAGTGGACAAGATTTTGCCGCTTGTAGGATGCACCGACTGATGCCCACTTTTCCTGCAGACCGAATGGAAGCTTCTGAACTATTGGGTTGACGCCTCTGGCTGTGTCGAGGAAGGAGAGACCAGGAAAGTCTCCCTCTGCTTTGGCAGATTGAAGTTCCATTAATAGATCACTTAACTTTGTCAGTTTGGAATAATCTTGATTTGTTATTTTAGGAAAGGTGTCAATGTGTTTGAACAGAGCGTCTTCAATGACTTCTGGTGAGCCATATGTTCGCTCGAGTCTGTCCCATGTCATTGCTAACCCTGCTTCAGGGTGATTTATGTGTATTGCTCTTATCTGTTCGACATGTTGTCTTGCCTCGTTACCAAGCCGCCTGTGCAGAAGATCCATCTCCTCACTTGGTGTCAGGTTTAAACCCCGGGGTTGCGGCCTGGAAAGACCGTTTCCATGCTCTGTAATTCTGAGGATTTTCATTGAATTGAAGCAAACCTGTAGCAACAAGCTCATGCCGTGCAAAATATCTCAGAAAGTCATTCAGGTTTGAGTTGTCGTGATTGTAATTTGGAGACATGGTATTGGTATTGGGCGATGAGGAAGGATTACCACTGTGGTTTTGAGACCTGTAATACTGTCCAGGAGTACAACGTTTGTTCTCAAACTTTACATTGCGTGAACCACGAGCACACTCGTCTCCGTTGATGCCAGGCTGCTGTGAGGTAAGATGAGCTGATTGGGATCCAGGATTGGTTTGATGGAGAATGAAAGGTTTGGCTTCTGGTTTGAGCTGTGAATGTGAAATGCTGTCGCCAGGACTTGGCTTTGTATTTGCTGCTACATATTGATCACTTAGTTGAGGTTTAGCCTCCGTTATTTTGGCTTGGTCAGCAACATATTGCTGTGTGCGTAATGCTGCTTCCAATGATACAGAGCTTAAACATTTTTTACTCCTTTCTTTCTCAATGTCTAAATCCTCAGCAGCTTCAAATACTTCTGCTTCAGCTATAGCCGCAGCTGTCTCTTTCTGTATGTTGAGCATTTCCATAGATGCTTCCAACTTAGCTTTTTCTAGCCTTAGATTCATTTCCTCTTCGGCGTAGGAAAGACGTGCTTTAGCTGCTTCTGCTCTCGCTCGTGCCCTGACTGCAGCGGACCCAGTTGATGATGCTCTTGATCGTAGTTGGGAGCCTGAAACACAGGAGCGTGTGTTTAGCGAAGAAGCCTTTTCTGTCAAGGCACCGTCTGATAGTGTACCTCTCTTTTAGACACTGTTTTGACGGTCATCCAGTGGCTGTATGTGAAGATGCTGTCATTGTCTGACAGCTTACACTGCGTTGTCCTGCCCGCTAGAATGCCGTATTTTGACTGTGCTGTCCCCGGTATATGTAGTGTATATAGCTTAACAGCCAGATAAACTCCCTCCGTACACCAAGACTCTGAAGACGTGAATCCTTTGCCCACAGGTTTAATGATATAAGGAAGGTGTGAAACAAAAAATAAACAAGAAAAAATATAATCAATTCTATGATCATTTCTACATACACAAATATGCACAATGTATATAAATCAATACAGCTTTAACATGCATTGAATTGCCTTGTTTTATTTACTGTAAGCCTTTTAATGTATTTATTGTAATTCTAGAACTTAAACAGTTATAAATGGCATCATATTTTAAACATATAATCAGCCATTTGTACATTTATTCATTTAACTCTCCTTGCATTAACCTTGTACAATATTGAGACAACTCGGAAGATCTCCAGCATTAAACATCACAGAATACAATATTTTCTAAAAATAATCATCTGTAATTGTTAATAACATAAACATAAACAATACTTACGTACGATGCAATCAAAGGCATTAAGATGTATGCAGATGTAGCTGGATTTCTTACAAACAATAACACATTGCTCACAGAGCCATGCTTTGTCTATTTCCTCTCTAATGATCACCTGAAACACCCATCTGATGATGTCATCCTGATTCTTAAAGGGACCACGACTAGGCACAATACGCACACAAAGAATAGCCCAGAAAATGCAAACAAGAGTAAACTTAGCTGTAACAGAACAGAGAGAGCATTAATGCTGGGATTAATTAGACCCTCCAGAAAAACGCGATTCTGCGATTGCAGAATTTACCGCATAATCAGCAAAATGGCGCAGATTTTTAAAAGGCCGCATATTTATCAAAAGGCCGCATAATCCCCGCATTTTTCCACACAAAGTTGAGAAAAAAAAAAGTTAACTCGTCTTGACGTGACATCAGCTCGCGCATCACAGAATGTAAACAACACTGTATAGAGTGAACGTGTGGAGCTCACACGATAGAGAAAACACCAAGATGAAAAAATCTAATCCATCTCATTTACCGACGAACATTTCTACTAAAGACCGGGCAAAAAGTGGGGGGAAACTATTCTGCACCCCGTGCAACTGTGTGTTGGAGCATAAGAGAAAATCGACGGTGACGACCCACTTTGATAAATTCAAACATTCGAAAATGCTGCGGACAAGAAAGCCAAACAACTCACGTTCACCGAGGCATCAACCTCCAAAACCCTTTCGAGGGCTACAAGAAATGAAGTGAGTAGCCTACACGATTGAAGCTGGTCAGATAACGAGAACGAGTAAATGAAAACAGAATGAGGCGGAGAAGTGTGTGTGTGTGTGTGTGTGTGTGTGTGTGTGTGTGTGTGTGTGTGTGTGTGTGTGTGTGTGTGTGTGTGTGTGTGTGTGTGTGTGTGTGTGTGTGTGTGTGTGTGTGTGTGTGTGTGTGTGTGTGTGTGTGTGTGTGTGTGTGTGTGTGTGTGTGTGTGTGTGTGTGTGTGTGTGTGTGTGTGTGTGTGTGTGTGTGTGTGTGTGTGTGTGTGTGTGTGTGTAAAATAGCCCAATTGCTTTTACAATTACTAAACATTGAATGTGTTTAATTGAATGGTAAAGGGGTTTAACGTTAGTGGCAGGTTGTGTGTGAGAGAGAATAAATAAGACAGCCCAATATTTAAAAAATGTTGAATTCTTTTTTCCCGCATATTTTGCAACTTTCCGCATATTTCGCAACTTCCCGCAATTTCAGCGCATAAAATCACATAAAAACCCTGCATGTTTAATCGCATAATCAAGGGTTTTAGCTCGCATAATCAAGGAATTTAGCCCGCATAATCAAGGAATTTAGCCATCATAATCAAGGATTTTTGCCCGCGTTTTTCTGGAGGGTCTAGTTAATGGAAAGTATTAAGAAGGCAAAAAAACATTTGAGCCTTCAATAACTATGCAGGTGAATGGAAAAGCAAGATATCTTTACCAATGAATTGATTAAGGGTTAGGGCTGCAAAAACACAACTCAGGTGGCTTACAGTCAATATTCACAATTTCTGAGAAAGTGCATAAATATAAACTATATATTATAATCGGAGAACTATGAAGACTAGGGCCTAAGAGGATTCTTTATTTTTTTCTTGCCTTAAGATCATGGCTCCTCATTCTGTTAATTACATTTTTCTCAAACGGACCGTAAACAAAACCAACAAGAAGTCTGAAAACATCTGAAAAAGTGAGTTTACGTTAATTGTAATGTCTGAAAACAGTATGAAATATATAAATTGGAGTCATAAAGCACAATAGGCTGTAATCTGTTTGGAGTTATAGTGATGTTTCTGGCTGAATATATGATGTGGTGCACATACACAAATATCATGTAAAACAGGGTGAGTCACTAATGAAGGAATTATTTGATGAAGTATTTCATTTGTGAAGTAATCATCTGACTACCGCTCAAATGTGGCTTTTAGTTTAGTCTGATTCATCTTCATGGCCCAAAAGTATACTCTGTTTTGATATAATACAAGAAGTTGGCCATCTGAAAGGTTTTTGAATCATTTATATTTCTTCTGACTTATTTCCACATGAATGATTATCCAGATGGCCAACACACAGCAGTATTATGACTTAGTGAAGTCTACAATACACTTAGAGAACCAATTTATTATGTAATCAAAATCCTTTTAGTACAATATCTGTAATTGTTGTATAGATGTCCAATTAGCTCTGATTAGAGAAGTATTTAGTGGAAACAACTTGACCTCTGTAGCTTAATGACATTATCATGAGACAGAGTGAGATTAAACAGAATTTTTGCATCAGGTCTCAGACAAAGAATAAAACATACAGCGTTCAGAAGATCTGGATAAAAATATTCAGCAGAGTCATCATAACAAACACGTAATCTGACTCTGTTATCACTTATCTACATTACACTTCCTCAATGTCTGTTGATATTAAAACAGTATTAGTATTTTACAATATTAAAAAAACTACAAATAAGCACAAACACTGTAACAACACATACATATATTTGAATTTCTTTCAGTCTGACATATGCAGTATTAAGGCATAGTGAGGAAAAACAAACGCTGAAGACCTTAGGACCATCTTCAGATAAACTGTGACTAGAGCGTTCTTTAAGCAGCACATTGACTAATTCAAACAGATGGACTGTTGTAATTTCACCTTATGCACTGTAAATCAATAAATACATACACCTTGACATTGTGCGCCACGGTCACGGAGTGTGTTATTTAGCAACTGGTGTAAAGACAATTAATTTAGCTGGGAGAGCCACAGACAGGTGAAGCGGTAATAAAGTAATGACTAGAAGCAATTTCGTAACTCATAATTTACAGTTTTGGCTTCTGAGTTTCCCAATGGGTTTAGTTCATTAACGTATGATTTGACCCTATAGATGGTATTTGAGAGCTTACCAATGGTGGTTTCTTTGGAAGCATCTGGTGCAACCTCAAAACCTCTGGAGCCACTGATAAATAGGAAAGTAATGAGGGGATTCAATCATGATTATAATTAATTTTGCTAGCTGATCTTATATTCAATAACCAAACTGTCTTGCAAGCCTTAGTGATCTCAAGAAATACATTATTTAACAAAGAACTCTTAAGAGCGTGCCATGTATATGGGTTATAAGATATGGAAAGTGACTATCTTGTATCAAGATATCTTTACAGAAATGATATGCAACAGAACAGTAAACACTTTCTCATTACACAAGCTGTATTCATGTCATATTCCTCAGACCACAATTATGACAGAGTAAGTCTCCTACTTCTAGTTCCAAGTGGAAGATAGACAGCTAAGATAGTTAGTTGTGACAGAAGCTGCGGTATCAGTAGCTTGTGTAAGTCTGTTTCATGAACATCCAAGAAGTATTTCCCTGGATGTCCAGAGGATTCGGCTTTGTTGAATTCTGATATGCCACGGCTCTATCAGGGTTTTAAGGTCCCATTGATTAATACATTGAGCATCTTTACGCAGTCAACCAAACTTTTAAGATTTTAACTTTTTTACTGTACTTTAAGCGAGCTTGTCCTGCAAAAAATAGAGCAGGGGAATTGATATACTGTATATCCCGCTAGTCAATGAGATGCTGCAATCTCATTTACACATGTTGACATTTTTTTGAAGATCTGATTTTGATTTGCTCTGACACAGGATGAATTCCCCATTCGTTATCCTGCCTATAAGGCTCTAATTAGTTCAGGTTTTTCTAGCCCCCAGCTAGCACAACACCAGACATATTTGAATGTATTGCTATGATGAATAATTGAGTGGCGAGAGGTCTGCAGACCCTATGTATCAGTGATATTAGAAATAATGTTATCCTATCTTCATACCATACAGTGAAACAAATGAAACAAAGACTTTAATTAAATGTATTATGTCAACACATTTCAAATAACTGCATTAGGTTAGTTGAATGCAATCATATTAAGATTAGATACAAAATATTACGTTCAACTTACTATATCTGCTTTCAACCAACCTAAAACAGTAATGTGACATTTGTTGACATCATACATTTAATTGAAGTCAACGTTTCAGTTTTTTCAGTGAATATAGAAGACAATCTTTTACCTTGGTCAAGAAAGTAAAGTAGTTTCTGTGCCATCGAACACTTCAGTTATCATTTTCATATGTCGCTCTACATTACCAATGAAAGAGCAATAATAAGACACAAACAAGAACATTTTGAACATTTATCTTTTATGTTTTGCTTTTTGTAAGCACTATGATTGAATTCCCTCCTACTACAACCTACATCTCTTGTCTGATTACATACTAAGCCATCCCTCCTCAACCTCTAAATTCATTGAGGGTATTATATGCCTGTCCTCTTATTCTTTCATCATTCAGTTTTGATTTATACAGTACAGGATGTACCATAAACACATGTCAATAGATGGCATATTCGATTGAACACTGAAATGTCGGATTACATAGACAGGCAACACACTGTATGTTAATGTGCATGAGCTGCTTTGAATTATTCATTTTAGTGCATTTAAAGAGTATGTTCAGAGTTGGCTCAGACCTGCCCTTCAACATCCCACTAAAAGATCAGTTTACCACTGATCTCCACCAGGGGACACTAGCTTTGCTCTTTTGAACTGAGGCGTCTCCCTCATGGTCTCTCTCCTGTGACCGCTTCACAGTAAAGTCAAAAGCGCAAAAGGACTGCCTGCTTATGACATATATTTGGTATTTATTTCAAATTCACATAGGCTCAGATTGCAAAAAGAACAATAACAAGTATTAGATGCAAAATCAAACCTAAATTGCAGCTACTGTATTCTTTAACAAATGCTGAGGTGCCCATCGTCTGAATCCAGACAAAAAAGTCCAATGCACTTTATTTCTCTACAATTATTTGTGCTTTCGCTGTACCTATTCTCCACATTGTTATCCTTCACATCTGAAACACAAAAGTGTGAGTAGAAATCATATATATTTCATTCTTCAAACATAATGATGAACCTATATCTAACACAAAGAGAATCTGTAGGCGCCGGATTGACTCTCTGCCTGCTGCTGCATGGTCTTCTTTTCTTTTTGAATAAACTCTCTCCTCGTTACTGGGCTATATTGCTCCAGGAAAAAAAGAATTATGTTTATTCTATGGGCAAGGAAATGGAATTGGATCCACATCTCTTATTTTGAGTTAATGGAGTACAAAAGGTTCATTTTTTCAAACAGAGCAGCTTTGTGCCATGAGAAGGTCCGATGTCATGTTGACCCTTCCATTAACTCTGGTCTCCTCTACTATGCAGAATCTGTCTCTCTATTGTTACACTTCTTCAACTTTGTCCTCGAGAGACACAAGTCTGATAGAGGGCTTTGTTGCTTGAATGTAAAGATACAGTATTGCATGTCGTTTTGGGGCATTTGCTAAAATGACTGATGCTGTAGTTTTGTGGGGAGGACACTCTACCTATGTTTACATTTCCCAGAGAGGGCCTGAAGTGGTCATGTGAATAATCCCCAGAGAAAGCAGAAGTAGCATTTTGTTGCCGTAAAGCCGCAATGCTGTTAAGGCTGAGGTTGTGTTTTATGATTGTATCAAGAAATTTATTACATTGACACAATCAATGCTCTGCTGCTTTTCAGTTTTAATAATAACAATAATGACACTGGTTGTACTGGTTTCTTACATAAAATTATTCTGCATTTTCTTCTCGCTCAACGAACCTGTTAAAATAAAATGTGTCATGGCTTGCTTTGTTTCAGACACCTGGCCCCTCTAATATAATTACTTGAATATGCTTCATCTGCCTACTACACAAAATCAGTGTTTTCCTCCGCTGTGTAAGCCTCTAATTCCTTCATCATTTCACATGATCTCCTGCCTCAACTGTTGCCTGTTGTCTCATTACATCTTCTATATTTGAACTCCTGTCTTGAATGTCAGTGTTGTTGCCTTCAGTTTCTGACTCTAATTTCCTGGGAAAGCATATTGCCTGTAAGCTCTTTTGCCAGGTATCTATGGATCTACCCAGTTGTGAGTTGACACTTCACTTCATTGTACCGATTCTTTTTTTGATTGTTGTTTTTTAATAAAAAATATATGATATCCAATCCTGCAATGAGTTATAGATTAATTAATTAAGTTGTAGTTAATTTAAAATAATGGTATGCATTATCAGAGGATTACCCTTTTGCCATCCAAAGCTTTTTTGCTCCGGAACACCAGACAAAGATAGTGAATAATAATGAGCTCAGAAAGTGTGCGCACTAATATTGCATTTTTATTTAGAATATTTAAATCTATTAAAATAGCCAAAATGAAACAGTTATTTCATTGCTTGTAATTAGTAAAGAAACAAATATCTGACAATGTTATGTGTTGTGCATGCTGAAAGCTTATCTGTTTATATTTTGGCTTTGTTTGGCAAATCTTCACAACATGCAATGACATGTCTATTTTTGTCATGACATGCCAAAAATATACAGGTGGGCAAAAGGTTTTATTGAATACTTTTGTAAAGGAATAAATGGAAGGACCAGTTGCAAAGATGAGGATCACATTGGGAATATTAATGTTCAATTAACATAGTATGCAAGCTTGAGGGAGAACATTATTTTGTGCTGCCTTGACCAATGTGAAATAGAACATGATCAAATCATTCATGGGCTTTTTACTTCTTTATATAATATTTCAATGGACTGCAGGCATAAAAGAATAAAAATGAATGATCAATCACTCACTCTTTTTTTTAAGCATTAGCCATATTGGTAGCAACAGTTGCAAGTTAAATTGTCAATGTTTACACATGATGTTTTTTCTCTAGTTTGTTTGACAGCTCACAAAGACAGCTGTATGAGACTTCTTTGTGCAGGTCACTTGGTTAATTTGTGTGTGTGTGTGTGTGTGTGTGTGTGTGTGTGTGTGTGTGTGTGTGTGTGTGTGTGTGTGTGTGTGTGTGTGTGTGTGTGTGTGTGTGTGTGTGTGTGTGTGTGTGTGTGTGTGTGTGTGTGTGTGTGTGTGTGTGTGTCACATTAACAAGCTTCTCCTTTCTTCACACATCACACTTTATCTCTCTGTATCACTCTCTCTGTAAACTGTGTAAAGCTTGTCAGAGGGGAAACTGGGATTAGGGAGGCTTTCGCATCAAATCAGACAAAGGAAATGCCAGTAATTAGTAGTCACTAGGAGAGTGTGAAAAGATGTGCATGATCAAAGACTTTACCAAAGAATTTTACGCAGGTGAATGCCGTTGTGTACAGTAGCGTGGCGCGGGGAAAAATTAGGGGAAGCCAATAATACGTCCTTTCTTTTGGGGTGGGGGCCGGGTGTGTGGTGGTCAATGTAATAACGTAACCAGATTAGTGATTACAGCGCCCGGTATCATTTTACACACATTTTTATCATACAGATGCAGGACTTACACACGCCTGTTATCTGACTGACAGGTCCGCATGCACTCTCCAGCCGAAACTCTAATAAGCATTCATTCACAAACTAAATCAGGAGACCTTTAACGTTTTACGTCCGGTTCGCTCCTTTGTTCCTCGCTGTACATAGCTCCAGTTTGGGCATTGGCCTGTCATCAGATTGTATTTGTTATAGAGAGGCGAAGTCACGCCCATCTACTTCCGGTCAATGGGACCCCGGAAGCGAAAAATTATACATTGAATTCAATGGAGAGAGAAAACGTATCTTTTGATCCCGTTTGAATTGTGCCACGAACTACACATATGATGTTTGTCAATCTTAAACAATCATTTCCATGTCAAAAAAGTCACATTTTGTCGTAATACTGTTGAAATATAAGACTATGAAAAATACGCGACTACAAAGACTACAAATCCCAAATCCCATTCTGGGTCGCGCATGTGATGTCACAGGCGATAATGCTCCAAGTGGTTGCGACTCGTAATTAAAGCGAAGAAGAAGATTTCATAACTGATTTATTCCCTCCAATAAATATAAGAGATTGCTCCAATAAATTCACTTTTACAAGATGCCTGTGTGCTTTGTACCATGTTGTAATCACAAAAGTGATCATACCACTTGCTCGTTCTATCGCTTCCCGTCTTATGAAAGGACCAGGAGTCGCTGGATCAGACATATCAGGTAATATCATAGGTAATATACATGTTGTGCATGGAACATAGTCAAGTTAGCTACCTAGCTAGTAGCGACGAGTAGCGAGCACGTTAGTTAGCATTACATTACTTAGCCTTGTCATTTTTAGTAGCCTTACCATTAAGTTATTATTTTATTACATGAAGTACACCAAAATGTTAAACAGTAAGAGTAGTCATCATGGTAAGTATTTCGTGAAACATTTGAAGAGTGGCCTGCTGCGCCCTCCACCGGGTGCTAAGGAAGCAGTTCAGGGAGAGTCGAAGGAAGGCAGGCAGGCAGGGAGCTTTGCGTGACATTCTTCTGGACATGTGTCATTGTGATGACAGTGAGAGTGAGTCAATCTGTTTGTTGGAAAGACAGTAGTTGAGTGATTACTGAGAGAACATTATTAAAAGAGATAATTATTCAGTGTTGTTACTTTAAAGTGTTGTTACTGACCTGTTTCTCTTTTATTGTCTTTACCTCACCTGTAACTGCTGAGACCCTGAGGAACATGCACACTGACCTGCTCTGGCAACCTGATTTCCACTGTACGTGATAGTATTTGGTTATGGTATATTATTTATATACATCAAAGGCACAATGCACCCCCCAGAGACACACATGTATTGAGTGTGATATTTTGCATAGGTCATGTGAAATCATCTTTACATACTAGAAAACTGTAGGAGTGGCAACTTGTTTTGAAATTGAATTTTTAATATCCGATAATAAAGTTGATCTGTTTTCTTTATTCTTCTCTCTCCCCAGCTCCATCCATCACCGTTCTCTGTTCCTGCAGGTCCTGCTTGCTAATCAATGCTCATATGTTTTTACACAATTACAAATAAAGTCAATGTACTGTATGACATGAAGTTGTGCTTCATTCTGAGTCAATAATAAATTCATTCTGCTTTCAACTGCAAAATGATTGTGGACTGCACCGACATCCATGTAGCTGCCCCCCCCCACCCAGTAAGATGAACCAAGCAAAGCTGACACTCAACATACAGCTGTGCTCTTAAGTTTACATGAAAAATTTGTGAAATATTGGTAATTATTTGGAAAAAATGACTGACGATGCAGAAAACTTTTTTTATTTAGGAACAGTGGTCAGGTGAAGCATTTATCACTACATATGTGTCACACTTAAAAGGCCAAACACACTGGCCAAACACACCTCGTTTACAACTCCCCAGTTGACAGCCATGACTCCGTCTAAATTGTACCCCCCTAGCACCCTCTTCATGAGGGACGCGCATGGAGTGGATGAAAGTCCCGACCTCAGCACAGCACCAAAATTATTGGCTGTCAACCTGCCCTGCCTGTGTAACTGCCACTGAGGATTTGTCCGCTGTCCTACGGTGGCTGTCTGGATGGCAGCTTAATGGTCTCTGCTCAGTCGCATTGAGGCAAGAATTGCCTCAAGCCCCCGACCCCCACGCTCCTTCACCAGCTCCGGCACGTTGAAAATGGCCTGATGTTGAGGCTGCAGCTCTGGCTCAGGTGACAAAAGCCATGCCATGCCACGCTGCGCCCCTCAGTGGAGACCTGAACAAGTCTACTTCCTCAGTGGCGATGTCTCTGGCCAGTGGGTTGTATGTCTCCTCTTGTTGTTGGTAGAGTTGAGACACCGGCTGGACTACTTTTGAAGTGCCAGGCTTCCTCCACTGGCACTCAACTTCTGTGGAGCTGATCTGCCACATGGCAAATATTGCCAATGCTGCAGCGTGGCTGCATTTGTACATCCCCCGGGCACAACCACAGACAGCGCTCTGCATCGCGCCATCCTCTCCCATGTAGATCTGTACAAATAAAGTAAGTACCATGTTTGTTAACATGCTATAATAGATTGAATGAGCAATACAAGGATGGTCCAGATCTGGGGGTGGGAGGGTTTATTTTTCCAAAATGTTGTCCTCTTGTCTGATTGTTGTTGTTTGTTTTTTCTGAATTTTTTGTAATTTGTGTTGTATTGGTTGTGATTGTACATTGTATTTTTTTAAATGTGTATTACATTTTTGAAAAACATTTGATCAACAAAAAAGGATTTGGTCAGGGTCTAGACTCAGTGTGTAGTTTATGAATTAATCAATGCTCTCTACATTAGGAAAACATACCAGTGTACCAGAGGGAGTCACACACAGCTGTGCCTAGATAACCAAACAAATTGACAAGATAACCAAAATCCTTGAATCTACACACAGCAAATAAACTGAAATGACACAACGAGATGTAAAAAGGAGATCACACATATAGTCGATATAAAACTGGCCGCTTCAATCTGAAGAGCAACTAAAACAAAACACGGGAGTGTACCTTGTTCTTGTGAACACTAATGTTATCCACAGCATACAAACCCGTATACAGTACACCCGTTCTAGGTTCTGATTGGCTCTCTAGGTTGGCATTCTAGCTTCTGACTGGCTGTCCAGGTTGTCAATCACAGCCGTGGTTCATATTATGCTAGTCGACTCGTAACATCGCTAAACTTTTTTTCTTGACGGTTTTCTCAGTCAACTAATGCTATTGATAACAGTAACATAAATTAACACAGCCCTGCACACTGCAGTCATTATATGCCGGGTCTGTGGTTCATCATCTTCTTTTTCATTCTCCTCCTTATTGACTGACATTAACCTGTTAACATTGCACTCATATTACTCACCGAAACCTTGTAAAGCCGGTCCCGCATGCTGGCTCTTACAGAACCGACTAACTCCCCTTTCGTGTATGTACAGCTCTCAACGTGCCCGGACTTGTAGTGATTTTCACCTCGTTTTATACTTTTATTCTCATTCTGAAAGAATGAGGTTAAATGTGCCAACGTGACGGCCATCTTTGTGTTGGTGACGCGTATTGTGCGGGACCAGAGACATGTAGTTCACTGAGCGGCTTAACACAAAAAAATGTGTTACTTCACAGTTTTACGCCACATTTAAATTTTTTTGACTTGCAAAATGTTCTTTTAAATTGACAAACATCATATGTGTCATTCGTGGCACAATTCAAACGGGATCAAAAGATACGTTTTCTCTCTCCATTGAATTCAATGTATAATTTTCCGCTTCCGGGGTCCCATGGAGGCTCCCGGAAGGGGAGGGACTTCGCCTCTCTATTGCTGCTGCAGCGGAAGTTTAGTCCAATTATTTTTGATTAAATACTCCAAATCTCCACCCTCCATAATTGCACTTGCTTCAGTTGCTTGCTACTTTCTAACGGCGGTGAAAGTGGTGCAGTGACGCTATCTATCTTTTATCGATTAGATTTATGATTCGAAAATTATAAAAGTAGGGTAGACATGTGGATATTATCCGACTGGACAAAACTTGCATTTACCTAACAGGTTCGTTTTCCACTGACCTTTTTTCGAGCTATTTTCCAAAATCCTATGGAGAAATCCCATTGTTATTTTGTCGAGGGAAACCGGGCGCAGCTTACTTCCGCTTTTTGGGACGCGTCACTGCACCACTAAGTTGATGCGATTTGATTGGATTGTGAGGCAAGGGAAACCAGCCGCCTCTGGCTTCCCTTGGCATGGCCCTGACCAATCACAGGTTGGCAGGGGCAGGACGTGAGCCTCATCTGATTGGTCAATCCCTGCATTTTTTTTCACCAAGGGAAGCACATTTCGGCTGGCCTCCTCTCGCAACTGAGTGCAATCTACTGTTTCACCATAACATCTAGAGGGGCGCTGTTTCACTCTTTGTAAAATACTCAATGACGGCCCATCTACACTACAGGCATGAAAAAATCTTGAAGCTGGGCGTGTCTGAAGCTTGGCGATTTTTTGCGAGCAACCAATCACATGAATCTCCCGCCCCCGACATACAAAGCAATAGCAATGTTAAAACGAAGTAAACTGGATATAAACTCTCCAAACAGGTGAAAAAACTATCAGTTTCACCCACTGTCTCTGCCACCTCCCTCCATGCCTGGTTCCTCCGGTTTGTATCCCGGTAAATAGTTCCGGTCGTAAAGAACCGGGTGATTTGCTACCGTAATATCTCGTTTGGAATATGAGGAAATGAACTGCGGTCTGGCTCTCCCAGCTTGCACGCGGTTTGATTGGCTGCGCTTGCACTGGCGGGATTTGCATAAACGGGATTTCATTGGCTGATGCCAAGCATCGAGCCTCAAAAGTTGAACATTGTTCAACTTTTGATGCCGATAGATGCTCGTGATGCTTGCAAAGCCATGCCATGCTCCCCACAATGCAGTTCGGCGAAGATTCAAAATCTTCTACGTCACCCCATTCAAGTGAATGGGCGAAGCGTTGAAAGCATTTTTTGATGCCTGTAGTGTAGACGTACCGTGAGAATGGGTTATGGCTAGAAAGGATCCGTCTAATGTAAATATGACGTCACGTTCTCGTTCTAACTCTCGTTCTAATCGGAGCGGTAGCCATAACCGAATGGGTTATGGCTAGAAAGGATCCGTCTAATGTAAATATGACGTCACGTTCTCGTTCTAACTCTCGTTGTAATCGGAGCGGCTCGGCTCTAATCGGAAAGGGTCGGGGTGGGCGGGACGCGGGAAGAGACGTCGTTCTAACTCTCGTTGTAATCAGAGCAGTGGTAACCACTTAAAGTCCTCAAGAGATAGGAAACGACAGCAGTGTGGGACCTTGTTGCGGGAAATTACTGAGCACACATACCACCTACAGGATGAGACGTTCATGTGTACAGTGATATCAAGACTAAATTATCTTTTGGAGGGCGTAAAGCAACACACCCCACATGACAGTAGTCTTCCTCTCACCTTCACGCTAGGGTGGCCATCCGTCCGGTTTTAGGTCGGACAGTCCGGTTTTCAATGTCTGTGTCCGTCTGCCGGCGCAGCCTTGAGCCGGACGCTCATTTGTCCTCCTTTTGAGGTGATCCCCATTTTATACTTTTAGGGTATAAAAAATAAATAGACAATTATACAAAGAAATACAAAAAATAAGTTATGTGTAAGTATATATCCCTGTAAGACTTGTGGTCTTACAAATTATTGGCTGAATGTGATGTCAAATAAATATCTTGTATTTCATTGGTTAATAAACGTAAACAATTAGCCATGTGCTTCTTGACGTCACGTTCACGGCATGGCACTGTGGCACAGAGTGACGTTAGCGCTAGCAGACTAGCTCATGAGCCAACTCCGCCTAGTTAGCGGTAGGTTAAACCGCAGAAATGCCGAAACGAAAGACTTCATTTAATCCTGAATGGTCGAAAGAGCATGGATTCCTCACAAAAAGCCGAAAGGACGACTTCCATGCTTTTTGCACGTTGTGTCGTTGCGATGTGGACGTAAGTAGCAAAGGAAAAGGTGCTGTCGACAGACATGCTAACACAGATAAGCACAAAAGCAACGATCAAAGCGCAGGTGCCTCTTCACTTTTATCGTTTTTCCGTGAAGCTTCATCGCCTCAAGATGACAAAATCTCCGCAGCAGAACTTTGTAAAGTTTATCATGCCGTCAAGCATCACCAGTCATACAGGAGTGTAGACTGTGGAATAAAAGTTGATCGCACAATCTACAACGACTCATCAATAGCAAAAGGGATGACCTGTGGAAAAACAAAAGCCAAAGCTTTGTGCGAAAATATCCTAGCACCCTACTCTGTCCAGACGCATGTGGATTACATAAAAGAAAATGAACTGCATTATTCAGTGGCAAGTGATGCATCAAACAAAGGTACGATCAAGTGTTTCCCCATTGTACTGAGATATTTTCACTTTGAGGAGGGCGTGCAACATGCACTGTTGGATTTTTACAGTGATAGCAACGAAAAGTCGGAAGCTATAACAAATCAGCTGCTATCTAAACTGGAGATGTTTGGACTAGATGTGAAAAAAATGTCAGCATATGCAGCAGACAACGCCAGCGTTAACTATGGAAAACACAACAGTGTTTATCAGAAACTGAAACAGGCTCAAAAAGACGTGCTCGCTGCAAACTGTTTAGCCCATATTCTGCACAATGCAACAAGATATGCAGCAAGCAACTTGGATATTGACATTGAAAATGTTGTGCTTAAGGTGTATAGCCATTTTAGCATCTCAGCTAGCAGAACGGCGCAGTTGAAGGAATTCTGCGAGTTTGTGGAAGTGGAGGAATGCAATCTGCTGCGGCACGTTGTCACGCGATGGTTGTCTCTGCTGCCATCTATTGACAGAATCCTGAAGTGTTGGAGACCCCTGACCAGCTACTTTCAGAGTCTAGGTGAGGAGGAATGCTCCAAGATTTTGTGGAAATGCTTTGGAGAGGATGGCAACGAAGTATCTGAGATGTATTTTCTCTTCCTCAGTCACATTCTGAAAGTGTTTTCAGACTGCATTGAAGCACTCGAGGCCAAATCATTCAGCATAACCTCTGTGTTTAAGGTAATGACTGAACTGAAAGGGAAACTTGAGAGAAGGTTAAAGGACACATTTTTTGGCTTTGCTGTGAACAACAAACTCAAGCAGCTAACCCCTGATCTGGCTAAGAAATGTGAGGCTGATTTTCTTGTTTTCTATGAAAGAGCCAAGAAATACGTGAGTGAAAGGTATGACTTCTCTGAGAACAGCTTTCATAGTAAAGTGTCAAAGCTTGGCCTCACAACTGCTGTGTCCTATGGAGAATACAGTGATGCAGTCCAAGCCTGCAGCCTGAAAGACATTGACATGGATGGACTCTATGAGGAATATGGCATGGTGGAAGCTATTCTCAGCTCTTCAGAAATGGAAGGATGCCACAGTGAGGAGCGGTATCTGAAACTGTTTTCCAAAGCAGAAGTCCCACTTGTGAATCTGAGGAAGATCAGCGCCTACATCTTCTCCATCCCATGTAGCAATGCACATACAGAACGTGTGTTCTCAATGATGACCTCAGCATGGAGAAATGAGAGAAATCGTCTGGATGTGGACAGTGTCAAGGCTGAGCTGCAAATTTGTGTCAACTTCACATTTGAGTGCACAGACATGTACCAGAGACTCCTTACAAACAAAAAACTCTTGGAAGCAGCCAGGAAAGGGCAAAAGTATCGTAAATAGACATTCAACTTGTGGTTAGTACACTAGAGTCTTATTGTGTTTTGAGTGTGAAGGATTCAGTGAAGCCAGGATAAAAACTAAAAGATAATCCCAAAGTGTCCTCCTTTTTGGTGTTATGGAAATGGCCACCCTACTTCACGCCCCCCAAACACAAAAGGCAGAAGAGGACCATAACACCTCTCAGTACCAGCCATCGTAGACACCCTTTTTCAGGCCGGGTGGGTCATAAAGCTGAGGTCATGAGATCCAACTACAGAGTGGACAGCTTGAACAAGATTTTAAAAGCTAAGTCCCCAGAGTCTAATGCGGGAGGAGCAGGCAGGGGTACGAAGAGGAGGATAGATGCTTTAGGTAAGAACAAAGTATATTTACTTTTGCCATCTCCTCTATATTCACAAAACACAGCCAATCATCCATTCCAATCCTATGTGACATGGCACAGTTCATTTCACTCTAATAGAAATTGGTATAAAAGAGACCATTAGTCTTCTCATTGTGCTTATTGCTGTGGCTAGGTGTTAACTATTGTTGTTGTATTGTATCATATCAAAAGTTGTTTTCATCCAAGGCACCACCGCCAGGTGAATGTTGGAAGCTTGGAGATGAATGGAGCTGTAAAGAGGTGGTAAGTAAAACAACGTTTTTAATCCGTTGCATGTGATTTATGTAGTTATAAAAAGTATATCATAAGCTGTCATTACAGTCTAAATATCTAACAGCAAAAGGAGGAGAGTCTGAGGAGGAGAGGAGATGAGAACAGAGGAGAGGAGACAGCAAAAGGAGGAGAGTATGAGGAGAGGAGAACAGGAGAGGAGAGGATACAGCAAAAGGAGGATAGTCTGAGGAGAAGATGAGGAGAGGAGAACAGAGGAAACAGGGAAAGCAGAGTAAAGAGCAGAGTTGAAAGAGAAGTTGAAAGCAGAGCAAACAGTAGCAGAAGTAGAGCAAATGTAGAGGTAACTTTGAAAAGTATCAGCAAGAAGATCAGAGTTGCATAATGTTATTTTGTTTTATTCGTTACTGTTATATTAATGTTGTATGTTCATTTTTGTACATAGGATAATAAAGATGATCTTAACCTTGAACTCGATTCATGACCTCATTTCATTATTAAAACCGTAATATCAAATTACAGACTGAATTCAAATTAGGATCTCCAAATGTGTTGATGTAATGTTTGTGATAAACTGAAGGATAAAGTGTTCCTTTATGTGTTGAGAAAATTCCCCTCCCTCTTAAGCCAAGTAAGGTGTTTAAAAAGCCTCTTGGATCAGCTGGAAAATACATCACAAAACTGAAAACAGCTGTTTCACTTTACTTTTGAAAGATACGACAGAGACAAAGCTACACATATATATATAGAATATGATGTATTGCTGAAGATTAAACTACCCAACGGGATATAAAAGAGGTAAACACATCTACAGCAGTAACATGCAACATATATTTTATTGCACCAGGAGCTATCTTGGGACTTTTACTGCAACAACGTTGACTTGCCTGTGAATACAAAATAAACCATAGTGTTGCTGATCTACAGTGTTGTCATTCTTCTTTCAACAGCAAGACCGCTAACAAGTATTTACATACTTAATATAGTTTAGTTTCTCGCCATCCCAAACGTAAACATTCAGCCACGTGACTGCGTTTCCGAGCCGCTCCGATTACAACGAGAGTTAGAACGAGAACGTGACGTCATATTTACATTAGACGGTAGTGATGGGATTTATGGCTCTTTAAAGGGAGCCGGATCTTATGGCTCCGTTCCTTTCAAAGAGCCGTTCAAAAGAGCCGTTCAAAAGAGCCGTTTTTTTTGGCGGGGTTACTTGGTTTGTCTGTGAAATAATCACCAGGATAATGATTGACTGTATTGCCAGACCTAATGTCAATAATCTGCTTTGTAAACACGACACAAGGTGGCGCCATATCCATATCATTCATGTCCGTGAATGTACTACTTTGAATTTACCCTCCGTATGTGTTAAGTAAATAAAGTTGCCTTGCCTTGAATGAAATTCACGCAACTCTTAATATAGATACTGTGTTTTTAAGTGGCGATGGAGATCATTTGTTGGCCCTGCTTTAAAGGATATTTTGCCTTTACAAATGGTGCGCTTTTTTGGTTGAAGTGCATCAAAATGCTGCTGCGTTTTCGCGTTTGGCTCATTTTCCATCCGAAAAACACGTCGTCTACCTGTCCTGTAGCCTACCACTTGTTATGACTTCTCTCTCTCGCGTATTCCGTTAAGACCCACCCCATCTCCTCCTGCTGAAACCTACTAATCAGAGTAGGGGCGGGTCTTCACAGAATACGTTTGGGGAACAAAATCAAGCTTTTTAACAGGCGAGTGGATTTTGGCAGGCAGTGAGTGCGGACTAACAATTGAACGATAACAAGAACGGCTCTCACCAAGTACGACTCGGTTCCCCTCGTTCATACCAAAGAGCCGTTCAAAAGAATCGGCTCGTTCGCGACCGACACATCACTATTAGACGGATCCTTTCTAGCCATAACCATGAGAATGGGGGATAGACGGGCCGGCAGCAACACACAACAATGAATTTCCGAAACTAAACGAAGTGTTTTTATTTATTTATTAAAATTATAACTACAATCCGAAAAAACAGGGGAAGCCTGGCTTCCCTTGGCCTCCAGGAGAAAACGCCACTGGTTGTGTATCAACAAAGCTAATGTCTCTGCAATTTGAATCGCTTCAAAGTTGACTTCACAAGTCAGATGAGGTGAATGCCATCTTTTTAAAACTTCTGGAGTTTTTCCTCACAATTTGAAACAATTTAAGACATTTTATAATTCACACTGAACCCAATTTATGCAACAAAGGTGTGGACTTTGACTGATATTTTCATTATTAGGGACATTACAGGCGATGGCTAATTTAGAGAGATTATAAAATCTTAGCAAAGCAGAAGAGTAATCAAAATGAATTTCGTATTTAACCAAATGAAGTACGCCATTAGTCTTCATTATTGTCTCATTTTGTTACATTAACTGAAAACAATTGCAGGAATGGATTGAATTTGGATTTAGCAAGCTTGTCAGGCACCACACGCATTTTTACTGGCTAAAATATCCCATGTAAGTTGGATACAAAGAGTCTGTTGGGCTTCATAAGAAGAACTGAGGTATGTAAAATAAGGAAAAACAGGAAAAAAAACATGCCCAAGCAAAGCAAGGTGAATTACAGAATTACAGATCACGAGCTGCACCACAAGTTCTCCTTTTTTGCAATTAGTGAGATAGTGTGCATTTTAAAGCATTAGTGGCAGAGTTACATTGAGCTGAATATACATCAAAAACCCTCATTTGTTAATTCTATCTTTAAAACCGTGATTCAACGATGCCTCTTTGATTTCCAAGGCCACATTTCCAGGGCCATTTATGTTGATTTGTTGCACAAGTGCTGCAATTAAGGGACGCCCTTCATTGGCAGGTTGACTTACACCCACTTAACTGCAGTATCTGCTCTTCTGTCACCCCTCTGTTGCTTTAGATCTGTCAAAGCAAGGCCATCAGTGCCAGGGAGAAAGAAAGGGATAAGGGAACAAGACCTAGAATTAAGGGTGTAATCATCAATATCCAGGAGCACTGCCTCACCTTGAGCTGCACAGCCATCCTCTGTTGAATTGTATTTGTACAACAAGCCATTGGTCCCAGGGTGGGAACCCTTCATGTCTTTCTGACCAACAATAACATTAAATGGCACCTATGTGGTTGTACATTGACAAAACCTAAAAGCTTTGATTTGTCAGATGAGAGCAGCTTTTTTACCCACATTCATTCTTCTTGTTATGATCTGGTTACATGTATTTATCTGAATGTTGAGCTAAAGGACTTATTACATACACATCTGATACAAATGAAAGTATAATTTCAGCTTGCATAATGTAAACAATGTTGAATAAATAAAGATCACAGTCAAAGTCCTCATGAGATGGTGCCTATGTAAATACATCTGTACTGCTGTTTAACATTTCCCTTACTAATGCAACACTGGGAGCCTCGTCAGCCCCTGTTGGGCAGCCTGCTGAGGTCAGCATCCACATCACGACAGGTGCTGCTGCCTATCTCCTTTTGGGGCATGGCATTACCATATAAACTTTGTTAATGACCTTGTCATTTACACAACTTAATTACCAGAGTTGTGTCCCCTGAACATCTTCCCATATGAATTATACATCAGGAAGCCTGCTTCAGACGAAGGGCTGGAGGGGCTATGGTATGCAGTAGGTATGCTGGCTCAATGCATCAATTTGACAAAGTCTCATTTGTTGATACATTACCCATAGGGAAAACATTTTTTGGGCATTTGTTTATTTTTAAATAAAAAAGCCTTTTGGTTTAGCATAAACAAATATGAGAGTATTTGTTGCTCACATCTTTGGTTAAGGCATGAATGTTTAAAGATAGCTGGATGTGTGTGTTGAGTCAAGACTTCAGTACGTTTCAAGTGAAGTTGGAATTGTGGAGCAACTTTTGAAGCTCTTGACAATCAAACAAGCGTGCCTAATGTAACACTAGTTCAGTTTTTGCGAATGTGACAAAGCATCAGGGACTTTAACTGCTTTTTTCAACAAGTCCTCCAACTCATACGAACAAATGGGCCGATTGTTCAGGCCCTTATTACGACCAAATATGTCGTTTGTTCAAGCGCTTAATACGTCCTATAATTACGTTTGAAAGTTTTCGCCCTCTAGTGCTCCCGTTGAATGCAAACGTTACCGATGGTTGTTTATTCACAAATAACCCTCTCTGTAAAATCCTAAATTTTAGGATATTGGCCATTAAAACGCTTTTTTATTAGATTTCTTGCGAGAAGTGTATACTGTACTTTTAGAATCCACGTCTAGATATGTAGAATCTATAGTTTGATAGATGTTACGAAGATGATTTGAGGTATGCGGCAGCCTCCATGTAAAGTTACGGGTTGAAAAAAGTATTTCCGGTCTCGACGTTTTCATAATAAAACCAATGATCAAATGATTTAACAGTGATATCTGCAGTACTCATCAACTACAAAACATCAAATTATCCTTGTTAATTATACAACATTTATTGGTTTGAATTGTGTACAATGCTTTTGTGTTTTTCCCATAGGTTTTTCTCTTTCGATTCTGAGAGACACCTTTCTTTTTTCAGAGGTTTTGATAGGCTAAAACATTGATTGTTTTAGCCGCAATGCATGTCGGGATATGGTGTTTATATGATATGAAATCGGAAAAACATTTTCTTTAAATAAAATAATACTTTTTCCGAGTGTTCTTGCTTTTCTCTTTGGAAGTCATCACATAACGGCATTGTAATACACGGTTCGGCTGTATTAAATATTACATATCTGCCGTAGATATTTATTTATAGAGCCCTGATCAGAAGACCTTTTGACAAACTGTAAGAAATGCCACCAAAACTGAATACGTGACGTGGATCATAAATATATTAGCAATTAAACATCTTCCATTTATTTTCAGACAATACGTCTCCTTGCAATATCAACACTAACTCGGCTGACTTTTATATTTGATCCCATTGGTAGTTAGGCTATATTTACACCATAACGGTGCACAGCTGATAGAAAGGGATTTTTTTGTAGTTTTTAAAGATATTATTTACTAACTTTCCAACTCCTCATGCAGTTGACTGTTACAGGTCTATACAGGTTCATGGTACAATGCTTAAGCTTCAAATCAAGAGACTGAAACTGTATTTTCCTTTACCGTTCTGTTTTAATTTCACAATAAAGGATATAGTCACATTATGTTTGATATTATTATGTTTTATTAACTACACCACTGTTTTTTTTAACCCGCACCGCCTAGTTGTTAAAGCAAGTTATTGAATTTTGTTGTTGAATACGTTTTATTTGATGAAAACATTTAAATATTAAGAGTAGCCTATACAAAATTGGGGGAAAGTAGAAGGCATGCTAGAAATATAGAATATAAAATATCAAGAAGATACTGTAGTGATCTCTACAATAAAACAGTTTAATGCAGGACGTCCAAAGATATTAATAGGAGGATGTGCAAAACAGACAAACTAGTAAGGCTTTATTTAAACATTAAAGAATGCTTTAAGTTAAGGTCTTCTTTAGAATAAAAAAAACGTTGGGGGTATCAACAGATAAATATGAAGTCTGACAAAGTAATGAAGCTCAGCGCAAGTTCAGGCAGGAAGACCTATCACTTTGTATTGCGCGTCATGGCAATACTCGCTCCCTTCACTAAATGATAGGGAGCGCCACTCCTCAGCTAACCTATCACTTCCCCCCGTTCACAAGCCTAATCATCGCACCTGTTAATCCCTCTATATATGCTCTCCCCTTTTCCATCAACTGTCTTCCAGGTGTCAACGCGCAAGCAGCAGCAGGGCTTCGTCCCAGCTCCGGGTATTTATTCATCAGCTCTGCAGCCTTGCGGATTAAGCTACAGGCGGCGTTCCCCAGTTGGCTAGCGGTTCTAGCCTGCCACCCCGCAAACCCGGATGCGGAAGAAAAAGACAAGGATACTGAGCTCCACGGAAGTTCCTCCGGCTTAATGGAAATGGGCTACTTCAGGCAAACAATTGACACACGCCTTCAGTCTCTCGAGAGGGCATCACTGGCATCAGGGCCCCGCAAATGCGGCGCTTCCGGCCTTCACGCGGAACGGGCCCTCATCGCTTGCGAAGCTTCACCCACTTCCGGCTTCAACCACAACCCCTCTTGCAGGCAGGCAGGGCTCAAGCTACATCTCATCGAAGCTACTTCTCCTTCCGGCTCAGTAGCAGTACTGGTCTCTAAGTGCGTCTTAGGTGGCAAGCAGGTAGTGATGGCGAGATGAAGCCTTATGAAGCTTTGAAGATTTCCAGCCAATTGGTTCGCAAAGGGTTCATCTCATGAGGCTTCATCATGGGCTTCATTTGAACATAAACCCCCTGTTGGTCAAAGCGTGTAAAACAGGCAAATTGGAAATCTCAACAGTTGCGCTCGATCTCATACCGAGTTCCCAATGAGTAAAGCCTTAGAATAACTCTAAACAACGAACATAAAATCCTATTTTCACGTTAACAATATTTTTTTCATTCCAGTTGAACGATTGTGATTGAAAAGCCTATAGGAGGCTGGTAAACATTGCAAAGAGGGATTCGTATTCCTTAATATTATTCATAAACTTAACCACGTTGTAGCCTGAGAAGGCTAAACCATATCAGGAATACATTTATTAACTGCATTATCTCATTTAGCTGTAGCTTCTATAAGCAAACCCTGCGGTCGTGGGTCGGCTGCTTTCCAGCGAGCCACAGCCCACACGCTGAATCTACCCAAAAACACTGGATATATCTAATCTGCATTTATTCATTTATTTATTCATGTTTTATTCCTACATTTATTTATGCTTGTATCTATTTATACTTATGACATTTTCCGACCTCTATATAAGTGAGGGTCTGAGCTCTTTTAATTCCATCGTGTCACCAGCGGACCCGGGTACAGGAGGGGTAATATGGTTCTTGTTATACATCCATGGGTATTATGAGCGTTGTGGCTCAACGGTTCAAATGATCCGAATCGCTTCCCGAAGCAGTCACGTGGTATCGAAAGGCAGCGAGGTTCGTTCGTCATCGATGACGTCACTGGCCCGAAACGATACAAGCCTCGATACATGCTTCACAAAAAGATTCGGGGATTACTCGACACACGCTCCGAAGCCTCGGCGCAATACGTAACGGGTGTAACGCGTTACAGCATGGAGTTATGCAGTTCGGGTAACTACTACCCGTCACAATGCTTAGTAAGTACCGCTGTCTCAAGCTTCAACACAGTCAAGGATGCTGCCCATCCGTGGTTTTGGGGGGTTTCTTTCAGGGAGAAAGAGAAGCTCATGTAAGAGGATAGAAGACAGTCTAATCACCCAACCAGCACATCAGCATCTACGTCTCACCGTGGCGTAATTAAACTGCTAATTAAGCTAGTCCTATACCAGGGCTCGACAGTAACGGTTGCCAGGTTGCCATTGGCAACCATTTGGAAAATGTCAACCACTTCTTGGACTTTGGTTGCCATCAGTGGCAACCAGTTTTTAACATAAGAAATAAGGACAGCAAAACGTGCACCCCAAAATAGATAAATGTTCATATTCGTTTTTAAGAGTGATATTTAATTGTTGTGACCAGTCGGAACCTGATACTTAAATTGCACGAGCATTGGCGTGATTACGGAGCCAGAAAGCGATGCACGTTTACTCGCGTGCGCGGTGCGCCGTGTGTTTGTTTTACAACAAAATGGCGAAGCAAAAATAAGTTGCTTGACTGTGTGATAAAAAGTTCAGCCAACACCTCAACTTCTCCAATGAATGTTCAAAGTGATTCAACTGATGGAGCGTAAGGTAAAACCCAAACGAAAAACAAAGAGGAATGTTTTCCATTCACTTCCGGTAAAAGTTCCTGCAAAATAAGAGTCCCGATCTTATTACTACCAAAATAAAAGTGCAAAAACGAAACTTTACCATAGAAAATGGTTGCATTAAATTATAATCACTTCTATAAAAAGGTTACACATTTTAAATATAGTTAGACATATTAAAGGTAATTTACAGCATCAATAATTAATATCAAATGTTTAACTATGAATTGTTTTCATTTATTTAACATTAGAAATGTATTAGTCTGGCCAATCCAAGACTTCAATGCTGAAGGGCCAACGGGTCTATGGTGGGGGTCAGCACAAAGGTCAAGAAAACCCACATTTGAAAGGGAGACAACGGATGATCAAGAAACTGGTGACTTGCTCAATTCATTTGTGAGGGATCTATGAAGACAGGACAACAGCAGCACTACTGGTATTTTGTATACCAGCAATTGAGGGTGGACAAGTTTAATACCACTTTGGTTCAAATAAGTGCGTTAATTACTTATTGTAAAGCATTTGAACATTCTTGTGTCACATGTTCATTATTAAGTTGATGTATAACTGTATAGCATTTTAATTATTTAAAATATAAGGTATCAAAAAAAAAGGGCAACCGTATTTTCAGTTGGCAACCAAAAGCGGATGCCTGGTTGCCAGCCTGGCAACCACTTTTAAAAGTTAGCGTTGAGCCCTGCCTATATCATGGGTCATGTCTCAGCATTTACCTAAGCAAATATTATTTCATGCTGCTCATATTGCACTCATATATTTGGTTTCATGCTCACATGGCTTATGTTAAGCAGGGTATGATATTCATGCATCATTGTACTCAAGCTAACAGCTGCATTACATTGTCTACATATCCCTCTTCGCCGGGCATCGGCTTGTGCCGGCTATCCAAGATCTTTCCAGCTTACCTCTGGTAAACATGCATATAACTGGTGGTGGTGTCTTAAGAGTATTTCGGGGCTCGTTCAGGATAGGTGCAGCAAACCTGCCGCAATCAAGGTAATTGTTCCTCTTCCCTTCCAAAACCGCTTCTCATCCTACATTCGTCCGAACCCCAGTGCCGTGCTGGCTATCCAAAGGTCTCTCCAACCTTCAAATTGGTACGTATGCATATAACTGGTGGTGGTTCTTAGCATGTCAGCACGTATATTCGCCCCGCGGCTCATGTTTATCCTTGCATGTCTAACCCTGTACGTCCAGGTTGTAACCTTCGGGTCTGTATAAATTGTGTCCCTGCGAAGTCAGGCTGCCCCGTACGTCCGGGATGCCCCGTACGTCCGGGATGCCCCGTACGTCCGGGATGCCCCGTACGTCCGGGATGCCCCGTTCGTCCGGGATGCCCCGTACGTCCGGGAAGCCCTGTATGTCCAGGATGCCCTGTACGTCCAGGAAGCCCTGTACGTCCAGGGAGGATGCCTAGGAGGCATCAGTACGTCTAAATCCCCACATGTATTAACCTCTCATTTCATCCATAGATTTCCACTGCATCCCACAAGGTAAGATTTCATCACGTTCAGTACTTCATACTTTCACTTCTTTTGGGGGTTCATCGGAAACGGTTCTTCCCTTCCCGAATGACATCCTACAAAACCTGGGCCTAATCGCCAAACACCATTTCATTCACTTGTTATAAACTGTCATCATTATGTTTCATTTATATAATGTGACCCGATAATAAACATGTATTCCATACATCACGTCTCTCCTGATTGAAATGAAGCTCAGCGCAAGTTCAGGCAGGAAGACCTATCACTTTGTATTGCGCGTCATGGCAATACTCGCTCCCTTCACTAAATGATAGGGAGCGCCACTCCTCAGCTAACCTATCACTTCCCTCCGTTCACAAGCCTAATCATCGCACCTGTTAATCCCTCTATATATGCTCTCCCCTTTTCCATCAGCTGTCTTCCAGGTGTCAACGTGCAACCCTCCTCCACCCCTTCGCCTCCTGCTTCCAACTCGGGGCCAAGCCCAACCTTCTCCCTTCCAACCGGACCTAACCACTTATCACCAGTGTCTAGACCCGGGGGGGTTCATCGGAAACGGTTCTTCCCTTCCCGAATGACATCCTACAAAACCTGGGCCTAATCGCCAAACACCATTTCATTCACTTGTTATAAACTGTCATCATTATGTTTCATTTATATAATGTGACCCGATAATAAACATGTATTCCATACATCACGTCTCTCCTGATTGAACTAAACGTCCAATATATTGCATAGTTTATTTTGGCACTTGACACCTTCCCTGAATTTGACTCGGGTGTAACTAAAGTCAGATTTAAGGGTTGTTTATATTTCACATCATTAATCAGAATCTGCAAAGTAACTAAAATAAATGTAGTGGAGTAAAAATACCAGGTTAACCTCTGAATTGTGGTGGAGTATCAATCAATCAATCAATCAATCTTTATATAGCCCAATATCACAAATGTTACATTTGTCTCAGTGGTCTTCACAGTTTGTATAGAATATCAGTATGACAATATGACACCCTCTGTCCTTTGACCCTCAAATCGTACAAGGAAAAACTTCCAGAGAAAACCCCACAGTTTAAAGGGGGAAATGGGAGAAACCTCAGGCAGGGTTCGTACGGGTGCTTGAAATCCTTGAAAATGCTTGAATTTTTACGAGGTGTTTTCATGACTTGAAAAGTGCTTGAATTTTGGGAATGGTGCTTGGATTTGAGATAAAGTGCTTGAAATTGTAAATGCTTTACTTTTACAATAAATTGCTGTCTGACTGAATAGTTCGCTTTTTAGATTAAAAGAAAATAAAGAAGTCGGAACGAGCTTAGTTGCTTCGCTTCTACATAAAACAGCTCCGCTCCGGCCTTCCCGCGCTATGCGCGCGACCTGCAAGTGTTTTATTTATTGTGACCTGGGCATTCTATTGAGAGAATGACAGTATGCCAGGAGGTTGCTGTTTTAACGAGCGTTGGCTATCCGAAAAGAAATACAAGCTGTGGCTAAAACGAGGATCAACCCAACGATTCGCCTTCTGCACAGTTTGCCACAAAGAATTTCAATTATTCGCGATGGGAGAGTCTGCGCTGACGAGCCATATGAAAGGTAAGCCGTAGTAGAGCATTTTGTATTAGGCTAACGTTGCATGTTACGTTTGTTTAAGCTAGTAACGTTAGCGAACTCGATGTGGGATAATTGCTTATGCACGTGACAATAATAAAAAGAAGCGTACCTATGTCAGTATGTGCGACAGTCGCCATCCTGTGGTTTTCAGAGGATGAATCACATAAAAGCAATGTATTTCTACTGGTAGTATTTTTCGTGCCTAAACTTGCTCCATCGAAATCAGTCACATTGACCCGAAGACACATTTTGAGTTATACACTGTTGGAAAGAAGATATTCCTAGCTTTCTAACGGAGGAAACATATTTTCGTTTGTATTACTGGTCTGGGGGAAGCTCGCGAGTGTGTGTGTGTGTTGGTGTATTTTTGCATTTGTGTCCATTGTGTTAGTTTCCCGGGGAAAACACTCACGAGAAACACCGGCTGTTGTTATGCCTGCTTTGACGTAAAGTTACTCCGTTCTCCGCTTGTAATTATGCCGTTAAAAGCTTCAAAGTTGTATTTATCATCTGAATTTGCCGAAACAAGTTTAATATTCTGAAAGCCAAGACTTTGTTTATTTGAAATCAGATGAAAACAAACTGTAACGGACCCTGCCGTGTTATCTATGATTACTATACGCCATACATTCATAATGTCAGCGAGAGGGAGGGGGGAGCATCGCTACGTAAAAGCATTAGTGCGAGGGAGAGCTGTCATCTTCCCTTTACAAGCTTCCAACATGTATTTATCGGGAGATTTTGGCAATAAAAGTTTCATATTCTGAAAATAATTCCCTGGAAACCTCCAAAACTCTTACACAGAAAGAGGATCTCTGCACACGCTTTTTTTTATATCAGCTTTGTGTTTCAATGGTTTTGTCCTAACCTTGGAGAGCCGTATGTTTACTGCCACCCTAAAAGGACCTCAAAATGTTAAAAATGTTAATAAAGAATTTATTGAAAAGTTAGTTGGCTGATTGTTTTATATTGGCTCAGCCAGGTTATATGGGATGTCCAGTCTACTATATATGATATGGGTCACTCATTTTACAATATTAAACTTTGTCTTCTTATCTTTAATTTTTCATCCTTATGTAGAATGCTATTACGAAACACACATTTGGTTGTTTATAGCATAAAGAACATCTGATTTAATGTGAGGTAGGGAAATAATCATTTGAGTATAAGTATGTGCATATAAATATGTAATTTACAACAGCTGTACGCTGCTTGAAAAGCTTGAAAATGCACCTTGAAAATGCTTGAAAAGTGCTTGAATTTGACTTTGGAAAAGGTGTAAGAACCCTGCTCAGGGAGAGCAACAGAGGAGGGATCCCTCTCCCAGGACGGACAGATGTGCAATCGATGCAATAGCGTAAATCGAAAAGATAATACATTTGCAACATAGACCAAATGTCGAGTAGAATTAAAAAGTAACAATGAGCTGTCATGTGGGTCTATATTAATGCTGCCCATTATGGATAATAGCGATTTTCACCCATTTAGTAATTACATGCTTTACATTTGTACACACCAATTTGTTTCCTATCGCCTAAGCCTCCAGGGCTGTACACAGTTTAATACTGTCAACTTCTAATTTTGGAAAAACGAAAACGTCTTTTAAAACTACAATTCCCAGTAGAGACGTGCCAGAACATGTTGCGAAACACAATAGAGTGGCGAAGTCCCTCCCCTTCCGGTGGACCGCCATGGGACCTTATTTCGGAAAAATTAGGTATTGAAGTCAATGGAGAGAGAAAGATTATCTTTCGATCCCGTTTGAATTGAGCCACAAATTACACATATGATGGTTGTCAATTTAAAAGATAATTTTGCAAGTCAAAAAAAAAAGAATGTGTCTAAAACTGTAAAGTAACACATTTGTTTGTGTGAAACGCTCAATGAACTACATCTCTGGTCCATGGATGCTTTGGTTTCGCAGAACAACACACGTCACCAAGATGGCCGTCACTACTGTCTTGTCAACAAAACGATTGACTACCCTCACTATCACCACAATGAAACACGTCCAGAAGAATGTCATGCAAAGCTGCCTGTCTGCCTTCCTTCGATTCTCTCTGAACTGCCTGGTCTTTTTAATGTTTAATGTCAACCATTGTGCAGATAGCATGAAGTAGAAAAGATCGGCGATCGCCGCGATGCTAGCGTTAGCGTTAGCATTTCTCCCCCGGGCTTAAATTGTGTATTATAGAATGATCACAACGGTGACGCTACTCTTCAAAGGGTTCACAAAATATGACTACTACTCTTACTGTTTAACATGTTGGGTTACTTGGGTTAATTAGTGGGCGGCTGACTGACCAACAAGTGCCATGTTTTTTTTTTTTTAATTGTTTTTTTTAATCTTTTTTTTTTTTAATATATTTGGTCTTTTTGTTCCATTTATGCACATTCCTTGATCTCTACTGTTGCATTAAGTTATTAATAATGGACTTAGACTCAGAGCCTTTCGATTTATACTTTTGTTTTTTGTTGATTTTTGTCCTGTCGCTGTCCATTTTTTTGTTGTTTTGTTTCATTTATTTTTTCTTTTGTCTTTGTTTTTTATCCTGTCGAACTCGAATCACTAATTTGTTTGCCAATTGCTATTATGCTGTCTATCTTGCTGTTTGTTTATAAAAAATAAATAAAATAAAAAGGTGAAAAAAAACATTGAAATAAAAACAAAACAAAAAAAATAACATGTTGGGTTACTTGATGTTACTTCATATTAAGGCTAATAAAAATGACAAGGCTGTAATGCTAACTAACGTGCTAGCTACTAGCTAGGTAGCTAACTTGATCCAGCCACTCTTGGTACTTTCATCAGACGGGAAGCGAAAGAACGAGCAAGACCCATTGCTGGTATGATATCAACCTGGTACTAAGCACACAGGCATCTTGTTAAAGTTATCTTATCTTAGCCAGCGCCATATAGATAGATTATATATATATGGCGCTGATCTTAGCTACCTCTTAGTGGAGGGAAACAATTGTGGCATCACTTACGCGACTCTGGGATTTGTAGTCTTTCTAGTTGCGTATTTTAACAGTTTTACGACAAACTGTGACTTTTTTGACATGGAAATTATTTTTTAAGATTGACAAACATCATATGTTGTCACGGTTTTAAGTTTGTGTGTCTGGTAGTGGGTGTTTTTCTGTTCTCCTTGTCATGTTTTCCTCCCTAGATATTGTCTGGTCTTTTTTCCCTGTGTTTTCCTGTCTGTCGTGAGTTTTCCCTGGTGTGTCGAATTTCCTGATTGTTTTCACCTGTCACCCCTTCTGTGTCTCCTGTGCTAATCAGCGTCAGTCCTGCCCCTGATTATTCCTACCTGTGTCTTGTTACCCTGTGTTTGAATTCCCCTGTCTCCCAGTGTTCAGTGTCAGTTCGTTTTCGTCTCTTGTCATGTTCAGGTCTATGTGCTCCTTGTCTTTTGCCTTGGTCAGGTCTATGCTCTTTTTTGTACTCGTGAAAAGTTTTGTTCCTCACTACGTGAGCAATTTTCTTTTTGTTCTAATTTTTTGTCATCTCATCCTGAGAATAGTTAGTGACAGTTTTTTGCTGTATTTTGGAAAATAAAGTATCCTACCAATACTTTACCTCTGTCTCCCGGGTCGTGCAATTGGGTCCTATCTCCTAAGTGCCTTAGTTCGTAACAGAACAAACTGACCAAATATGGACCCAGCGGATTTGGAAGATTTTGATCTGTTCGATCTAGATTGTTTGAACCTCACCAAGAAGGGACAAAGAGACTATCCTCAGAAAGGCACAAATGGAGGTGGCCAGCATGCCATGGTTGAGAAGCTCGTTGCCTGAATGGCTCAGAGTTTTCTCACGCAGCCCTGAGTGCCAGTCTTCCTTTTCTGACCCTTTTTTAGGATCCCGCCTGGCGTTTGGAGGTCCACGGAGCCTCCAAAAGACCTCAAAGAAACGCAAGGTCAGGAAGCCAGCTCGTAATCTTGTTCCGGCTCCAGAACCGGCCCACAAGGCCATGGATCCGTGCACCAGTACCGGCCCACACAGCTTTGCTTCCGTGCTCCATTACCTGGCTTACATAGCCAGGGTCCAAGCTTCTGCTCCGTGCCCAACAGCCATGGTTCCGGCTCCAGTGCCGGCCCCAGCAGCCATGGTCCTTGTTCCAGAACCGGCCCCAGCAGCCATGGTTCCGTGCTCCAGTGCCGGCCCACACAGCCATGGTACCGTGCTCCAGTACCATCCCACACAGTCGTGGTTCCGGCTCCACTTCCAGCCATGATTCCGGCTCAAGTACCGGGCCCAGCAGCCATGGTCCCGACCCCGGCACCTCGTCTCCTATTGGCTCTCCAGCCGACGCCAGCTCCCCGAGTCCTGTCGACATACTGGCCGACTCCAGCACCTCGTCTCCTGCTGGCTCTAACAGCCGACGCCAGCTCCCCGTGTCCTGTCGGCGTACCGGCCGACTCCAGCACCTCGTCTCCTGTTGGCTCTCCAGCCGACGCCAGCTCCCCGAGTCCTGTCGGCGTACCGTCCGTCTCAAGTCACCTCTCGAGTTCCCTCTCGAGTTCCCTCTCAAGTCACCTCTCGAGTTCCCTCTCAAGTCACCTCCCGAGTTCCCTCTCAAGTCACCTCTCGAGCTCCCTCTCGAGTCCCCTCTCAAGTCTCTTCCCCAGTCCCCTCTCAAGTCATCTCTCAACTCTCCTCTCGAGTTCTCCCTCAAGTCACCTCTCGAGTTACCTCTCAAGTCACCTCTCGAGTTACCTCTCGAGTCTCCTCTCGTGTCCCCTCTCAAGTCACCTCTCAAGTTCCCTCTCGAGTCGCCTCTCGAGTTCCCTCTCAAGCCACCTCTCAGTTTCCCCCTCGAGTCCCCACTCAAGTCACCTCTAAAGTCACCTCTCGAGTTCCCTCTCGAGTTCCCTCTCAAGTCACCTCTCGAGTTCCCTCTCAAGTCACCTCTCAAGTCTCCTCTCGAGTTCCCTCTCAAGCCACCTCTCTGATTCCCCCTCGAATCCCCACTCAAGTTCCCTCTCGAGTCCCCTCTCGAGTCCCCTCTCAAGTCACCTCTCAAGTCTCCTCTCGAGTTCCCTCTCAAGTCTCCTCTCGAGCTCCCTCTCAAGTCACCTCTCGAGTTCCCTCTCGAGTCCCCTTTCGAGTCTCCTCTCGAGTTCCCTCTCAAGTCCCTACCCAACTGGTCCGTTGGAGGTTCCGCTGGGGGTCCTGCCAACCCTATGTCCTGTGCCGTTGGAGGTCCCGGCCACTACTGTTCTGGCGGTGGTCCTGCCAACCCTATGTCCTGTGCCGTTGGAGGCCCCGCCGACTACTCTTCTGCCGGGGGTCCTGCGGTCCTGCCAACCCTATGCCCTGTGCCGTTGGAGGCCCCGCCGACTACTCTTCTGCCGGGGGTCCTGCCAATCCTATGCTCTGTGCCGTTGGAGGCCCCGCCGACTACTCTTCTGCCGGGGGTACTGCCAGCCCTATGTCCTGTGCCGTTGGAGGTCCAACCGACACCTGTTTCGTTGGGGGTCCTGCCAACTCCATGTCCTGTCCCGTTGGGGATCCCGCCGACTGCTCTTCTGCTGGGGGTCCTGCCAACCCTATGTCCTGTTCCGTCCAGGGTCTCGTCTACGCCGGACCCGCCAGAGATTCCAAGCCGGAGGCGATGTCCGCTCCCCCGGGCGAAAGCACACCAGCTTCACCCTTCCTCAGTATGGACTTGCAGGCCGTGTGCCAACGCGCTGCGTCCAGGCTGGACATCCCCTTGCCTGAAGTGGCCAAGGAGACCTCCAGATCTCACTATGAGGGGAAGAACTTGCCCCAAGCAGCGAGGATGAAGAGGCAGCTTCTCCCAGTCTTTCCAGAGATGCTGGACGAGGTGTCGGTCTCGTTGAGAGACCGCCCTTTCAGCAACAAGGCCCCAATCCAGGGTGCCTCCTCTTTGGACTGTGACGGCATGGAGAAGCTCGGCCTGCTCCGCATGCCGCCCATGGAGCCGCTAGTGGCAGCCCACCTCCAACCGTGGGCTTCGGCACCGAGCAGGAACCCCACGCTACCGGCAAAGGCAGACCGCTTCCAATCAGCAATGACCGAACAAGCCTATAAAGCCGCAGCTTTGTCCGCCAGGGCGCTCAACGTCTCCTCGCTGCTTACCGCCTACAAGGCGGAGCTCTGCGAGGACACGACGAACAAACCTGAGCCTGCCGTGTGGAACGAAATCGCAGCGATCACGGACATTTGCCTCCGTGTACAGCGCTGTGCAGTCCAAGCCACGGGCAAAGCACTGGGGATAATGGTGGTACAGGAGAGAGCCAGGTGGCTTAACCTGACGAACCTTCCAGACCGTGAAAAAGAGGACGTCTTGGACATGCCTATTGTTCCCGAGGGCTTATTTGGCTCCGCTCTAGCTTCGATGCAGCAGCGGTGTGAATCCAAAAAGAAGGAGGATGAGGCTCTCCAACTTTGTCTTCCCCGAAGGGTCCAGCCGCCCCCTTCAACGGCCCCGCGGCAGTCCTTCGCTAAGGCTGCCTCACGTCCTGCCCGTTTCAAGATCCCGAAAAAGCAGAGGCCACAGCCCGCCCCGGGTCTCCAGCCCAGACTCGAGGTGAGGACGAGCTGGCCAAGAAAGTCTCCGGTTCCGGCAGCAGCCACTCAGGCACAGCCGGTCCAGACTTTCAGCCACCAGACGAGGAAGAAGAAAAGGGCGGCCTGACAGCCTCCTCTCCTCTCCTCGATAAAAGAGCTGGAAGTTGCCTGTTCTCCAGCTCCAGAACACGCTCCAGTATTAGATGCTCATGTGTTTCCGGGTTGCAACCATGCCCCCATCTTCCCGCCGCCTCGAGTGATGTCAGAACGTCATCCTCAAGTTCGCGCCATGAGGGAAATGGACTTAACATCAAAGACAGCAAGCTCCGCTGCTCGTTTAAGTCACACAAACACATGTCATCACTATTGTTTCTTAATAAATCATTTTCCACTGTCGTTTCTAGGCTTAAAGCCAAGGGCGCAGTCAAAACAAATGAAAAGAAAAACAATAAAAACAATAAACAGTCTGACGTCTACCCCCCTTCTAAGAGTGGCTGCTGCCTCTCTCAGAAGGCGGACCATGGACGGGGCTGTGAAGGCATCACCGCCACGCGCATGCGCAGTGTCGACCGGGGTTGTCAACCTGGGGTACCACCGTGTTCAGACACTAGAGGGCCCCATAACACAACAAATAAAGACACAGAGGGCACACGACAGGGATGTGACATCTCCACTCGCTTTGAGAAGCGAAAAGTGGGGGATGCTCACAGATTCTGCTTGGGTTTTCAAGACAATAGCACAGGGTTACAGACTCCAATTCGCTGTCACCCCCCCTCACTTTTCGGGCATTCTGCATTCGCAAGCCCGGGGAGAGTCGGCCCATATTCTGGAGCAAGAGATTCTCTTGCTACTAGAAAAGAAGGCTATATCTATAATACCCTCCGAACAGAGCCAGAGCGGCTTTTATTCCAAGTATTTCCTCGTTCTGGAACGGGGAGGGAATGGAATTCGGCCTATACTAGATTTGAGGGCTCTGAAAAAATATCTCAAAAGATAGAAATTCAGAATGCTCACTCACACATCTCTGTTGCGTCTCGTGCGCCAAAACGATTGGTTCACATCAGTCGACCTGAAAGACGCTTATTTCCACATCCCAGTATATTATCCACACAGGAAATATCTGAGGTTCGCCTTTCAGGGTGTCTGTTACGAGTACAGAGTACTTCCCTTCGGTCTGTCTCTCAGCCCACGAGTGTTTGTACGGTGTACGGAAGCCGCGATAGCTCCGTTAAGACAACAGGGTATTCGCCTGGCAACTTATCTGGACGATTGGCTCCTTCTCGCACAGCAAGAGGCTATTACGCAGACGAATGTCCTCGTAAAACACCTGCTCGACCTGGGTTTCGTAATAAACACAGAAAAGAGCATGTCGTCCCCAGCCCAGACTGTACTCTTCCTGGGCCTACGCCTGAATTCGGTGCCCTTTACAGCCCGCCTGCCAGCAGAGAGAGTGAAAGCCTTCAGGGCTTGCCTCGCTCATTTCCAGCCACGCAAATATGTTCTCTTCAGATCATGTCTGCGGTTACTGGGGCTCATGGCGTCAGCCATCCTGGTGGTACGACTGGGACGCTTACACATGAGGGAGTTTCAGCGCTGGGTAGCTGCCCTCAGACTGGACCCCGTGCGTCATGGCGCGCGGAGAGTGATGCTCACTATGAAATGCGTAATGGCACTGCGCCACTGGCTACACCCGACTTTTTTAGTACAGGGCGTGCCTATGGGTGCTATCCTATCGCGGAAGGTGGTCACCACAGACGCATGTCTGACGGGCTGGGGGGGTATATACAAAGGTCAACCTGTGAGGCGTCTCTGGAGCAGAGACCACCAACGGTCACACATAAATTATCTGGAGCTTCTAGCGGTGTTCCTCACCCTGAAACGCTTTCTGCCTTTTGTCAGAGGACATCATGTCCTCGTGAGGACAGACAACACGACCACAATATTGTATATAAACCGCCAAGGGGGTTTGCGTTCTCTCCAGTTACACATGCTGGCAAGCAAACTGATCTTATGGAGCTGCGGACGTCTCCTCTCTCTGAGAGCGACGCACGTACCAGGAGTGATGAACCTCGGGGCATATCTGCTGTCCAGAGGTGCACCAGTATATGCAGACTGGACTCTACATCCAATAATTGTGAGTCAGCTGTGGGTGCGTTACGGCCGGGCTGCAGTGGATCTGTTCGCATCAAAAGAAAACGCTCAATGTCAGCTGTTCTTTTCAATGCGCGATCAAACGCACCGTTAGGCGTGGACTCGCTCGCGCACGTTTGGCCTCCGGTCCTTCTGTAGGCGTTCCCACCCCTGGCTCTGATACCCCCAACTCTGGCCAGAGTGAGAGAACAACGCCACACACTGATCCTAATAGCTCCACACTGGCCTGCAATGTACTGGCTGGCGGAGATATAGCAGCTGCTGTGCGGGCAGCCGTGGCAGCTCACACTACGCAGGGACATACTGTCTCAGGCTGGGGGGACGATCTTTCACTCAGACCCAGAGCGCTTGGCACTATGGGCCTGGCCCGTGAGTGGTATAACCTGAATACAGTGGGACTCCCTCAGAAGGTGATAAACACTATTCAGAGTGCAAGAGCTTCCTCCACCAGGTCCCTCTATGACTGTAAGTGGAGGGTGTTTGAGGAGTTGTGCCTTCAAAAGGGACACATCTCTTTTCAATGTCCTGTCGGGGTGATTCTATCATTTCTACAGGACCTGATTGATAAACACAGAGCTTTCTCTACGATCAAAGAGTACCTGGCTGCTATTGCTGCATGCCATGTGGGCTTTGAGGGAAAGAAGGCTAGCCACCATCCCTTGGTCTGCCGTTTTATGAAAGGGGCTCGCAGGCTCCTCCCTGTTTCCAGGTCACTGGTGCCCTTGTGGGACTTGGCAGTGGTTTTAGATGGGCTCACTCGACCTCCATTTTAACCCCTGGAAAAAGCTGACATGAAACACCTGTCACTGAAGACAGTGTTGTTACTGGTTCTGGCATCTGCCAAGCGAGTCAGTGACATTCATGCGCTCTCTGTACCTCCTTCATGCACTCAGTTTGCCCCGGGTCAAACGAGAGTGTTGCTGAAGCCCAACCCTGCCTTTGTACCTAAGGTGGTTAGCTCATGTACCCCCATTGACATTGAGGCATTTCCTCCGCCACTGTGTTCCTCTGAGGAACAGCGGCCGAATTTGCTGTGCCCAGTCCGTGCTTTACGCACCTATATGGACAGGTCAAAAGAGTTTCGATGCAATGACCAACTCTTTGTATCCTGGGCTAACCCTCATAAGGGCAAGCCCGTTACCAGGCAACGGCTCTCCCACTGGATTGTGGAAGCGATTGCTCTGGCTTTTACGAGTCAGGGTTTGCAGGCACCAACGGGCCTGCAAACCTGTCCGCTTTTACAGGCTAGATGTCTCTGCTCCAAGTGTGGCCCGCGCAGTGTTGGGCCCCGCGTTGAGACAGGGTTCTACCTGTTAAGTTCTGGTTGTTTTGGTGATTTTCGACGTAAGCATGTCGAGCAATACGGGAGTTTCAATATCCCATAGCAAGACATCGAACGGAGTGTTATGAATGAGAACTATAGGTTACTTACGTAACCCCAGTTCTCAGAGTAACATGAAGTGAGATGTCTCACCAGACGGCCCTTCTTGCTAAGGCGAAGCGAGAAGAGGTGCTTATTTTGAATGACGCTGCGACGTAGCGCAAGCTACTTAAAGGGTGGGTGGATTCCCTGACGTAGACGTCAAGATCACCAGCCAATCAGGATTGGCGTAATGAGATTGATGCTTCTGTTTGCATACGCGTTGAGGCGCATCCCATAGTGAGACATCTCACTTCATGTTACTCTGAGAACTGGGTTTACGTAAGTAACCTATAGTTGTCGGGTTGCAGCCCGGGAGGACAAGAGAGAGAAGCCAGGAGGGCACACAATATATAAAGGTAACCACATATATGTCCGTGCGGAAACAATACCCCTACCCCGTTTATTTTTCCCATTTTATTATCCAGAATTGCTGTAAACTTTTGAATAAAGTAGTTCATCTATTATTAATAGTTTGTTTAAATGCATTACTCATGTTTTTTTTTTCATTAACATAACATTAATCTAGGATTTTGGAAAATAGCTTGAAATAAGTTCTGTGGTCGACACAAATTTAAGAGACGGATCACGTTTTCTTCTACGACATACACCAGCAGTGACCCCACTGGTGATTTTTGAAGAGTTTACATGTCTGAAAAACGATGGTTGTTAACAAGTGGCTGAATAGGACTACAGGAGTTGTCGAGGACGTTGTACGTCATCACACCGAACACGTAAACACTCCCGCTAAGTTTGTTTGCCCTGTTCTGCTTGAAAGCAAGTACCTGCCTCCTGCAAACTATTAAAACAAACACTTCAACATGTACAATTTTGAATCTGTATTTTTGAATATCGATCTTAAGTTGGCGTGACGTTGAAGCAGCGACCCTGCTGTAGTTTGTTTATAGCATAACGTTAGTATTTTGCTTCTGGCAATTAGATTTATGATTCGGAAATTATAAAAGTAGGGTAGACATGTGGATATTATCCGGTTGAACAAAACGTGCATTTATCAAACAGGTTTGTTTTCCACAGACCTTATTTCAAGCTATTTTTTTTATTCCGGGTAAATACGTCATCCCTGCACCATTCTATTGGCCAACAAAAATTAAGAGCGGAGACTTTAATGCACATTGAGGGCAGTTTGGCCGCACAGCATGAAAGCATAGTAGGAAAAAAGTGAACTTTACTGCTTAACTGTAGGAAAGAACGAAAGGCTATCTTTCGTCTAATACTATATTATTATATTAGTATATATTGTTATCTCTTCATCATCTTCTTTATACATTATTTTTGCCAGGAAAGAGGGATGGTTTGAGATAAAAAAAAAAGCAAGAGGATAAACACGTTAGATGGAAATTGATTTATGTTTAAAAAAAGGTTCAACCTTTGATTGTATCTTAACATTTTTTTCAGTAAAATAGAATTGAACCAATGTTCTTTGCTATGATGTTGGGTTGTGGTTCCAACCGACAGTATATGTAAACTTGTGTCTTTGCCAGCAAGTATAACAAATATCATCTATTTTTCAAATGGTTTGTGGCTTTCAAAAACAAGATCTGAGGAGAGGGGGAAGAATCAACTCTGATATTCTGGTCTAATAACTGTCTAATAATATTCAGTGGAGCGTATTGTACAATACATTTGACATCTGTAAGAGCTGCCACAGTCTTAAGCCCAAGGTGTCATGTTTTTGTATGAATAATGAAATGACCTGATCTAATGTTTTACAGTAATGAGGAAGAAAGCTGGACCCAATATGATTTTTTAATGAGCTATAACTAAACAGTAATCCCTGGGAAGAATTAAAAGGTTTTGTGTTTAATTCAGCATTCACAAGGGCTACTAATATTCTGCAGAGACACTCACTGTCACGCACGCACGCACGCACACACGCACTCACGGGCCATTGAACTTACCTGGAGCTTACTTCACTTTTCACAGTAACCATGTTAAAATTATTACAAATTGAAGTAAATCTTGAGATTACATTGCTAGGAACTATTTTGTCCATGCTGGTAGGTTGTTTGGCCCTATTCAAACTTTGCCAGCGTTTGTCTCACAGGGAGACACATGTCAACGCTTGGTCATTGGGTGTTGGCCTCCTACCGACCCTTTCCCTGTGTGAAAAACATTGCAAAACAGGTGATGTTTTCCAAAGTTGCCCAAAGCAATTACTCGTTTTGATTGCGACACCAAACATTGTTTATATAGATTATATTTATAATATTCTATTCTTAAATAACATTACCAATATGTTAATTATTCTTACCATGACAACAACATCATAGACAGACCAACAAACAATCTTTGGTGAAAACATTGTTGGCTTGCGGTCGGATTTTGCATATCAGTGATATCTGCAGTAATCTCATCATGATTCCACTAATGTGTAACACTTGTCTGGGAGGAGACAGTGCTCCTGTGGCTTAAATAAAACGTTTAGTTGACCAGACACAAAGCCCTGATTGGTTAAAAGGTCATTCCACTCTAGATAGTCAGTGTTGCTTGAGCCATTCCCTTGATATTGCCGCTGATAATTCTCTAAAATGAAATCTATCAGTGCCTTTGATGCATTGCTGTTTCACCGCCATTGGCGTTAATTCATTACAGAAGAATCGGGCAGAGATTACAGCATTGTGTTCCCTGACAATGTCATGCAGGCCTGAGCCATCCAGATAATTATGAGTCGAGAGCTGCGGCCTCAGAATGAGAAAGCTCTCCTAGCTCATCTCATTCTTCTGAATGGGCCTCTGCCAGATACTGACAATGAGTGACCTTGTGCTTGGAAAATCGCACTGAATTAACCATGGAGCAGATATCACTTATACACCCTGGCTGCATTCCTCTTGAGGGGCCTAGAGTCATCTTTCAGAAAGGAATCAACTCAACTGCTTAAATTATGTCCCCCCCTGCCACACATCAGCGATAGGCACTTTTTTGTAAACATTATATCCTTTGGCAGGGTTTCATAGAAACAAAACATTTATGTGAATGTCATAATTTTATAAGTGATTCGTAAGCGGTGGTCCGTACTAGTTAGACACAAGACGATCACAGCGCTTTTTAAATTCTGATGACTGAAATTATGTATTCCTTTACAAGATGGGCTTTATTCCTGCATTTAACTTCTTATGACTTTAATACGCATATTCCTAATGTTTGCAACAATGCAACAAAATTAAATTTCTCCTGATGAATATCAATAAGGAGGACAAATAAAACTGTGCCAGCGGAGGTCTCATAGCTTTTCTGTCAAACATCAGCGTGGGTGTAATCAGCACTTGTGTTCTGACATTTAGTTACTTTCCAAAATGATTTCATTGCGTAACAGCTTTTTAACCATCGTGAACAAAAACATTAACCAAATGACTAATACTGACTATTAATAAAGTACTTATGCACAGATATTAGGTATACTCTAAAATGGATATGGTTGCCTGCAGATTAAATATCCAACTAAATTAGCTGTCCATCACTGACACTTTACATGCAAACTACAACAAGTATTCTGCAAATCTCTGGGAAACTGCAAAAGGGGAGGCCAGATAACACAATGGAAATGTTGTTTGGGTGAATTGAAATAAATACTTTAATAGCTGTATGTTGTTTTTGTTATCTGTCGCCCGTTAGCCCACTTTGATTTAATTGATTGCGCACAGAGTAATTGCAAAAAGAGATGTAAACCCAGCAAAACCGTTTTCTTTCTCCAGCTCCTTGTTGTGCAATTATCGCAGTCCACCTTTCGCCTGCTGGCTGTGTGTTCACACATTGTATGTCGGATTGAAGCTGTTAACTAAAACCTGAATGCCCTCACGTGCTTTCTTGAGAGAGAAAATACAAATTGAGATGTTTTTACATCTCAGTTGAACACTCAATAAAAGCTTTGGTCATCCATTTGTTAGTTCATTTATTTATCTGTTTTGTTTTGTGTGACATTTTTGAAAGTCTCTCAGTTAGTAAAGAGATCACTCTGCAGAGCAGCAGATTTGCAGACTTACTTCTAATTTGTTTTTGTTATGTTGGGTTTTATCGACACCTGTGGTGTATTGCTTATCATTAGGTATTTGGTAGGGCTCTCCACCAGGAGCCAGTATTCACTTTTATATTCATACTACATCTTGTTATTGAAAAAGTCAAGCATTTGAGCCACATTTTTTGAACATACAACCTGTTGTACCAAACTGCAGTGGCACTACAAGCCACATGCTGTTTGAATAGTCTGAATTCAAGAGAAATCTATATTTTTGGTTGGTTTTCCATTTAATCTGTTTCAGTTTCATAGGGCACAGAAAGCAGAACACATACAATAATACATTCGCTGAGTTGAAAGGATCATTGCCAGAAGTGTACTAGCAGATGTCCTTCACATTGGTTAGAAATGTGAGTGATAATGGAAAATGTGAACAAGGGTATACATACAGTATGAACAACTACAGAGACTGCACCAACCAAGCAACATGCGGCATATTATAGATTGGCTTCACCAAAGATGTGAGAACATCGCTCTAATGCAAAACACTCACATTCATGTTTACATGTCATTGACCTATGTCCATCTCAACGAATACCCAAACTGGCAGCCTATAATCCCTGTGTTTTGGTGCACTTCCTGTCGATTGGGTCGGATGCTGTTCCGCTTTTCTTGGGTTGCAACAGAGAACAATTTTCTTTTTTAAACAAACCACAGTTTAGTTATTATAGCGGACTGAAGAGCTTGGGGACGCGCCTTTAGAAACAAATCAGTTTGATGTGAAAAAAATATATCAGGCTCTGTAACACAAAACAACCACATGAAGAGTTGGGAAATGTTACATAAAAGTACATGTGTTTACAGTACATCCCTTCCTTTGTTGTAAGGATTAGAAATCTGCAAATTGATCTCACCATTGCTTTCGATCCAATAAATGTAATTCTATGACGTGCCATGCAGCCTTAATGGGGGGTGTCATTCGACACACCAAGTGCTATTCCTTTACCTCCATACACCTCAAATGCAGCTTCATTATGTTCTTCCCTGTTGGATACACTCCCTCCTAATGAATGAGATAATTATTAAGCTTGTCTGCTCTGTTGGTTTCAAGGTAATGATGTGAGAGTTTTTTAAAAGCTGAAAGGCAGATTGCAGCTGCGTGCCCACTTGAGAGCAAATCATCTCATCAGGTATCATGCATCGAGATTGTACAGGTAGGAATCAGCCTCACATGGCTCACTTCCTGTCATCGCTGCATCTCTGGCCCATCCACCCCCAGCCCTGCTGTCTAGCATGGTAATACACATCACTGCCTGAAGCACACTCCTACACTTGAGATGAAAACATCTATCTAACATCAGATATCACGTATGCTAATCCTGAGTCAGTAGTTAAGCATCCTCGCACACATTCAACAGACAATATGGGATTTAGACAAATGCCCCACTCACATGTGCTGTGATCTGATTCTACCTGCTTTCAAAAGGAAATATTCATCCAGTTTTGTCACTGCACCACCATCGCCCCCGCACCACTCCTCTCTCTAGCTTGTTTTTGAGAGACACAAGTCAGGTAACCAGTCTGCACTAGTTGGATTACCGACTTTTTAATTCCAATGGATTTACAGAATTCGACAAGATGCACTGAAACTTGCCTGAGTTTATCACATGGCCCGGTGTTTCTCAGCTCTTTCATTACACTTCCAGCACACACATGCACACACAGACACACAGAGCAGCCTGCTAATTTCCGCTTTTTTGGCTCAAGAACAGGCAGACATTTTAGGTGTTACAATTACAATCACTGTTTTTGTGTGTGACAGTATAAAGTTAATCTGTTTACCCCAATGAGTCGGACTGAACATGTTTGAAAAAAAATTAGAAGATTCCACAGGCTCAGACTGATAAACAATAAACAAACAAAAATAATTACAGATAAATGAATGAACAGCTTGCATTCCCCTCAGGAAACAGGAGAAAACTATGGTAATGTATTTGTGAGTTCATTACAATTAACAAGTCAGAATTGTACCCTGCATACAATTGTGACAAATAATGTGTCTTTTAACCCAAAACATTGTTGTACTCGATGGAATACGTCGAGGCAGGGCTGCCTTCTCCTGGAAACCCCCTTGCTTCCTCACTTTCTGCTTTGTTGACTGCTTAACCAAACAGCTGATGTTAGATTGGCTGGTGAATTCTTGTCAGTGCACTGCTGTTAAATTGCCAGGCCGATCCTGAGAAACTTAAACAGCCAGACAGGTTTATATTGAAGCGGCCGTCCATACACCTATACAAAATAAGCAAATACTAAAAATATAGAGTTATGGGTAAATCAGGGAATACAGAAATCCATTCTAAACAGCAGCAATCAGGTAAGGAGACACTTTTCCCCCCTTGCTCTGATAGAAACCCACCTGCTTGTAAAACTACAGAGAGCATATATGGAGATACTGTATATACAGTATATATCTTGTGCATTACTGATCAATATCAATAAGTGTACACACACGTCTTGCTTATTATCAGTCAATTATTAGGATCAGCATGTCAGCTTGACTTGTGTAAACTAAGATGTTCACTTGAAACTGAGCACTGCAGGGATTTCATAAAGCCAGAGACAAGGCCAAGCAATGAGTTCTTGTCTGAATGAAAAATGGGATTGCTTTGTGTTTGTCCCTAGGCTTGTGTACCAATAACTTCAAAACACGAGAGATACGGTAAATATAGCTGCTCCCCAAACTGCCTTTTTTGGAGAAAACAAAGAAGGAAAACCTCAATAAAACACAGGAGCAAACATGCCGTGAGATGTTTTATTCATTCATTAAAGCCATCAGCAGCTGAGACTACATCAAAGATGCATACCAACATGCAATATATGAAACAGAATCAAATCATGTGTTTGTTGGTAGCCTGGTAATTTGCACCAAAATGTTGTATCTTTCCATCAAGTTATTTCAGTGAAGTCTGTGCTGTGAATGACATATTTTTTGTTCTATCTCTCTCCTAAAACTACCCCTGGCAAAACTACAGGCGTGAGCCTTCATATCCGTGAACAGAGCGTTGCTGGAATAACACCCTACTGCGGCTGCAAACATTACACCAGGTTTCACGCCCACGGTTTTGCTGCTGCATGCTGCTCAGTCTTTTTTTTTTTTTTTTATATTTTTATTGCAAACAAGTCATAATCCAGCAAATGACAAGAAGTAAGAACAGTAATAATCAATACAAAACAGTACAGATGTTACAAATAGCAAATGAAGACAATGGGGATCATTACAAAGGAAAAATAAAATAAAGTGATGTATTGCTCCATATTGACTTCAGGGTTCGTAGAGAGTCCTTGTTTACAGGTTTTAATTTTTAATTTATTTTTAACCCCCCCACCCCCCACCCACAGGTATGGATGGCCCCAAATAGTAAAATAACTGAATAAATCAGATACAATCATAAGTAAAACATAAATAATAATAATAATAATACAAATAAAAAAGAAAAAGCAAGTCGAGAGCGAAAACAGTCTGTAATAATCCGGTATAAAGGAAGAAAATAATAGTAAGCATTGTCGTCTTGGTGAGGAAAAAGGGTTTCATTAAGAGGGAAAAGGAAATATAGATGAGTAGTCAAGGGCAAAAGACAAAGGGTCATGGCAGAAGAGCAGTAATATGAATGGTCACTTTTATTTTATTTATTCCCTTTCAGAAAGCTACCTGCGACTCAGCGTCAGCAGTGATAGGGAGTTCTTTGATAAGGCCTAATAGTGGGTCCCAGGTAGTACGGAAGGATTTCAGAGATCCTTTTAATGAGAATCCTAGCTTCTCCATCTGAAGGCATTGTAAGACATCACGTATCCACTGATCATGTGTTGGTGGGGAAGCATGTATCCATTTTAGGAGAAAAGAACGCCTAGCTAATAGAGTGGTGAAGGCAATGACACGTCGTATAGTAATGGGCATATTCTCAGATGGAGGAAGCAGCGGCGGAGCCAGGAAATGTTCAGTGGGGTGGCCAGGATGGGACCAGTGATCATTTTGGGGTGGCATTGAAATCACTATTATATGAACATAAAAATACATCTCACTATAAAATAAGGGGCTATTTAAGGCACCTACAACACACCTCTACATTATTTGGGATTAAGTGGTGGAATAGATCAGATAATATTCAGTATATCTAACTCTTTTTTTCTTCTTCTCGCAGGCAAAGTAACAACAAAGCTTACATTATACAAATGTAGTGCAATATACAGACTGTTTAGCTTATGGTGATCAGCAGCACTATGAGCTCATTCTCTCAGTGACAGAGACACATAATTTAAACAAGAGTTTTTTTAATTAAATTATTGGTTAAGACTTTTTCATGAACATTAAGTGCAAGAAGGTCGCAACTTTAACAATTAAGGCATTTAATTTACATTTTACATACAAAACATTTATAGAAACAGTGGAATACCCTGGATGTGATTCACTTTTTTCACTTAAATTACCATAACAGTCCTGAAAACAGCCGAATAAGGAAAACAGGCAGAGGTCTGCATTGCAGGTACACACAGTGCCACACACTTAAGTGTTATAACTGATAATTGAGAGGGGGGGGGAATGTTTAAGTATAAAAATACTACTCATTGTGCCTTCAAATATAGCATTATATTGTACACAAGTATCCCTAAATACAAGTAGTCTAAGTAATCCAACCAATGAACCCTTCTGAACACTGGCTCTTGGCAGCGATTTTACTGAACAGCTTACACTGTTTGCTAATTTGAACATCACGTTCCCGTATAACATTGTAAATGAGCTTGTAAAATATTTGTGTTGAATCAACATTGACACAGTAACACATATTGTAACAACTGTTTTCTGTTTCTGTCAACATGCCTTTTTCTGTCATACTCAGTCCAGGCACATTGGAACTGATCATAATACAGAGTATTATGTGACAGTTATGTCCTGCAAGATGCTGTAACCTTGGTTAATTTGGTTTTTAATAAGACAGACATTTCAAATGGCAAGGGAGTTTCTAAAAAGATTAACAACGGTTCTGTCTCTTTAGCAACGATAGTGTGAAAGTAAGCCAGCATGAAGAATACCATCAACATAACACTAAAGCAGCTGTGAAAAAAAAATCTTGAATATTTAAAGTTTGTATTTATAAATGTGGGATTTTGATTGTTTTTCCTTGCTAAAATAAACTAGCACCTTTTTAAGAAAAAATGATGTGCCATAATTTTCCATTACCACACATCCTTGATGAGTGTGTGACCTTAAATAATTATTTATGTGAGTACAATCACTCCCATTTAACTGAGGGAAAAAATTATTAACTCAATGCACTTGTATATGAACATTAAGTGCAAGAGGGTCTAACATTAACAATTAAGGCATTTAATTTACATTTGACATCATTTGATATCTGTGTCAGACTTTAAGGTGGTGAAACTATTTACTTAAAGCTTTTAAAATGCATTTTCAACATGATGTGAATATAGATAGAACACACTGGTGTACAATATCAATGAAGGTAACACTGTAGCCAGGTGTATGAGAGAGAGTCTGTATACCTGGAGGTCCACTTGGGCCAATGGTACGTGGGGGCAGTGGCGGTTCTACGGGGTGGCACAATGCAGTTCATAGCTTTGACATGACCTATATGAACTATAATATATATGCCTATAGTTTTGTGGTACTGTAACGTTCACGGGCTAGAGTTCGGCTAGCAACTCACAGCAGCAGTATGCCTATTGTCATTAGTGGCGTGAACGTTACCACAAAACTATAGGCATATATATTATAGTTCATAACAGGTAATGTCAAAGCTATGAACTGCATTGTTGTAGTTTAGCTGCAATATAGGCTATATGTAACATCTAACATTTACAAAAGTCACCTGTAATAGTTACCTTATTTAGGACTAGATGCCGTTTGCATGGTGGAGAGCAAGTTGATGAAGGGACCTTTGAAGACAGAGCCACTGCAGCGCATGCGCACTTCTTATCTCATAATTATGACTTTTTAACTCATTATTTCGACTTTCTTATCTCATAATGACTTTTTATCTCATTATTTCGACTTTCTTATCTCATAATTATGACTTTTTATCTCATTATTTCGACTTTCTTATATCATAATTATGACTTTTTATCTCATTATTTCGACTTTCTTATCTCATAATTATGACTTTTTAACTCATTATTTCGACTTTCTTATCTCATAATGACTTTTTATCTCATTATTTCGACTTTCTTATCTCATAATTATGACTTTTTATCTCATTATTTCGACTTTCTTATCTCATAATTATGACTTTTTATCTCATTATTTCGACTTTCTTATCTCATAATTATGACTTTTTATCTCATAATTTCGACTTTTTTATCTCATTATTATGACTTTTCATGGGGATTTAATTTTTTTCAAGTGGCGGAAATGGGATTCCATACATTACAAAGCAAAGATAATAAAATAATAAAAATAAACACCACAGGTATACAATACATGTTTAAAAGGCATACTGCAGTGCGGATATGAGCAGCTCAATTAAAAAAAAGCCAAAGAGATATGTTTTCAGTCTCGATTTAAAAATAGTAAGCGTTTCTGCGGACGTGCATGATTTGGGTAGTTTATTCCAGATTGTCGGGGCATAATAGCTAAATGCTGCCTCTCCATGTTTTGTTGTTACTCTCGGAACCGATAGCAGACCCTTCCCAGAAGACCTGAGGCACCTTGATGGCTCGTAATTATGCAGGAGTTCAATAATATACTTTTGTCCTAAACCATGTAATGATTTAAAAACTAGCAATAGTACTTTAAAATCAATTTGTTGGCCGACTGGAAGCCAGTGTAAAGATTTCAGAACCGGACTGATGTGATCCACTCTTTTAATGTTAGTGAGGACAAGTGCAGCAGCGTTCTGAATCAGCTGCAGCTTTCTGATGGATTTTGTTGTCAGCCCTGTGAATACACTATTGCAGCAGTCAAGTCTACTGAAAATAAAAGCATGGACAAGCTTTTCTAAGTCCTGTTGTGACATTAGTTTTTTAATCCTCGATATGTTCTTCAGGCTGTACTCAGCATTGAATCAAAACGCACCATAGCTTTAAATCTTAATAAGTTTGTGAGGCGTTTTGCTGATCAAGATGGTAATCGCCACATTCAGCTGTTATAGGCATGCCAACTTGATGCTCTGCTCACGGAAATATATATTTTTCTTTGTGGGGGTCTGTCCCCAAAAAACTGTTTCAAGTCCTGAGAAAGTCAAATAAGACGTAAAACTACACTGCCCAGCCAAACAAAAGTAACCACTTTGATTTAACTAGGCCAGTAGGTAAGGACTTTCCACTGGATAATAACTGCAGCGATGTATATGTTTTAGCTGAATACACGTTTTTTAACCCTAACTGATGCAGTTAGTCACTTCTTTAATGTTTGTTCTTTCTGATGTAAAGTCAAGGTTGTAACTGTTTGCAATGAAGTTGTGGGGCGCTGAACTGTTTCTTTGATTCTTTTGATATATGATAGTAATTACTTATCTTTCAAATTTGAAGGAGGGTGAGCAAGCATCTTGAGGAACATTCATCATTAACTACTCCAAAAAATATAGTTTATTTAATAATAACACTGAATATGTGAATCATAACAGTGATTGACAGCTGATAGGAATAATATGATTGTTAATATTATTATATTCATTCAGACAAACATCGATGAGACAGTTAATTAATGTACTTATTGCAGCAGTCTGCATAGATTTGGTACCCCTGCTGGTCTAAGAGTGAGACAAACTCATTCAGTTATTGTTCGGTTAAAATTCATTAAATTAAGTCTGCCACCTTATATATTTATGGCTTTACTGATGGGCCACAATAATGTCACCTAATGATATTGAGTTAAAATATTAATATTGTGGCTTTCCAAGTTAACATTGATTGGTATGACTGCGATTAAATCAGCATATACTTCTGCCAGGGGATGCCACCCCTCAAAATCTCCTGCCACCCTCTTGCCACCCCATGAATATTTTTCTAGATCCGCCCCTGCGTGGGGGCTCATCTCTCTCACTCTTTGAATCTGTATGCAGTGCTTGTACGGGTCTTTTGGAAACATCTAAAAATAAAAAGCATCAGATTTTAAGGTGATTAAATCATTTTCCAACAGGTTATATAATGAAAATTCTACAGTATTTGAGTTGGGGTCTTTGCAAAAAACAACTACAAAAGAATATGTGTCAGACTTTAAGGTGGTGAAACTATTTACTTAAAGCTTTTAAAATGCATTTTCAACATGATTTGAATATAGATAGAACACACTAGTGGACAATATCAATGAAGGCAACACTGTAGCCAGGTGTATGAGGGAGAGTCTGTATACCTGGAGGTCCACTTGGGCCAGGTCTCACTGGCGACTCCTCTCCCTCGCTCTCTCTGTCTGTCTGTCTGGCCTTTCTCCATCTGACCCTGTCTTTCATTCTCCTGTGCCTCAGCTGGTTTCTTCTTATTGAAGAAGGATGCTATGTCTGCTCTCTTTCTGTTCATTATGATTTTCTGACTCAATATGCGAAATGCAGAATATATCAATCTTACCACCATCATTATAACAAGTCCTAGCACTAGCAAAGGTGACTCAATAAATGAGTTTATGCAGTTGCATGCTCAATTTATCAAGCCATGTCTAAAAAAGTAAATAATATTTTGATTATTTAGCAATTATAATCGAGTTATAGCAATAGGTTAAATTCACAGCAAATAACTGTATCCTTTAACAGAGATTAAAAAAATATTCAAAAGCTAATGTGAGTTTAGTTGATAAGACACGTTTGTGTACCATCTCATGCTACATGCTACAGGCTACATGAGTAAGCTACTTACTGAATTTACTAATGGTAAATAACTGTATCCTTTAGCAGAGCTTATCATTTGTTTACTACTTTATCTAACTTTAAAAACAAGCCCCTACTAGGATGCTAGTCACTTTCCTTGATAAAAGAAATATTCAAAAGCTAATTTGACTTAAATTGATATGACACGTTTTTGTGCCATCTCATGCTACATGCTACAGTAAGCTACTTACTGAACTTTACTAATGGCAAATAAATAACGTCACCTAAGAATTTGTACAATGCATAAAAACGTTAGCTCATACTTTGCTTAATATATACCGTTAAGGGTGGTATAATCAATGTTACAAAACCAGTCACAAAGCAATCTGGCCTCTGATATTAATATTATAGCAAAGGGCTGGACAACACTGGTTTCAACTGGGACACATGAAAGGTTGGGTGAATTCTCATGGAGGGAGGCAGCTTGAGTCTAACAGCAGATGGATTGATTATGCGCTCGATCACATAGGGGCCAATGGAGCGTGGTTTCAACTTCTTAGACTCAGCTTGTAAAGAAATATTCTTTGAAGAAAGCCAAACTTTCTGACCTGGTTGGAACTGGGGAGCTGCGGTCCGGTAGCGGTTTGCAATATGCCGATTGCGTTCATCGGAGCGGAGAAGCGCAGAGCGGGCATCCTTCCAAATCCTACGACAACGACGGAGATGGGCTTGGACAGAGGGAACTGCGATCTCATCCTCTTGGGCTGGGAACAAAGGGGGTTGATATCCAAGAGAACATTCAAATGGGGACATACCGGTACCAGCACTAGACAGTGAGTTATGAGCGTATTCAATCCAGGGCAGATGTAAGCTCCAGGAGGTGGGATTCCGGGAGGTGACACAGCGAAGTGCAGCTCCAAGGTCCTGATTGGCTCTTTCGGCCTGCCCGTTAGTCTGAGGATGATAGCATGAGGAGAGACTGACAGATGCTCCAAGTGCTCGACAGAATGCTTTCCATACCTGAGATATGAACTGTGGCCCTCTGTCGGAAACAATGTCTGTTGGAATACCATGGAGCCGGACCACATGATTGACTAAGAGGTCAGCAGTTCCAGAGGCTGTGGGGAGTTTAGGAAGAGGCACAAAATGAACCGCTTTGGAAAAGCGATCGACAATAGTGAGAATGGTTGAGTTACCCTGTGAAACCGGGAGGCCGGTAACAAAATCTAGGCCGATGTGACTCCAGGGACGACTAGGGACTGGGAGAGGCTGGAGTAGACCGATAGGAGCCTGGTGTGAAGACTTGCTACGGGCGCAAATAGTGCAGGCCAGCACAAAGGCTCGAGAGTCCGCTTCCATAGAAGGCCACCAGAAGTGTCGTCTCAGGAGGGATAGGGTCCGACTCACACCCGGGTGGCAGGCAAAGCGGGAAGCATGGGTCCATAGGAGAACCTGTGAGCGGACAGAGTCAGGTACAAACAAACGGTTATCTGGACCATTTCCTGGATCTGGATGGTCTCTCTGTGCCTTCCTCACTGAGTTCTCAATCTCCCATGTTACAGCGCCCACCACTCTGGTAGCGGGGATTATGGTGTCAGGAGCTATGGGATCCTGATCCACTGCAAACTGCCGGGACAATGCGTCAGGTTTAAGGTTTCTAGAACCAGGTCGGTAGGTAAGGGTGAAGTTGAACCTCCCAAAAAACAATGCCCAGCGTGCCTGACGGGAGTTTAGTCGTTTGGCAGTTTGTATGTAGACCAGGTTCCTGTGGTCTGTCCACACAATGAATGGATGTTCAGAGCCTTCCAGCCAGTGCCTCCATTCTTCCAGAGCAAGCTTAACAGCAAGCAGCTCCCTGTTGCCAACATCATAGTTGCGCTCAGGGGTTGTCAGTCGTCGGGAAAAAAAAGCACAAGGGTGAAGCTTTTGGTCGGAGACTGAGCGTTGTGATAGAACCGCCCCCACACCGGTGTTGGATGCATCAACCTCAACAATAAACTGAAGAGATGGGTAAGGGTTCATAAGAATAGGAGCCGAGGTGAAACGTCTCTTCAGCTCAGAGAAGGCAGCCTCAGCCTGAGTAGTCCACGAGAAGGGGATTGCTGGGGAGGTGAGTTGGTTGAGAGGACCGGCAACACGACTGTAGTCTCTGATGAACCAGCGATAGAAATTTGCAAAGCCCAAGAAACGTTGGAGCTGCTTCCTGGTGGAAGGTTTGGGCCATTGTGCCACTGCTTGTACCTTCTCTGGGTCTGTTCTCAGCTGACCTTGCTCAATGATGTAGCCCAGGAAATCCACTGAATCCACGTGAAATTTGCATTTCTCTACTTTGACAAACAGCTTGTTCTCGAGGAGCCTTTGTAGAACCTGCTGCACATGTTGGGTGTGTTCCTCCATGGTCTGTGAGAATATCAAGATATCATCAAGATACACAAATACTGAACGGTTCAGGAAGTCACGGAGGACATCGTTCACAAGAGCCTGGAAGACAGCTGGGGCATTGGTGAGTCCAAAGGGCATCACTAGATACTCGAAATGGCCTAGTGGGGTGTTGAACGCCGTCTTCCACTCTTCTCCTTGACGTATGCGGACCAGGTGGTAAGCATTCCTGAGGTCGAGTTTCGAGAAAATTGTGGCCTTCTGTAGGGGTTCGAAGGCTGAATTGATGAGGGGCAGTGGATACTTGTTCTTGATGGTGATGTTGTTAAGGCCCCGGTAGTCAATGCAGGGGCGTAGGGAGCGGTCCTTCTTGGATACAAAGAAGAAGCCTGCTCCGACGGGAGAAGAAGAGGGTCTTATGATGCCAGCAGCCAGTGAGTCTTTGATGTATGTCTCCATGGCCTCACGCTCAGTTCGGGACAAGTTAAACAGGCGACTGGATGGGAGAGATGCCCCAGGAAGAAGATCTATTGTGCAGTCGTAAGGGCGATGAGGGGGCAGAAAAAGAGCTCGCTGCTTGCTGAAAACCTCTCCCAGGCGATGATAAACCGGAGGGACAGCGGACAAGTTGAGTGGCTCCTGCTGAACTGGAGGAATACCGACCTCTGCTGGGGGAATTGCAGACCGCAGGCATGAAGAGTGACAAAAGGAACTCCAACTCCTTACTTGATTCTCCGACCAGTCCATGTGGGGGTTGTGCAGTCTTAACCATGGCTGGCCCAGAACTAGGGGTGTGTGAGGGGAGGACATGACGTGGAACTGAATCATTTCATGGTGATTACCGGACAGGACGAGATGTAGGGGTTCGGTGACATGGGTAACGTGCGCCAGGAGCTTCCCATTCAGACCTCGAGCATTGAGAGGAGCTGTCAGAGGTTGAGTTGAGATGCCGGCTGAGGCAACCAGTTGGGCATCCAAAAAACTCTCATCAGCCCCAGAGTCCACTAGGGCAGGCAGAGAGAGAGACTGTTGATTTAACAGCAGTGTGGCTTCAAGAGGCTTGCGGGTCTGGGGGGTTGAGGAAGAAACAGCCTTGCTCACCAGTATCCCCACCTTTACTGGCGAGCACCCTCTTTTGGGCGCTGGGGGCATGTGTCCACGAGATGACCGGAGTGAGCACAGTAGACACAAAGTCCTTCTCTTATTCTCCGGAGACGTTCTTGGGGAGTGAGTCGGGCTCTGCCTAGCTGCATCGGTTCCTCTGAAGACAGGAGAGGAGAAAAGACTTCAGATGGAGCACTAGGACTTGGGAAAGTCTCCGACCTGAATCTTGCGAGAGGAGACGAGACAGGGCGAGAGGGGAGTGACCCAGGAGATCGACTGGCTCTTTCCCTAGGGTGCCCCCTAAGGCGGTTATCCAGTCTTATGGCTAGGGAGACCAACTCAACCAAGTTAGCTGATTCGTCCCTGACTGCTAACTCATCTTTAACAGAATCAGTTAGCCCGGTTTGAAAAACCCCTTGAAGCGCTGTGTCATTCCACCTCGCCTCTGCAGCTAAGGTCCTAAATTCCACTGAGTATTCGGCTACACTACGGGAGCCCTGTCGCAGTGAGAGGAGGCGTTTTGTAGCGTCCCTACCGCTGACGGGGTGGTGGAAAACTTTCTTCATTTCTTCTGTAAACTCTGGATAAGAATAACAAAGGTTGGACTGACTCTCCCATACAGCTGATGCCCAGGCTAAGGCGCTACCTGTAAGTAAACCTATCATATAACAAATCTTAGCTCTGTCATTAGCATAAGTAGACGGCTGCTGCTCAAACACAAGAGAACACTGCATTAAGAAAGATTTACATGTCCCTAAGGCACCTGCGTACCGCTCTGGAGTGGGAATGTTTGGCTCACGTGAAGGGAGAGCGGGCTGGGCTGGAACCTGTGCTAAGGGAGCTGGATCCTCCGGAGCAGGCGGAGCAAGATGAGTTGAAACCAGGTTGAGGTGATGTCCCATCTGTGCTACATTGGCGGCTAGTGATGCGAGGTTATCCATAACCTCTCTGAGCATCTGGTCATGCCGGCCCACGAGGACGCCTTGGTTGGAGAGAGCCTCACGAATTGGGTCCGGGCCTGCTGGGTCCATGGTGGCCAGATTGTTCTGTTAGGATTATGTTTCAAACAGGACCCAGGCGCAGGCAATGACTGAAGATGTTTAAATGGTTTATTGTTTTGGAGACTCAGGCAGGTTTGGTGATTATGGAGGTCCTGAGTGGAGGTAGGCAGTGAGAGGCTGGACTGATTACAAGGCAGGCAGGTAGGATGCAGGAAGAAGCAGGCAGGTTGGCTGGAAGCTCTGGTGGATGATGGCCGAGGGATTGCACTGGAAACACAAGAGAAACTAGTTACAAAGAGTACGGAATTACACGCAGACAGGATAACTGAATGGGCAGCCAGGAGGAGGCCAGGAAAAGGCTAGTCACTGTGACCTTTTTACCTGTGCTGGACTATGGTGATCTGCTGTATATGAATGCACCTGCCAACTACCTGAGCAAACTAGATGCTGCGTATCATAGTGCTCTGAGATTTGTCACAAACTGTAGAGCACTTACTCATCACTGTACATTGTATACCAAGGCAGGTTTACCATCACTCACTGTACGGAGGCTCAGTCACTGGTACACTTTTATCTATAAAGCTATGTTGGGCAAACTCCCGTATTATATCTGTTCATTGATAAAGCAGAAAGTTGCAAGCAGCTATTGTCTGCGATCACAGGATATAGTCTTGTTAGATGTGCCAAGAGTAAGGACTGTCTTAGGTAAGACAGCTTTTATGTGCGCAGCTCCACTTGCTTGGAACAGTCTACAGGCAAAATTGAAATTGAGCATTTTTATTTCTCTGAATGTATTTAAGGCATGTCTAAATGAAATGCTTTCTGACACTCTGGGTATTTGTAAATGTTGAATATGTAAATATGATATCCTCTGTTGTTTGTATGTTGTTTTTATGTTTCATGTGGAACTAAATGATGCAGGTCTCCCTTGTAAATGAGATCGATGATCTCAAGGGACCAATCTGTCTAAATAAAGGTTTGAAATGAAATGAAATGTAATACCACTGGTGTAGAAAACAATCTGGCGGTGAGTTGCTGGGAGACTGGAGTAGATAAGCTGTGTCCTGATTAGATGATGAGGGACTGCTGAGTCGGACGGCCAGGTGAGAGCAATCAGGCTGCTGCCTGCAAGGGAAACCACACCCTCTCCACACACACACACAGGGGAACAAACAGGGGCACAGTTTGGACTGTGACACTTGCCAGCCGAAAATGGCATGCGCGCCTTGAGTACGGCACTCGTTGTCCTGGAGCAGTAAGGTGCGCACACTGCGCTGTGTGCAGGTCGGATGTGATGCAGCGAAAGTGTTCCGGCAGTGCTCTGGTATATTACAGGAATGGTTCCGCACAGGGAAAACTAGTGACGGCATTGACGGGCCGGCCCGGCTACGGGGAATACTAGTGACAGTGCCTACGGACAGCTGTGATGTGGGTGTGGTTGAGGGTGTTTGGGGTGGTCAATAGGGTGGCCAGGATTCCGCTGCCCAGCCACCCCCCACCTCCGCCTATGGCAGGAAGGCCGAACAGTGCAGTCATAGGATTAGGGTCTATCTTTGTGTTAAAGGCCTGCTCAATGGTGTCCAGCCTCGGGCAAGTTCAGAACATGTGCAGAGGGTCAGCTGGGGATTGATTGCATCTGTTACAGGCATCACTCCGATCTGGGAACATTTTAGCCAGCTTAGCATTAGTAAAGTGAGCTCTGCAGAGCACCTTGCACTGGAGTAGGCCATGTCTAGCACAGATAGATGATGTATGGACTAGGTTGAGAACGTCACTCCATTGATCCTCGGAAATGTTGCTACCTAGATCCTCCTCCCAGAGCTCCTTAAGAGGCACCATAGGGTCCGGACTCAAGGAACCAATCTGACCATAGAGAACTGAAACCAAGCGCTTTTGATCAGGGTCGAGTTGAGAAATGTATCAATTGGCGATTCGGGGGGGCGGTTAGGAAAATTGCTTTTGGATGAAGTGCCTGATTTGGAAAAAACGGAAGAGATGACTGTTGGGCAGGTTGAATTTGACCGAAAGTTACTCAAAGGATGAATCCATCCTCGTAAAGGTTATTAAGCGTTGCGAGACCCTTGTCCGACCAAATGCGGAGGGCCGGGTCAATACACGATGGGGAGAATAGATGATTGTTTGAAATTGGGGCGTGAACCGAAGCTCCATGTAAGCCGTGCTGTTTCCTGAATTGGAGCCAAATGCTTAAGGTGCTAGTAACAATTGGGTTACTCAAATGTTTATGGGTCGCTACAGGGAGCTGAGAGCAGAATATAGGGTACAAAGGAGCAGAAGATGACAGCTCGATATGTACCCAAGGTGGGCAGGGGTCTGAAAGTTTATAGTTAGCCCAATAGAGGAGTTTTTAATATTAGAGACCCAGTAATAGTGGCGAAAGTTGGGGAGCACCAGGCCCCCTTCTGATTTAGGGAGTTGGAGACACAACCTTCTATTAAGCGCAGGCTTGTTGTTCCAGATGAACGCATTCAACTGCTTATCAAGATCAGTGAAAAAAGGTTTACTGATGCACACTGGGATGTGTTGGAAAAGGTAAAGAATCTTTGGCAGGATGACCATCTTTATAACGTTGACGCGACCCGCAAGAGACAGGGGAAGGGAGGCCCACCTAGACATATCAGCTTTGCATTTATCTAGTAGAGGCTGAAAGTTTTTAGGGAACAGGTCTTTAAAAGAGTTTGCAACAAACACCCCCAAGTATTTGAACCCCTCCACAGCCCTTTTAAAGGGGAATAGGGATTGGGGAAGTGCCTCTGCCATTTTATTTACAAAAAATACTCGCTCTTTTGAATGTTTAGTTTGTAACCTGATACACGGCCAAATTGATCTAAAATCGACAGTATGGGAGGGAGAGAGGATAAGGGGTTCGAGATCATAAGAAGAAGGTCATATAGAGACAGTTTATGAACCATGCCATGGCGCGTAATGCCCTCAAACCTATCATGGCTTCTGAGCAAGATAGCGAGAGGTTCAATGGCTGTATTGAACAACAGCGGCGAAAGAGGACACCCCTGGCGAGTACCACGTTGGAGAGAGAAAGGAGGTGATCAAATACCATTAGTGTGTACAGAGGCAGATGGAGAGGCATATAGGAGTTTAATCCAGGAAATAAATTGGGAATCAAAACCGAATTTATCAAGACTAGAAAATAGGAAACCCCACTCAACCCTATCGAAGGCCTTCTCTGCGTCAAGTGTCACTATGACTTGGGGGATGTTAGAGGAAGGAGAGAAAAGTATAATGAGCGACCTCCTTGTGTTAAAAAAAGAGTGTCTCCCCACCATAAAGCCTGTTTGGTCCAGCGAAATTATAGATAGACGCAATGGACAACGTTTCTGGCAATCGGCCTGTCTGGAGAGAGTCATTGTATCCAGTCCAAAATCGGGGCTAAATTGGAAAAATATGCCTTATAGAATTCAACTGTATAGCCGTCGGGCCCAGGAGACTTCCCACTTTGCATACATTTTATTGCATCATGTATCTCAAGGGTGGAGATGGGGCCGCCCAATTCACTAGCGATGTTCTCGTTAATTTTGGGGTATGTTAAGGAGTCAAGAGGATTGTGGGTCGTGGCAGGGATCGGGGGACAATCCGAAGTGTAGAGATTGTTGTAAAATTCTGAGAAAGACCTGTTTATATCAGCTGGGTTAGAAGTAAAGTTGCCATCGGACAATCTGATTTGGGGAATCCATCTGGACGCACTGGCCGCACAAGCTTGTTGAGCTAGGAGTCTACCAGCTTTGTCGCCCTGTTCAAAGTAACGCTGCCAACACTGTCTCAGTTGTCTCTCAACAATGCCTGTCATCAGAAGATCGTGTTCTGAATGTAGCAGGAGGCGTTTTTTATAGAGAGAAGGAGCGGGAGAGGAGGAGTATGTTTCATCGTGTAAGCGAAGCTCAACACTGATTTCTGAAAGCCTAACCTTTTCATCTTTCTCTTACGAGAAGTGTGCGAAATGACCTTAAGAGCCTCCCAAAGAATACCGCTACTAACGTCGGAAGTGTCATTAATTTCAATGTAGGAAGAAATCTTAGTGGAAAGATAGTCTCTAAATTCACTGTCTGACTGCAGGGGAGAATTGACATACCAAGAGGGGAATTAATGTCAACCGAGGTGGGAGAATGATCTGAGATGGCTATCGGATGGTATTTGCATGAATTGACTAGATGAATCAAATTGTTATCGATTAAAAATAAATCAATTCGTGAAAAAGTGTGGTGCCTGTGCGAGAAGAAGGAAAATGCTCTACTTTGCGGGTTAATAAATCTCCAGGGGTCTGAGAATCCTAATTGTGATGCATTGTGGCATACTACCTTGGCCGAATTGGAGAGAGTAGCTTGTGTGAGCGATGACCTGTCGAGACTCACGTCCTGGACCAAATTCCAGTCACCAGCCATAATAATACGATGATTGTTGGCGTTGGGAATTTGAGCAAAGAGGTTCACAAAAAAATGACCATCATCCCAATTGGGAGCGTAGATAGAAGCTAGTATCACTGGTGTGTTCTGTAAAATGCCCGAAACTATGACATAACGACCATTAGGATCTGATATCGAACTTGTCAATTCAAATCTGACATTCTTGTGAATAATAATTGCTGCCCCTCTGGCTTTGTGGGATAATTTTGAGTGGAGCAAGGGATTCACCCATGCCCTTTTAATACGAAGGGTATCAGAAGATTTAAGATGAGTTTCCTGCAGGAATTCTGATATCTCCATTCAGATGTTGCAGCCGTGTCATTACCTTACCAATTTTAGTAGCATTTTTCATGCCCTTAGTATTCCAGGAAATCAGGCACACTGCTCTACCTGTCGTTGTCATGGCAGAAACCATCTAGGAAGTTCCTCGAAGACAAGTTGACCTGGACAAACACTGTCCTGCATACACAGGAGAAAGAGAAGAGAGGACGACGAAAAATAATAATAGTAATGATAATAACAAAAAATTAAATAAAAACCCATGTGGCCATACCTATAGCTAAACCCAAAATACACAGCATAATCAAGCACTCTGTCTCAGATCTATGTAATTAAGCTAACGCTTGTAATTACACTAACACTAGTCTTCCGGGGACCTAGTCCCTAGCTAAACAGTAAACCATCCCAATATTATCCCACACAGAACAAGTGGATGGGCAAGTGAACAGGAAATTGTCAAATAGTATGCAGATAAATCTATGCTAATACCAAACCATAGAGAACAGAGAAGAGAACATATATACAATTTAGTGCAGTAAAGATCAGCATGAACAGCTGGTCCAACAAGTAAATACAATGTATTTTATCCATTCAGATACCCTAAATGAGACATAATAGGAAATAAAATAAAGTGCAAAAATAAATCTCTGAATGGTAAAGGCACAGGTGGACAAGAAAACAAGCTAGTGCAACAGCTCCACATCAATGGAGCTGTAGCTCCACCTAGAGGCAAAAGGATAACATGTTGTGTGACCTAAAAATAGGCATTCATAAGGGCAAGAAACAAAAAAAAAAGGAAAATATAAGAAGTCAATTAAAACAGGCCAAGAAAATAACTACTAGCTGTGGAGAAACACACATGTCCGTCTGTGTGTTAACGCCATAATTAAAACCCATGACGAACTAATAGGTCAGACAAGTTACTGAGGTAGCCACGATGGGCTAGTAAATTGAGCTAATGTTACCAAACCGCAGCAGTCAGGCGGAGGAGGATGCATGAGAGCCGATACCAGATCGGTTAGCTGCAATAAAGTCCTTGGCCTCAGAAACGGAGGAAAGTTTCTTCCTGGCCCCATCCTTCAGTGTGATGTTAAGCCTCGCAGGGAAAAGTAGTGCAGACTTGAAGCCCCGTTGGTAAAGTTCAGACATCACCTCTTGGTATTCCCTGCGCTGCTCCACTATCTCAGAAGGATAATCCTCGTAGATTGCAATGGGGATCCCACGGTACCGCAACTTGCCTCTCTTAGCTCTGGCCTCACGGATGATCTTATCTTTCTGCTGGAATCTGTGGAGCCTGATGACCACGGGTCTCGGTCTCTGACCCGGTCCTGGTTTGTTGGAGAGTGTGCGGTGCGCTCTATCGCACTCCGGTGGAGACTCAAAAACGCCGTCGCCAAGGACCTCAGCCAGAAGTTCAGAAAAGAAGGTGGAGGGGTGAGGCCCTTCGATGGACTCAGGTAGACCAATGATCCTGATATTGTTACGGCGGCTGCGAGACTCGAGGTCCGTCAACTTAGCTTGTAGCTTGGTATTATTATCAGCTAGCTTAGCACATATCGATTCCAAACTTTGTATGTGACCGTCTTGTTCGTTAGCGTTGGATTCAAGCAAATTAATTGAGTGGGTTTGATCGGAGACTGTCGTTTGAATGCAGTCTGGCTTGGCTTCGAGCGTAGATAGTAGCCTTGAAATCTGCAGAGATAGCAATCCGGTGTTGTTCCAGTTGGTTAGCCAAGACCGCCATGTTGAAGTCACTGTCATTTGCCGCCGGTGTTCCGGATTAAATTGTTTCCCGATCAGCTTGTTTCCCGATCAACTCGTTTCAGTGGGGTGCGTGGCTTTCGACTGAAATACACATTTCGATCGCTTTCGTCTGTCGTTTACATACATCTTTTGGTATATTTGGCTTCTTAGGAACACGTTGATGCACATCCAGTACCAGTGTGTGAGGTTGTGATTACGATGGCGATATCCGGACGCGAACAGCGAGGACTACAACAAGACAAACGAGTTGCTCGAATAAATCATTTAAACCAGCTATTGTTGCCAGACTTATTACGGAATATCGTAGTTAATGTCCAAGTCCATCTGTGTATACCTTCAGACAGCCTCCAAGTGAAGCACACGGTGTTTACTCACAGTTTGAAAGCAGCGTGGAGAAGTCTTCATCTGTGTTAAACTGTGATCCTCCCAGGGAACTGGGACCCGCCCACGTTAAAATGTGACCCGCCCAGGTTAAATTGTGTTACGATTTCTGTGGCTATCTACCAGCGATCATGTTTAATATGAAAGACTAACCACACATGTATCCCTTATAAAAACGGTATTGTGCAGCACTCATCCAGATAACATGTGACTGTTACCTGGTTTTGCAAAGATAGCAGCAGAAATGTCATTGGTGATATTTAGACTTTAAAATGCTGCTTGGTCATGAATGTTGGTGTCGGCAAACAATATTACGAATCCTCTATTCAAACATAATATTCAATGTGCATCGATATGAAAATAACAAAAAAGTTCATGCTGGACTCAAACCCGAGTCCCAACAGTAAAAATTCATCATGCCATGCGCATTACAAATGCGCCACGAATCATCACGTCTTAATAATTCACCACAGCTCATTTTGTTACATTAACATTGTCAACAAGTTCTAGAAAAATGCAACCCGACATCATATTGATAATAATATATGATACAAATGTAAGACTGACAACAATAATAGTTAGTAAAGGATTTATTGATGTGAATGTTTTGAACAGTGAATACTTATTGTAAATCGCTTTGGATAAAAGCGTCAGCTAAATGCAATGTAATGTAATGTGATGTAACAGGCATCAACACAGCGACTGGATTTATTGTTCTCTGGTGATCTGTTAGGACGTGTTGAATGGAGAAGTCTTCATCTGTGTTAAACCGATCCTCCCAGGGAACTGGGACCCGCCCAGGTTAAAATGTGACCCGCCCATGTTAAACTGTTACGATTTCTGTGTTAAGTGTTCACTGTTCAAAACATTCACATCAATGTGGTCTTAGCTAGGCTACTAGCTTCGTCCCAGCATGTTGTTTCTGCAGATGTTTCAACAGATTTGAATTGCTGTATTTGGGCAGTAGATAGGATCTTTGACCCGCCAAGACACAACTTACATTTAACTAAAAGATTAATTTCTTTGTGCTCGACAAAAGTGAAATAGTGAGAATATCTCTGTTGTATATAAGACTATGGACTACGACATTTAGAACACGTTGTTGCATACGCTCCCATGACAACACCACAACAACACAACTGTATCCGGTTCACACATCACAAAACTCCCGGTGCCATCTTAAAGGCACAGTCACACCTGATGTCACACATAACAATCTCCAGGCGGAGAAACTCAACTTGAGCTCCGCTGCCGCGATGATAGTCTTGTTAGTAAACACAAACACGCCCACAGCGCGTCTCCGCATGTGACACAGGAAGTATCTAAGTACATTTACTCAAGTACTGTACTTAAGTACAGATCTCATCTCTGTTCGCCTTGCTGTTGGCGCCGCTCACCAACGTCTGGGAGCCGAGACTATATACAAAATATAATGGAGTAACGCACCATGTAGTAACGGTAACTGAGTTACTGAATTTAAAAATAACGCGTTAGAGTACTAGTTACTGCCAAAAATAACGGCGTTACAGTAACGCGTTGTAACGCGTTAGTCCCAACACTGCAAATAAAGCATTCGGCAAATACATTCTTTCCCGTTTAAATAATGAATGGTATTAGTTGCAAAGGGTGAACCAACCCTTACAAGTACCCGTTGTTGAGGTGAATCTACAGTAATTCTTAATATTTCTGAAAACAAGACTTTGAAATGGTGTTTGCCATAAGAATTGTTCAGTACCCACTGTTGTAGACAGAGCAAACATGCCTTGTTTACTCAGATAATGTCACGATTCTCATGTTATGTCAGGTTTATAGTTTTGTAGGTTTGGGTGTTTTTGCTGTTTTCCATGTCATGTTTCCCTTTGGGTTATTGTCTGGTCCTTTTCCCTGTGTTTTCCTCTTGTCATTAGTTTCCCTGGTGTGTCTAATTGTCTGATTATGTTCACCTGGGCCCCTGTGTTTTCTCCTCCCTCCTCACCTGTGTCTTGTTGTGTGATTGAGTCTTGTGTGTATTTAAGTTCTGGGTTGTCTGTCTGTCTTGGTCGGTTCGTCTTGTTCCCTGACTAGTTCTGCGGTGAGTGTTCTGTTTGTCATTGTATAGAAATATCATAGCCTTGAAATAAAGGAAGTTTCAGTTTAAATCTGCATTTGGGTCCTGCTTGTTTCACAAACCGTGACAGTACGAACCGACCAAAAAATGGGCCCAGCAGATCCGTTCGAGTCGGAATTATTAAATGTTTCCTTTTTTTTGGCTAACTGCTCGGATAGATGGAAGAGAGCACCCGGAGTTCAGCAGCGGGAGGCTGTATTGTCGGAGGCGCGCCAGATGGCTAGGGAGAAACCAGGTATGGTGAAGTTCTTACCTGGCTGGATTTCAAAGATCCTCCCTGTGTGTGATTCCTGGCCTGCTAGCCCCAGGCATGCTAGCTCCCGGCCTCCCAATTCCCAACCTGGCACCATACGCCTCGGTGGTTTCCGTCTGCAGTCAGCCCGTGCTTCTGCCCCAGTTCCTTCTCCTGTCCAGGAGTCATATTCTGGAACTCGTCTGGCTTATGGGGGTCCACGGAGTATTCAGGCGGCTGCTAAGAGGAGGAGTCGCAAGGCCAAGCAGGCAGCTCAAGCCCCAAGAGCCATGGTTCCGGCTCCAGAACCGGACCTTACAGCCATGTTTCCGGCTCCAGAACCAGACCTTACAGCCATGTTTCCGGCTCCAGAACCAGACCTTACAGCCATGTTTCCGGCTCCAGAACCGGACCTTACAGCCATGTTTCCGGCTCCAGAACCGGACCTTACAGCCATGTTTCCAGCTCCAGAACCGGACCTTACAGCCATGGTCCCGGCTTCAGTGCCGGCTCCAGTAACCATGGTCCCGACTCCGGCTCCTCGTCACCTGCTGACTCATCGGCCAACGCCAGCTCCTCGAGTCCTGTCGGCGTACCGGCCGACTCCAGCACCTCGTCTCCGGTTGGCTGTCTGTCCGACGCCAGCTCCCCGAGTCCTGTCGGCGTACCGGCCGACTCCAGTACCTCGTCTCCGGTTGGCTGTCCGTCCGACGCCAGCTCCCCGAGTCTTGTCGGCGTACCGGCCGACTCCAGCACCTCGTCTCCGGTTGGCTGTGCGTCCGACGCCAGCTCCCCGTGTCCTGATGGCTGTCCGTCCGACGCCAACTCCATGTCTTGTCACGTTGGAGGTCCCGCAGACTACTCTTCTGCCGGGGGTCCTGCCAACCCCATGTCCTGAGCCGTTGGAGGTCCCGCAGACTGCTCTTCTGCCGAGGGTCCTGCCAACCCCATGTCCTGTGCTGTTGGAGGTCCCGCAGACTACTCTTCTGCCGGGGGTGCTGCCAACTCCATGTCTGGTCCCGTTGGAGGTCCCGCAGACTACTCTTCTGCCGGGGGTCCTGCCAACCCCATGTCCTGAGCCGTTGGAGGTCCCGCAGACTGCTCTTCTGCCGGGGGTCCTGCCAACCCCATGTCCTGTGCCGTTGGAGGTCCCGCAGACTACTCTTCTGCCGGGGGGCCTGCCAACTCCATGTCGTGTCCCGTTGGAGGTCCCGCAGACTACTCTTCTGCCGGGGGTCCTGCCAACCCCATGTCCTGAGCCGTTGGAGGTCCCGCAGACTGCTCTTCTGCCGGGGGTCCTGCCAACTCCATGTCTTGCCACTTTGGAAGTCCCGCCGACTACTCTTCCGCTGGGGGTCCTGCCAACTCCATGTTCTGTTGCGTTGGGGATTCCGCCGACTGCTCTCCTGCCGGGGGTCCTGCCGGTCCTGTGTCCTCTTCCATGGGGGATCTTGCCGACACCGGCTCCTGACCGGCCTCCGGAGCTGTCTGGTCTTCACCCCTCCTCGGACTCTGCCTTGCCCCCGGGCCGTCCGCCCGAGATTCCCTCCATGGACTCTGCCTTGCCCCCGGGCCGTCCGCCCGAATTCCCCTTTTTGAACTCTGCCTTGCCCCCAGGCCGTCCGCCCGAATTCCCCTTTTTTGAACTCTGCCTTGTCTCCGGGCCGTCCGCCCGAGACCCGTCCTCCAGATCCCCTCCACCCACCCTGCTGGATTTTTGTTTTTTTGGGACGTCTGGAATCCGTCCCTTGAGGGGGGGGTTATGTCACGATTCTCATGTTATGTCAGGTTTATAGTTTTGTAGGTTTGGGTGTTTTTACTGTTTTCCATGTCATGTTTCCCTTTGGGTTATTGTCTGGTCCTTTTCCCTGTGTTTTCCTCTTGTCATTAGTTTCCCTGGTGTGTCTAATTGTCTGATTATGTTCACCTGGGCCCCTGTGTTTTCTCCTCCCTCCTCACCTGTGTCTTGTTGTGTGATTGAGTCTTGTGTGTATTTAAGTTCTGGGTTGTCTGTCTGTCTTGGTCGGTTCGTCTTGTTCCCTGACTAGTTCTGCGGTGAGTGTTCTGTTTGTCATTGTATAGAAATATCATAGCCTTGAAATAAAGGAAGTTTCAGTTTAAATCTGCATTTGGGTCCTGCTTGTTTCACAAACCGTGACAGATAAGCGATGCTTCATATAAGTGCTTAATATGTTACACATAAAATAAGCTTTAGAGAATGATTCAAGGGTTAAAAATGTACCCTGTAAAGGTTTTGACCACTGAAGAAATGCACTTAACCCTCCTGTGTTCGGGTCAAATCTGACCGATTTACTACTTTCATCAATCATAACTTTTTCGTTTTACATTCGATTGCATTAAGGCTTTATGATATCCTTCACAGTAGACATTTGAACATATAAAATTGCTGATCACCACTTTCATTGCATTTTGGATGATTTAGTCAACTTTAGGCGCTTTCACCCCAGAGTACTTTTCCCCGTACTTTTCCCATTTAGTTCCAAGAGTTCCTGGGATATTTGCGTTCACACCAAAAAGAAGAGAGAGAACTTAGTTCATGAGAACTTTTACCCCCTTTTTAGTGCCTGCTAGAGAGGTGGTACTATCCTGGGGAGAAAAAAGTTCCAATTTCTGATTGGCTGGGCGAATTGCAAACCACGCCCCGTAAAACTCGGAAAAGTTTTTTGAAGCCGCCATTGTATTTGCTAGCATTAGCTTTTGCTAGCATTAGCATTATTAGCATTAGCCCCGCGCACCAACGGAGAGATAATAACTCATGGCAACAAAAAAACAAAACATTGGAGCGATGGAGTGATGAGGAGGCGTTGGCATTCTGGCGATTTACTCGGAGGGCCAGTCCCCAACTCCGGGTACTTCCGGCCGGGGACTTCGGGTGGCAGTATACGCCGTGAAGTTGTTTGTGGCCTGCCAGTAAACCCAAAACAGAAGAAGAAGAAGTGACGTCAGCGGCTTCATTTGCGTAATCTTCCCTCAGGGAACTTATTCCGGTGTGACCGCGATCGGCTCTTAGTTCCATGAGGGTATTAAGTGCTGGGAACTAAGCACGGTAAAGTATGAAAAAGTGTGGAAGCGGCTCTTGTAACACTCATGGTGTTCCCGGTCCACACACACCCCCCCCCCCCCCCCCCCCCCACACACACACACACACACACACACACACACACACACACACACACAGTTAAAACAGGACCGGTCCGCAAACACCAATGTAAGGGGGGGAAACAAACACAACAGGAGGGGTTAAGAGTGGACTTCATTTTATATATTTTACAAACAGATAAGCACACAGGCTATGCAATACATTTTCGTACGTTATCTATCACTGGTTGATTTTTGGTTACCAAGATGTGCAAAAATAATAAAGTCACGTTCAAACAAAGGTAAGTAAAAATAACTGTAAGCCAGCAAACATGAATGCAAACAATGCACGTTTTAAAATATTAAAACGAATCTGCATTGCAAATGTTTTATGAATAAGGAATTGCATTGAACACGCCTGTCAGGCCTCAGGGATACACAGCGACTTTTGATGAGAAACACAACAAAACTTTGATGTTACCCTTAAAACTCCACAGGGTACCTTTAATTGACTTCGTAGCAGTTGACGGAAGGCTATACATCAAACCTGACAGAGCGCATACCTAAAACTAAGTTTGGTAGATATACCGTGAACAGCAACCCTTTGACTTTATGCTCACAGATCAGTGAATAATTCATTATACAAGCCTGATGAGGGGCACCATGGTACTTTACTTTTGGAAGAGCACAGCACTTATGCATTTTTTTAAAACAGCGTGAACAATAGCACTGTATAAAATGGCTAGATGTTGCATGTATAGATATAAGAGGCAAACCTGAGTAACAATGATATACATTATGTAAGTGGACCTTAACATGATTTACGCTATAGGCTATGTGTCATTACTATTAGAAATGAAAACTAAACTGTGTGACTACAATGATATTCTATAGTCTCGAGTAAAAAAAGAGTGTTTGTGCATGTGGTTTGTCCGCTCTCTATCTGTATCATAGACCTTAACATTATGCTTTATGAACTTTTTGGCATTTAGTGTGAGGTAGAAGAAGAGAGCTGCAGGGTATACAGGTTAATTTAGTTTCCTTACAAAATGTGAGAGCCTTAGTCTTTAACATTTAATTCAAAGGGAGGTATTTTTCAAGAAGCCAAAAGGGTGTGTGAAGGGTAATAAATCCCCGGCTCGACTCTCTGGAGCCTTGCAGAGGTTTCACCACATGCTAAAAACCTCGGCCCTGGGCTATATTGTGAGAGAAATAGTCAGTATGCTGCTCACCTGAATAATGCACAAGGTTAAAAGGTCATGATGGAATTTCCATTTCTATAAAATTTAAGAGAGATTCAAGGTGGGAAGAAGGTCCAATGCAATTACTTTCATTCATAACACTACGGTGCCATGCTAATTACTTGATGTATTAATAACTGCCCTTGCTGCTGTAACTCGAGCCCTGCACTGGCTTTTCGTCTTTAAAATTCAACCTATTAAAAAAGTGATGGATCACTCAAGTTGTTTTTGCACCTGTACAGACCATCTCTTGCATTCACTGTATTTACCACTTAGGTGTTGATGTGATAACATGTAGCGGTGAGGGTGTATCGTTCACTGGACACAATGCTTCTGTTTTATAACTTGGTAAACACTGTCTTTCAACTGTAAAGACTCCAACAAGGCAACTATTGGACAAAAAAAGTAAACTTAGTTATTTCTTATTCTTTGAAGATGTCGTGATAACGTTTTTACAAATGTTTTCAAGTATACAATTTCACTTTGGCTTTCAATTTGATTAAGGGTTCTAATGAGATCCTGTGCATAACAATCCATGCATTCCCAATGTAAGATCTAACCACATAAATCCCAAGTATGTGTAGTGGTACCCAGCATTATCAAGACAGTGTTTCAGGTGAATACTATCCTTTTTAGTAAAGTATAACTTTGCTCCAGGTGCATATACACTTAAGTAATCTAAATGAAAACTATTCTTTGCCTCCGTGCCTGGGTCCCTGTAGCCCCTTCAGAGAGTGGGGCAGCAAAGGACACAGAGAACATGACACTAGAGACATTTCACATGTTCTTCCAAGCTTTGAATGATAGCAGTTTGTGTGACAAGAGCAATATGAATATCTGGTGGAACTATATTTCCACGAGAAATCAAACTCTCTTTCTCTCTCTCTCTGCAGTAATTAATGACACCTCTGCTGTAGATTCAATATTTGACTGACAGTGTTACATATCATGTACATACATGTATGGACATGGGAAACTGATGATTTTACCTGATACAGGGATAACAAGTTCAAGGAGATGCTGCTGATAAAATATATTAATTATTCAAATTTCTCCCCAACATGTTTTCTCAATAAGCCTCTGAGGCATCTTCAAATTATTTTCAGATCACGTAGACGCAAATCACACATTTTCTGAAGTTTATTATATTATCAAGGCACACAGTCTGACCTTGATGTTTCCTTGGAACATTTAACCAACCCCAAGGTGGCTATTATTGTGATGAATATTCTGCACTGTTGACAGCGCCATGGCTTATTTATTTACGCAGCAAGAGGTAGCTCGCTACCTCGCCATGACCTCACGCTGTTTCTTCCTCCCTCATTTGTCAACTCGCACCTCCACTGGTGGCCAATGCCATGCAGCTCCCACAAAGTGAGGCGCATGAACACCACATGCAACTTAGCAAGGTAGCTGATATGTAAACAAACAAATAAACCAAGGGGGAAAGCTGATGAAGCATTTTCCTCGCACATATCTTTATCTTGTTTAGTTTTTGCTGGCCTGTGATGTTAAAAGATTTAGGTCATCGTGTTTGGATTTCCCTATTCTTAATATAACTCACAAATAGCAAACTGGTTAATTTATCAAATGGTATTGCTATTTTATTTATTATTTGGGTTTTGTTGATGGTTATTAAATGGGTAGATATTTACAAAATGTTCTCACCCCTGAATGTCACCTAAAACGTATCAATCTTAAAAGCAATGAAGTGTCAATATTAGACTATTAAAAGGACACATGTCATGCTTTTCCGGTTATTACCCGTACCCTTGTGTGTTATGAAGGTTTTTATGCATGTAAACGGTCTGCAGAGTCAAAACCCTCAAAGTACACCCTGTAGCGAGTAAAACTCTAAAACTGAAAATACCTCCCCAAAACGCCTCGTTGGTGAAACGTCATTGTCAATTGTTTACTTCCTGGGTGCTGTGTCGTAGAAGCACCCAGTAGCCACGCCCAGAGCTATGGCCGCACCCTCTGAACCCGTGATTTATTTTGTACGTTTCAGTTAACACAAAATAACACTATGTCAACTTTACAACGCTATTTTAGGGAAATGTACATCTTCATTGTAAATATTGAACAATTGAGATTTATTGCTGATCAAAACAAGTGGATCATGTTCAGAGAACATAATGCTGATGGTTCACTGAAGTCATTTCTTTCTCCTGTTTTTCTGTCCTCTGAAGATGTGCTACATTTTTTAGTTTGTTGATCTTTTCTAGCTTTTGTTTTTAAGCTTTTAAGCTATTTACTCTCGCAAATTTATATTCCAAGAATATAAAAGAAACATGACCAAACATTCTCTTTTCTATACTTTACATTTTACTTAATCACAAGATAAATTGTTTATAGGTTGATTTGATGTATTTGTAAGCAGATATGAGTGGTTTTCTAAAAGATTACAGATAATGAATTAATTATTTACAAATTATGTTCGTACTGTAAGCAGACTTTTCAAATGGTATACAGTATATGTATACAAATACGTCACTAAGTGTTACTATATTTGCAGAATGCTCAGCGCCAACAAAGATAATTTGCAAACAATATTAACTAATGCAATATAAAATATGCAAAAAGCAAATAAAGCATGAAACCAGTTTTTGAATTTTGTTTAGGCACTTCAAGCATTTGTTTAAAGCAGGGGTGTCCACACTTTTTTCACTGAGGACCACATACAGAAACATATAAGAAGGGCTGGGCCACTCAACAGAGGTGAGGTGTACAGTATAAGTTAAGTTATAAGTCAGCTAAATCAATCAAATGTAGGTCAATTATGCTTGTTACTTGAATATGCTTTAAGAAAAAAACAGCCTAGGTCCCAGCTCTCCTTAGGGTTTACATTCCTTAAAACAGGAGCCTCAGATTGCTTATCATTAGGGGAAATATGAAGGGTATATTTCACGCTTGTTATACAAATAAGTTATTGACTGAATTAATTTTTTAAATGTTGGCTTATTAACATACTGTGTAATATATGTTTACATATATATTTAGGAGGTATAATACAAGACAAGCACAAGTTTCATTTGTGGGCCATATTTTATTACACTTTCAGAATTTGCTGAGGGCCGATTCTATGAAGGTAGATATGGTGCAAAATGCGAGAGTGTGTAAAACCTGATGTGAGCACTTGCAGAAAAAAACCTGAGCTTGTGTGCATATATTTACACTTGTATAAAATATCCACGTAACTGTGAACCAAACGTACACTTGTATAAAATATCCACGTAACTGTGAACCAAATTTGAAGTCACAGAAGAAAAAAAAAAGTTTTGTAGCTTGTAGAAAAAAAATTAACTTAGTGATGAAATATTCACTTGCAGAAAAAGGGCCGGGACTTTAACGCGTTAATTAAGATTCATTAATTACACAAACATTAACGCGTTAAAAAAATCAACGCATTTTAATCGCACTTATTTTTGTCCTGCGGAACGTTTCTCACTCGATGAGTTTCAGGCGTACCGATTATACTGGAGCACCAACTAACGTTCATGACTTCAGACAACAACAAACCACAGTGAACAATAGTCAAACATGAACGAAGAAGCTGATGAGACCTCTTTGGTTGGCCCCGTGGATGGGACATTTTGTTTTAAAAAACGGACGGATGGAAGCGTCGATAAAAGCACGGTTGTATGCAAATTATGCAAAAAAGAATTCGCATATCACCGCAGCACATCAAGCCTCAAGTATCACCTCAATGCAAAACATATAGCAGCTAGCGTGGAAGCTAGCCCGACTCCGAGTACAAGGACCCACACCATACTTGCCCTCAGAAATCGGGAGCATTTCAAAATGCAAAATTGGGGGGGGGGGGGGGGGGGGGGGTGCTAGTGGATCGCCGGAGCTGTTAGATTAACATTAAAATGATTATTGTAGTTGTAAGTGCACTGCCTTGCGGCCTGTAGCACCGTCCTTGATGGAGCATATGTGTGGACTGGACCTGCAGTTTACAGGAAAGGAGTGAGCAGAGAGTAGAGTAGTTGTTGATTCTTGTTCTGTTTTCTATGAATATCTGCCTCACCCTCTCAGACTTTTGAGTTGCGCGCGCTACTAAAGAGACGTGTTACCATGGAAACCAAACAATGGTGTAGCTGTATTAAAGTCAGAGTGTAAACAGTCGTGTGTAAATCAGATTTTGTCAGAAATCGGGAGAAATATGACCCCGGGAGGAAACCGGAAATGGGCAATGAAATCGGGATTCTCCCGCGAAAATCGGGAGGGTTGACAAGTATGACCCACACCCAACCCACACTCAACCAGATGACTGGTTTCAGGGCCAGGATAACTAAGTCCACTTCTGAAAAAATAACTAGCTCACTGGATTGCACTCGACTGTAGACCACTTGGAGTGGTGGAAGATAATGGGCTGCAAAAGGTACTACAGATTGCATCGTCTGACACAACATATGAGCTGCCATGCAGAAAGACAGTGACAAAAAGAATCCAGCAGCTTTATGACAATGAAAAAGGAAGATAAAGACAATTTATTGGAGAAAGCCGAATGTGTTGCCCTGACTGGGGATCATTGGACCTCGGTAAGCAATTCAAATTACCTCTGTGTGACGGCACACTTTATTGACATCTTCTCACTGTTCTCAGGTCAAATAATATTTATATGTGATTAAAAATGCGATTAATTTCGATTAATTAATTACAAAACCTCTAATTAATTAGATTAATTTTTTTAATTGAGTCCCGGCCCTAAAAAAATACATATTTTTAAAATATATTTTCCATTACAACTGCAACTTAGTTATTACAACCTCTCAAATCAGTCATTACAACTTGACGAATCTGCTCTGTGGCAGTATAAATCTACGAATCTGCGGTCTTGACTTTTGCTACACTTGCGATAAATGTGTCGCAAAAGTAATTTTCATCTGTAGATCAGCTGTAGATGTGGGGGGAGGGAGGGGGGTTGGAGCGAAGGGGTGGAGCTATCAGAACGACGAGGCTTGACTGCGGGGCTAACGGTTCGTATCGCTACTAGTAATGGGAATTCCGGCTCTTCTTGGTGAACCGGATCATTTGGCTCGGCTCACCAAGAAGAGCCGGCTCTTTCGGCTCCCAAATGGCTCTTCAGTTTACCACATATTATACCTTTTATAATTAAATCAAATGTAGCCCTGTTTTGACTAATGAATGATGTATAGGCCTATGTGTACACATATATCCCTTAAATTAATCAATACATCCTTTGTACTGAAGTATTCAAAAGTAAAAATTACATGTTTAATATAAATGATTTGCTGTGGCCAAATGTTTTCATTGCATTTACAGACCCTTGTAACTCTGATACCACCCCATGAATGCACTGACTTGCTTGTAGAACCACGCTACACAAAACAGATAGCAACACCTATAAAAACTATTTAAAAAAAGAAGCTACTGTATCGACATTTTAAAATTATTTAAAGTATAGTATTTAAAGAAAAGCCCGATTCTGTGAGCTGCAGCTGACCACGCCCCCCTGCAAGAGAGGGGAGCGTGCTCTGAGATCAGCTGCTGGGCTCTCAGAAGAGGGGGAGAAGAAGAGATCTTCCTACTCCGTGTTTTATTCTTATAGAAGTAAGAAGAGAAGTAACGGGGAAGAAACCCTCCTTTTTACGCAGCGGTCCAGACATAGACATCAAACGGCGACACATATTCAGTTATAGCAGCAGGGATATCTAGATACTTTCCAAGGTTTGACATAATGAATTGTGCTACTTTTAAAGCAAGCAACGATGTTTTCAAATCTGTAATCAAAAAGCTCCTCAAAAACACTATCGAAGCAGTTCCTGCCGTTGCTACGTTAGTTCAAACAGTAACAACGGACTATTTTTCTTTAGCGGATGCATGTCAATTTAAATAAATACATACAACTATTTTTTGAATCAATAAAATCATTTTCTAAATCCTTGAAAGCATTTCAATTAATATTGGGAGTCATGTCGTTACTTTCTTGAGAATGTGGCCATGTAATAAGCGGGATAATGTGCACATTGTACATTGCATAATGTGCCTTCATGACGATCTAGATCCCTCCGCAAAAAAAAAAAAGAACCGGCTCGTTCGCAGGCGCGAACCGGCTCCCGTCGTTCACTTAAAACAGCCGGCTATGACATGGCGCGTCAATCAACGGTAAGTTTTGCCCATTACTTGCCCAGTATTACTTTGAATATTATTATTGTGATTGAGGATTACATCCGCTTTGAAGACCACCGTTTTATATCGTGCAGTTTAGCGGCAAAATAACGTCAGTTAGCCAGCTAACGCTAGCTTTGTTGAGTTTATGCTAGCTAAACAAGTAGTGGTTGTAGTCTACAGCAGTAATTAATATATTATAGCCAGTAGTCGAGTTGAGGGGGGATGGGGGGGGATGGCATCCCCCTTAGGTATTAAAATGGTCAAAACCATCCCCCTTATGAAACGGCCATCCCCCCTTCCCATCCCCTGTTATTTGATCAATTAATGTGGAAATATTGCCAATGTTTAATTTTCAACATTCTACATTTTATATGTGCACGTCACGTGCCCCTCGTCCACATTATTTTAGCCGCTAAAATACTGTTGACGAGGGGCTCGTGCACATATCACGATCACGAAATTGATGTCAAGTCAGTCAGCGTCAACGATAGCAGCGCAGCCTGTGCAAGCATCATGGCCAGTAAGCGACAAGGACAGCTTGACCTGAGGGACTACTTCGGCTTTAAGAGGACAAAAAGTACCACTGAAGGTAAGTCAAGAATACTTTTGATATGTCACCAAATGTGTAATCTCTGGGCAGAGGCGATAACAACAGAGTTATAGTTTGGGAGCTTACGTTTTTTTTCTTGTTAACTAGCCTAACGCCAGGCAGCTCGTACTAGCTGCTATAGTAACCAACGTCAGGTTAGACCTTTCTTATATTCACAAAGTTAATGTCAGATTTGATTTCTTTTTCACATGGAATATCTCGCAGGGTTTCCCACAGCTCTTTACTGTTTAGGCGACCGCATAAGCAACACACTTAACTAGCCTAGACATGTTCAGTCGGGGAAACAAATTAAATGTAATTTAGGATGAGGCAGAGCAAGCTAGTGTACAAGCAGAGACGACAGGGGCAGAAGAACACAGAGAAGAACAGGTGTCGTTGACGGTTCCTGAAACAGCCGGTGAAGTTCAGTTAAGGATGGTAGATAGTCCAAGTTTGGGATTCTTCAGTATGAAAACTGGTTCCGAAAGAACCCATTTGAATTAAGGTTCCTGGAGGATCTTTAGGCTGATTTTGTGTATCAATTCGATGATCATGTATCCACTAGTGATTTAAGCACTTTGTTTGATAAGCTTTCCATTCATTTTAGTGAGATCATATAATATAAATTAAGTATGAAAATTGCACCTTTAGTCACTGTGAACGACCAAAATGTATTACTTAAAAAGCTTTAAATGTGATGCATGCCTCCGAATCGTGTGATAGCGGCTTCTGGTGGTTGAATGTCATCGCTCTTATTTTATATGAAAAAAAAACACAACTTGACAGTAGGCCTACTTCACTGTCTGCTCATTCTAACAAAACCATAATGCCGTTGTTTTCTTCATATAGAGGATAATCATGGCGAGGAAGCAGGAAGGAGAGCAGAGGAGACTAGAGCTGGAGAAGGAACAGGTTTGATATTTCTAAATAGACACTTTTCTTTTTCGAAGAGGGGGAAATGTAGCTAATCCTACCAAGGGGGGGTTTTAACAGATTTTATGTTTTTGTGGTAGAAAAAAGAAGAGAGGAGGAGGCAGAAGCAGAGGAGCCTAGAGCTGCAGAAGGAACAGGTTTGATAATTCTAAATAGACACTTTTCTTTTTCGAAGAGGGGAAATGTATCTTACCAAGTGGGGTTTTAACATAGATTTTATGTTTTTGTGGTAGAAAAAAGAAGAGAGGAGGAGGCAGAAGCAGGGCGAGATAGTGTCGATGATTCTGACCAAAATAACCAGGGAGATAATGAGCAAGATATCCCTGAATGCTGGACATCTACCAAGTTCAGGGAGAAAAAAAAAGTATTATCCATGGCTAATATGTCAAAGCAAAACACGCTGCCTAACCTGCCAGAAAATGAAAGTGGTTGGGCCAAGTACAGGTGGGAGCAGCCAGTTGCATATTGCTGAGGAGTGGTCCAACGTTAAGGTTACAGCCTATGGTACAAACCGAGCAGCACAGCTGCAGTCTCTTCGTAAGAAAATACACAAGCATAAAATGTCAGACTATCACCAAGCAGCTGAGAAAACCATGGAAAAAGCAAAAGAAAAGACATTGGAAACATTGACTTCTGAAATGCAAAGGGATCACTTCTTAACTGCTGATAGGGTATTTCGTACAGTTTACAAGATTGTGAAATCTGGAAGGCCTTTCACATTTCTACCGTCCGATATTGATCTGCAAGTCTTGAATGGACTCGACATGGGAAGAACTTTACATTCAGACTATTCCTGTGCAACAATCAGCCAACACATAGCAAATGAAATGCGAAAGAGAGTAGTTGGAAAGGTCCTTCAAAGTGGAACAAAACTTTCTGTTATGATAGATGAAGCTACAACTGACAGTAAAAAATCAGTATTGATCATTTATATTAGAGCGAGCTTAGGGATGAGTGAAGAGCCCCTAACATTCTTCTTGGATCTAGTTGAGCTTTCTGCTACCAATGCAGGTGAAATCTATCAAGCTCTAATGAAAAATCTGTCACATCATGGCTTCTCTGAAGCTATTCTGAGTGAACGCTTTGTTTGCTTTAAATCAGATGGAGCTTCTGTAATGCTTGGAAGTAAAACAAGGTGTTGCAACCAAAATCGTAGAAAAGTTTCCAAACGTAATGGTGTGGCACTGCATGAACCACCGTCTTGAGCTGAGTGTTGGAGATGCTGTTGAAGAAACTGTAGGGATGAATGACTTCCAGTTTTTCTTTGACAAAGTGTACAGTCTCTATCATGCATCGGCCAAAAACCGCCGTGAGCTCATTGAATGTTGTGAGGAACTTGCTTTACAGTGTCTGAACATAGGGAGAATTCTCAGCACTAGATGGGTGGCATCCAGTTACAGGACCATTAAAGCTGTATGGCAGCAGTACCCTGCAATCCACAAGCACTTTTCCAATGCCTCAGTTGATCCTAAATAAAGTTCAACAGAGAAATGCATGTTCAGTGGTTTAATAGATCGCCTTTCTAATGTCACCTTTGTGCACAATTTTGGAATCATGTATGATGCTTTAGAAGAGTTGTCTGAATTCTCTCTCTCTCTTCAAGACAGAAACATGACGCTCCCCAAGGCTGTAGCAATACTCAGTCGGCAGGTCCGTGTGTTGAAGTCCATGGCAGAGCAGCCTGGACCAGCGGCAGAAGTGGCTCAGACTGCAATCGGTTTGAAGCTATTCAAAGGGGTGCCACTAACAAATAATTTAAGACACAGCAGAGAAATAAACCACCAACATTTTTTTCATGCTTTGGCTGCTAAAATTGAGACAAGAATGGGATCACTGCCTGGAAAACAGAGAAGCAAAGAAGAGTACCAGAGCTTTCTTGACAATGTCAAAGTGCTGCAGCCATCAAACTGGCCAGATGTGTGTGGTGTTCGTTATGCCGAAAAGGAAATACAGGAACTCTGCTCCTTTTTCAAGCTTGATGATGGCAGACAAATTCAGAGAGGAATGAGGGAATATGTTGATATGGTGAAACTCAAAACTGTTGATGAAATGACACCATAAGCAACAGAAGAGCTAAAACCCCTCCTTCAAGCAGTGAACACACTGGTCATCTCCACAGCTGAGTGTGAGCGTGGGTTCAGTCAGATGAACATTTTAACCACAACTAGAAGCACGCTAGAGGTAAAAAGTATGTCAGCCTTGCTTTTCATCAAGTGTGTTGGCCCTCCACTACAAATGTTCAAACCAGAAGTTTATGTCAAGTCTTGGCTTCAAAGTCATAGCTTGGCTAATGATCTGAGAGCAAGAGCCCGGAAAGTTGTCATTAAAAAACATGATTATGAAACTCTTTGGAAGATCCTATGAGATACTACAGTATAGGGGAGAATTGGGTTGGTAGCCATTGAATAAAACTGTTTATTTGTATTTGTATATCATATTATATGTATTATTTTCAGATTTTGTAAATAGTATATTTGTTTAATCCATGTTCTTGCACTTGAATTAAAATGGACTTGACTAGAGAGGATTCATGTTCAATGTTTTGTGAGGTTTTGTTTCAACATTTAATGGATGAATTCCCAGTAGATTTATAGGTATTGTGAGTGTGAAGTTGAAGTTGAAGTTGCACTTGCACCCAGTGGGAAAATGTGTCCTCTGCATTTACCCTAACTATGTAGGAGCAGTGGTAGCCATGGGACCAACTCTAATTCTGAGGTGCCTTGGTCAAGATCAATGACAGGACTATCTGACACGTAATATATCCATAGCATGCAAGTTGTTTTACAGTAATAGAATATAATAATTATCTTTGTGCTTAAACACTAATCAAAAGGGTACAACGTTGGTCTCCCACCAAATGCGCTGTCATCAGATCAAATTAAGGGCCCTTAAGGCAGTCAGCACCAAACATATATCCAGTCTACCCAACTACCCTGAATTGCAGGTTAGTTTTTGTTTTTAATCTCCGGGGGGGGGGGGGGGGCATGCAGATCCACCATCCCCCTGGCTTTTTTTTACAACTTGACCACTGATTATAGCCTACTGCTTTGGCACTAACGGTGGTGTATTTAAAGCCTTTGTAAATTATCCATGCTATTTTCTATTTAGCTAACGTCGACGTAGTGTATGTGAAATCAACCTCACAATAAGATGTGTGTATATTACAATTATTAATGTCATATTTCAAGATGATTACTTAGATATTACAATATGGTTGGTTGAGCTGGAGTTCATTATTGAGCTTACACGTTAACATCACAGTCATCTGAAGAACAAACCCAAAACTTGTTGTTTTTATTAATTGCATTACCAAATGGGTATCAAATAAAAAGTAAGCAAACACAACTTCCAAAGTTACAGTAAAATAAAAAGGACCCTGACTCAGACAATACACAATCCAACATGTTCAACAGAAGATAATCAGTTATATTGTTTGTACACATGGTATTTTATATATATATATCGTTTTTTTTAAGGTGTCCAGGTGATGCAGACAGGCTGGACCAGAGAGTGAGAGACAGAACTGGACTCCTCACAGCATTGAAATTCAGCACAGGTACAAATACTATTTTTTCATACTGTACAAAGAATCAAGAAAGATATTGGTTTAAATGAATGAAGTATTGACTTTAATACACTGAGATACATTCAATTAAACAATACTAGATCACCTACACATCAGTGAAGTTGAGGGCTTTTTCCATGCAAAAAGTTACATTTAGATGTTAACAAGCAATATGATTTTGTCAGCTTTCTAATTTAATGTATTGAAGGCAAAGATATTTAACACATATTGAGAACTGCTACTATTTATCTCTCAATATTGTCTGTAAAAACGTGGTAAAAGTTATTCTTTCAGTGAGACAACAGAGCAAGCTTCTACAGTTGCACTACGTTTTGTAACAGTTAAATATTATTTTGATAATAAAATATATTTCAATGTTGATGAATTTCATACTGTTCATTCATAATCTGATTACAATTACAAAATAATTATATCTACAGCTCCTAAACACACAAACACACCACTTTCATAAATAACACACTTGTTCTGCAATAATATGTTTTATGTTTCCTGTAATTTTTGTTCGGAAAGGACATGCCTGAAAGACACAACATTTTCTCTGAGGGTCAAGAAGAACATCCAAGAGGAAAATTAAAAGCTGATTTTATGAGATTTTAAGACCAGTACAGGACATTCACTAAGAAACTACTTTTATTGTGAAAACAAAGATCTGCACACCAAATATTTTTGTAGTCTATCAGGACCATCATTTGTTTGTGAGAAGGGGTGGTTATAGTCAGGCTTATAAGGTGTGGCGAAAAACATAGTCAGCTGATGGGATGCATCTATTTCCACATCTACACTCCATCAGCTGATTATTTCTATTTGCGTCACTTTATGAGCTTCACCTCACTTGTGCCTTGTACCGCAGAGTTTGCAACGTCACAAATAAATGAGGCCAATCTTCAGTCAGATGTGAATGTGTAATCTAACATTTTCAGTAAGAATAATGGACAAAAGGAGTGCAAATACAATACAATTGATTGAAATGTGAACCAAAAATTTATCAAAAATGTTTTAATTAAAAAGCACATATTGACAGAAGGTGTAAAGCCTATTAAATGTATAAGTAAACACATTTAGTCAAATAACGTGACAGACTAGGCCTGTGCAGTTGGTATCAGCTTTGCCCAGCATGGGCTCCTCCATCAGGCCTGGACCTCCTCGCTGATGAAAGACCCTCAGTCCTCTCCAAACCAACAGACAGGACGTCCATCACACAGAGGTTTCTCCCTGAAGTCTCTGCAGCTCTATGGATACCACGCTGTCTCAATCCGTCCACAATGAATATGAGGGGGAAAATTAATAAGCAAATAATAAATGCTTTAGACAGTTTTTTTAGATTGTCAATACTATACTAGTGTATAACTAATATATCAGGTTAAGAGGCACCTTCAAATAAAGATTGGTCTTTAAATACATGTTGTCTCTTGAATTGTTTGTCTAAAGTCAAGGATCTAGAACTGGTACTTAGTTTTAATGATACAGTCTGGTTATTATGCTGTTTGGAGGAGGCCTCACAGGTAAGAGTACTAACTAGCTACCATCACATGTACCTTAGCTTGACTTAAATGTATTAGACGTATAATTAAGTGATGGCAAAATATAAATAACTAATGTCATGCAAACATTCATATTTGCTTGATTCCAGAGTTGAATTTAGCACAATTGCATACAAACGTCAAGGGATTTTAAGATTCTGAAGTCTTCGTTCTAAATAGAAAATAGCATAGATAATTTACAAAGGCTTTAAAAACACAGCAGGAGCCCAAGACAATTATAAAACGTGTCATTATTTGAGTAGAGTTCAATTGGTTTTATTTTCATAAACGGTTATCAACCGTTAGTGCCAAAGCAGTAGGCTATAATATATTAATTACTGCTGTAAACTACAACCACTACTTGTTTAGCTAGCATAAACTCAACAAAGCTAGCGTTAGCTGGCTAACTGACGTTATTTTGCCGCTAAACTGCACGATATAAAACGGTGGTCTTCAAAGCGGATTTAATGCTCAATCACAATAATAATATTCAAAGTAATACTGGGCAAGTAATGGGCAAAACTTACCGTTGATTGACGCGCCATGTCAGCGAACTGGTATCGACACGAACCGTTAGCCCCGCAGTCAAGCCTCGTCGTTCTGATAGCTCCGCCCCTTCGCTCCAACCCCCCTCCCTCCCTCCCTCCAAATCTACAGCTGATCTACAGGTGAAAATTAATTTTGCAACACATTTATCGCAAGTGTAGCAAAAGTCAAGGCCGCAGATTCGTAGATTTATACTGCCACAGAGCAGATTCGTCAAGTTGTAATGACTTATTTGAGAGGTTGTAATAACCAAGTTGCAGTTGTAATGGAAAATATATTTAAAAAATATGTATTTTTCTGCAAGTGAACATTCATCACTAAGTTAATTTTTTTTCTACAAGCTAAAAAACTTTTTTTTTTCTTCTGTGACTTCAAATTTGGTTCACAGTTACGTGGATATTTTATACAATTCTACATTTGGTTCACAGTTACGTGGATATTTTATACAAGTGTAAATGTATGCACACAAGCTCAGATTTTTTTTCTGCAAGTGCTCACATCAGGTTTTACACGCTCTCGCATTTTGCACCATATCTACCTTCATAGATTCAAAATGGTCCACGGGCCACATTTGTCCCCCGGGCCGCAGTTTGGAAACCCCTTGTTTAAAGCTTGGAAAATATTATGATCTTGGTTGAATATGGAAAATTCAACAGTGAGTTTAAGTGTAAGGCAGGAATTGTTTAATATTTATTTGACAATCTTCCCCTAAGCTAAACCAAATGGCTTTTGTTAAATAAACTGTTTCAGGATGAAAACCCAGGTCATAATGGGCCAACCCCCTTGATACCACCTGTACAACCTGATCTCATCAGAATGCGTGACTCCACCATGACTCCTTAACACCGCATTGCGTGGTGGAGTCACGAACTTTGCTACATTTACGTGTCTGCACCACGCCAACAACCCCAATGTAAAGAGAATGAAGCTCCTTTGTCGTGGTGCACAGAAGCATTTCTACAACGTCCAGCATTAAGCTTTTATTCTATAAAACGTTTTCAAAATCTACTTTATAGCTTGTAGTAACTCATGGGAGGCTTCTTTTATTTAATTTGTATTCATAATAATTTGTATTTTTCGTCAGAATGTATTATGGCAACCCCGTCTCCTAAAAATCACGTTCCCACAGAACTAAACTGCATTTTCAATTACATTTAGCTAGAAACATTTTCACCCATGTTACGTTTGTTATGAACGTATCTTAAATACGCTTATTTTCTACATATCTTTGCCATTTATTGTCTTGCTTATAATAATGATAGTCATTTATAAATATCAGTTTAGAGCACACATTTGAAATCAGTAGGCGAGGCTGTAATTTCGCCAGCTGTTATTCTCATGAGCGAGGCAGGAAATCTTCAAATCCAGAGTTACGTATTTCTGTACTTCCTCTAAGAAGAAAAGACAGTAACAGAAGATCTCTGTGGCTTCAGGCTTGATCGCTGTTCAAATGACAGCGTTGTTTCCCCAAAAGTGGGCGGGGCTGTAAAGTGACGTAGATTTTACTTTCATCTATTATTCAAAACCATTCTATTTATTCTAACGTAAATTACATGCCAGTGTTTTATCTTTTTATTTATTTATTTTATTTTAAATCGTATAATGTCGGACTTTTTTTCCCGTCTGTCAGGAAAAGAAAGTGGGCTTAGAGCCTCAAAATACTGAAATCTGTATTTTTTAAAATCTTTTTTTCCTTCTAATTTGTTATTCTTTTCTAAATAACACACTGTTATTTACTCAACAATAACACACAATTATCCTTGTTTTTATTTATTCGTTTAATTCTATAATTTTGGGCTTTTTAGCCTTAAATAAAGTCACCGGAAACAGACGTAGGCCTATGAGGGACATTTCGAGCGATACACACCACAAACCCACTGAACATATTACCCAAGATCCTCAGCTTGAAGCTCGTTGATTGGATGTTTTAGCAGCAATGCATGTTGGGATATGATGTTAATGCGATATGATATATCCGAAAACATTTAAAAAAATAATAATAATACTGTAGCGACCCTGTATAGGATGCTGAGGGTGTCACTCAGGCATCCCCCGTCTCTCTGCCAATCACAGAGCTGCACAGTGATGCTGGTCTAGGTGCGGGCCTGTGGTTGGGGGAGCAGACGGGGGAGGGCGGGGACTTGTGACGTAGACAATGTTATTTATAGGAGTGTGTGTGGGAGTTAGTGTGAGTGTGAGGTTGAACCCACAAGCCGTTGATGAACCTGTGATCATCTTAAAATAGGAAGAGTTATTAAAGCCTAATAACGTGAAGCCTGTTTCCGACTCCCTTTGTGATCGTTACATTGGTGTCAGAAGTGACCTTTCGAACGGAGGACATCTATCCTGACGGGAGTTCGTAAGTGCGTCACGGAGCTAGCCGGTAAGCTAGCGGAGATGGAAAAGTTCAGCAAGATGGGAGTGAAGCAGGAAAGTAGTGATGGAGAGGAAGATGGAGCATGCGGGTGGTCAAAGGACATGATGGGGGAGTTCAGGACTGCACGGGAGGCGAGAGAGCGCCTGAGAGAGTCGGCGGTGAAGATGGCTAGAGACGCAGGAATGTCGCCGTCTTCAGTGGCATTTCGCACCATTTCCAAGCTGGATGTAAACAACAATGGCGGCGCCCTTGTGGCAGGTGGCTGGCGGCTGTGCTCAGACTACAGACCGGTGAATGGGGTCACCAAGAAGGATTCATACCCCCTTCCCCGCATCGATGAATCCCTGGACCTGGTCGCAGGTTCGTCGTGGTTCTCTTCCTTGGACCTCCGCAGTGGGTATTACCAAGTTCCTCTTGCCCCAGAGGCCAGACCAAAAACGGCTTTCTTCACCGGCCGGGGACTATGGCAGTTCAAAGTCCTCAGTTTTGGGCTTTGTAATGCCCCTGCCACCTTTGTACGGTTGATGGACAGGGTGCTGTCTGGTATTCCCCGCCAGCAGTGCTTGGTTTACCTGGACGACATCCTGGTGCATGGCAGCTCGTTTGAGGCGGCCCTGGGATCTCTATGAGTGGTGCTGGAAAGGATCAGAGCCGATGGTTTGAAGCTACATCCAGATAAGTGTCATTTCATGCAGAGAGAGGTCACTTTCCTGGGCCACAAAGTGGGGGGTAAGGGCATCGGCAACCTGCAAGAGAAAGTGCAGGCGGTCGCAGGCTGGCCAAATCCTCGCAACCAGAAACAGCTGAAGAGTTTCCTGGGCCTGGCCTCGTACTACAGAAAGTTTGTACGGGGTTTTGCTTGCACTGCCGCACCCCTGTTCCAGCTGCTGCAGAAGGATAGAGATTTCCTGTGGTCTGAGCAATGTCAAGCAGCGTTCGACAGCCTTCGGTGTGCCTTGAGTGAATCCCCGGTTCTCGCCCCAGCCAATACCAGATTTCAGGGTGGAGCACCGGGCTGGGGTGCGCCACACAAATGCAGACGCTCTCTTCCGCTGCCCGTGTGCCGCCGGCGGATACCACTACTGCGAGAAGAGAGAGACTCGTGAAAAGAAGCTGCTGGAGGAGGACATCATCTGTGCGGCAGCGCGGCAAGTGGAAGAGGTTATCTGCCGGGAGCTCCAGACAGTGGACGTGGCAGAGTGGAAGCAACAGCAAGAGCTGGACGCCGTTCTACAGCCTGTACTGCAGTGGGTCGAGTCGCAGCAGCGGCCACCGTGGGAAGAAGTGGCAGTGCTCTCCAAAGCAACCAAGGGGCTGTGGTCTCAGTTTGAGGCTCTGCGTCTGTGTCAGGGTGTACTACAGTGTGCGTGGAAGGAGCCATCAACGGGGGAGAAGAGGTGGCAAGTGGTGGTCCCGAGGGGCCTGCAAGAGGCCGTACTCAAAGCCATGCATGGAACGGCAGGCTCTGGGCACTTTGGCGTCACTAAGACTCTCCGGCGCCTTCGACAGGGCTGCTACTGGGGGCAGTGTCGGAGGGATATCGAAGACTTCTGTCGCTGCTGTGGCCCGTGTATGGCTCGGAAGGGGCCCCCTGGTCGTTCCCATGCTCCGCTGCAACAGTTTCCCGTGGGGGCCCCGATGGAGAGAGTAGCGGTGGATGTGGTGGGGCCCCTACCTTTGTCAAACAGGGGTAACCGCTACGTTCTCACGGCCATAGACTATTTTACAAAATGGCCAGAGGCGTATGCTCTCCCTGATCAGGAAGCAGAGGCAGTCGCAGATGCATTGCTGGCCGGCATGTTCAGCCGGTTTGGAGTGCCGGAGACCCTGCACAGTGACCAGGGGAGGAATTTCGAATCCCGGGTGTTCGCCTCCATGTGCACACAACTGGGCATGCACAAAACACACACCTCCCCCTTGCGACCTCAGAGCGACGGACTAGTCGAGAGATTCCATCGCACCATGGGACAGCAGCTGGCCATCCTCACGTCTCAGCACCAGCGCGACTGGGACGAGCATCTGCCCCTTGTGCTCATGGCATGTTGCTCTGCAGTCCAGGATTCCTCAGCCTGTTCTCCTGCCCTCCTCATGTTGGGGAGAGAGCTTCGAACCCCTGCTGTTTTGGCGTTTGGTCAGCCACCAGACCGCCTTGATTCCGCTCACACCTTTGCCCGCGATCAGCAGAAAAGTGCTGGGGTGAGACAGAAGCGGAACTATGACACCAGGACAAGAGGGCAGCATTTCCGGGCCGGGGAGCTGGTCTACAGGGGTCTACAGCCCACAACGGAAGAAAGGCCGGTGCTCAAAACTGAACAGCCAGTGGGTTGGTCCCTGCAGCATACTGGAGAGGGTGGGGGAAGTGGTCTACAGGGTGCAGCTTCCACCAAAGAGGAGAAAAGTTGTGCTCCACAGAGACAGGTTGGCAGGGACAGAGGAGTCGCTTCTCCACAGGCCCAAGGAACACCGGGGGCCACAGCCGCCCCCCCGACACCCCCACTCAGGTCCCCCGGCGAGCAGAGCAGCAGCCCCCCATCAGGGACTGAGAGCCCCCCCATTTTCTTCCCCTTTTCCCCGCCTGGGCCAGAACTGGCAACCTCTGTTCCCCGGACCCCAGTCCCCCTGCCGAGAAGGCAGTCACGGCCTCCGAGTCGTTCCAGAGACTTTGTTTGGTAGTAAAGTTTATAGTGAGACCCCTCGGTTCCTGTAGAGGGCAAGAATGCGCCCTTGTCTCACTGGAAGGGATGGTAGTCCACCCAGACCTTCCTAGTCAGAGTACAGTGTGTAGTTGAATGTTTTATTTGTTCCTCGTGGGCGAGGAACTTTGTAGTGGGGGGGTAGTGTAGCGACCCTGTATGACCCTGCTGAGGGTGTCACTCAGGCATCCCCCGTCTCTCTGCCAATCACAGAGCTGCACAGTGATGCTGGTCTAGCTGCGGGCCTGTGGTTGGGGGAGCAGACGGGGGAGGGCGGGGAAGCTGTGACGTAGACACTGTTATTTATAGGAGTGTGTGTGGGAGTTAGTGTGAGTGTGTGTGGGAGTTAGTGTGAGTGTGTGTGGGAGTTAGTGTGAGTGTGTGAGGTTGAACCCACAAGCTGTTCATGAACCTGTGATCATCTTAAAATAAGAAGAGTTATTAAAGCCTAATAACGTGAAGCCTGTTTCCGACTCCCTTTGTGATCGTTACAATACTTTATTCCGAGTGTTCTTGCTTTTTTCTTTGGAAGTCGTCACATAACGGCATTGTAATACACGGTTCGGATGCATTAAATATTACACATCTTCCATAGTTCTTTATTTATAGAGCCCTGATGAGAAGACTTCTGGACAAACTTGAAGAACTGCCGCCAAAACTGAATATGTGAGGTGGATCATAAATATATCAACAATTAAACAACATCTTGCATTTCTTTTCACAACATAATTCTCCTCGCAGTATCAACACTAATTCAGCTGACTTTTATATTTGATCCAATTGGTAGATAGGTTATATTTACACCATACCGGTGCACAGCTGATAGAAAAGGACTTTAAAGTTTTTAAAGATATTACTGGTTTTCTTTGAATATAAGAATGTAAATACTGAGTTGAGAGAATAGTCAGGGGATTTGGGTGATGGGAGACACATCTATGGAATCACAATTTCAATAGCTTACCATTAAATGACGGATATGCCTTTCTGTCTGTGGTGTTTTACAGATCAGATATTAATGTGTAGAATAAAACATGAGAAATAGTATAGAAATATCCTGTAATTATGTAAAAACATGAATAAAACTACTATTATATACATAAGTGTCCTACACTAATAATGCAAAGTTATTATTAGTATGCTGTGTGTGTGCACCGTCTAGTGGTTAAAGCACGTTATTGAATTATTTTTGTTGAATGTTATTTGATGAAAAAAATATTAAGAGTACATACTTTCACAAGGGGAAAGTAGAAGGTCAATGATAGAAATATAGAATAAAACAGTTTAGTGCTGGATGTACAAAGATATTAATAGGAGGATGTGCAAAACAGACAAACTAATTAACCTTTAACACATGAAAGAATACTTTAAGTTATGGTCTTCTTTCAAAGAAGAAAAAAGCTTTGGGGGTATCTATCTACAGATAAATATTAAGCCTGACAAAGTACTTAACGTCTAATATATTGCTTTCCTGCAATGTTAACTATGTTGAAGCACTTATTTTAACTGATATTATACACATTCATTATACTCTTATGTATGTATATAGTATAAGAAATGTGCAGAATTTGAGAGTTTAATGGTGGAGGTACACACATATTGATAGATGTCTTGTATGCACTAGGGGTTTCACAACTACCAATATTTACTAGTCGACTAGTTTTTCAAAATAGTAGTCGACTAATCGTCTAGTCGTTACGTCATAATAGAGACACACAAAGAGAGGTTTACAACTGTATTTTCTATTGGAACTCATACAGTAACATTAAACACTGCATTTTAATTTGTGTTACATGGCTGAGTAAATAACAAACACTGGACTCACCAAAATCGACAGCAAAAAACTCTTGTTTACATAAATGCCACGTAAATCCAGTGCGCAACATTCGCTGTCCTCCACAATAACGTCCACCTTTCCATATTTTTGGTTTGAACACCAACGCATCGACATGTGAGGGAAGGAGGCTTGACCGCTTTCGGGTGACAGTGTTGCCTGCCAGGGAAAAAACCCTCTCACTCGGGGTGCTTGTGGCTGGAATAGCCAGGTAGCTCCTCGAAAGCGGGGGAAGCGGTGCACGTTTTCTGCCCACCACTCCAGTGGATTATCCATTGTGGGGATATGCGGTGTCCGCTGGCAGTAATCCCGTAGCTCATCATCCGCATCACTGTTGACCCGTGTTTTCTTGCTGTTCGTTTGCCTCTGTTCAGTGCTGATGCCGGTCCGTTGCTCACTGGTGCTAGCATTACTGCTAGTGCTAGCTGTCGGCAGCGGGTGTTTCATCTTCAGATGGTTGCGCATAGCAGATGCATTTGTATTGTACTTCAGTACAGCTGTACACAACTGACACTTCACTGTGGAATTGGTTACATCTTCGTGTAAGTACTGCCATACATAAGAATGTCGGACGTGTTTTGTAGCATTTTGCAGCACCTCGTTTACCTCCATTTTTTTCCACGACGAGTCGACTAGGGCCTACAGCGCCGACTAGTGGTAAAGGTAGTCGACTAGTCGACTAGTCGATTAGTTGGTGAAACCCCTAGTATGCACTGTTGAGGAAACTGTGACCCAAGTTTTTCATTCATTGCATAACTACACCGTAGTTGTGTACTGTATATGATATGTCAATAAACCTTAGAAAATCTTGATATCTTGAAAGGGATGTGCAAAATAGCAATTATATACAGTTTTTAAATTAACTATTAGTAGAGAATAACGAGTAATTAATATACTTTATAGAGATCTGCAGATACATGTTTAATCTTCTCAAGCTGATTGTTGGCACTTGACAATCACCTTTCCCTGAATTTTACTCAGGTGTAACTAAAGTCTGCTTTAAGGGTTGTTTATATTTCACATCATTAATCAGAATCTGCAAAGTAACTAAAATAAATGTAGTGGAGTAAAAATACCAGGTAAACCTCTGAATTGTAGTGGAGTAGAATTACAAAGTAACAATGAGCTGTCATGTGGGTATATATTAATTCTGCCCATTATGGATACAAGCGATTTTCACCCATTTAGTAATTACATGTTTTAAATTTGTACACACCAATGTGTTTCCTATCGCCTAAACCTCCAGGGCTGTACACAGTTTAATACTGTCAACTAGGCTTGGGCGGTATCATTTTTTTCATACCGTCATACCTTGCTGACATCATACCGTGGTATACGGTATATGACGGTATGACTAGGGTCGACTTGAGTGAGGTGGCGTTCGGCGGCAAATAGATGTTTCGAACGGTATATTATATGTTCGGTGTAAAATGCAGCCCGAGCCGGTAGATGCTCGCAAAGTGCCGCGACGTGCGCGCAAGTGCAAAACAAGGGCTGCATACATGACACATTGTGCAAATGGCACATTTTGAGATCGGATACAGGACGCGTTTGTAGATGTCCGACGTTGTTTCCATAGTGAGCTAAGTTAACAATATATCATCATACATAAACATTTTCCAGGAGTAAATACTTGACTTATTGAATGAAGTTTGCTATATTCACTAACTAGTTTGGCAATATTATTCTGTGCATGTGTTAAAAACCTTATTTCCATTTGATTCATTGGATTACTCGCGTGAATGTTTAGCACGTAAATGCTTTTGTTTTTAAAACCGTCCGACCTCGACTACCAAATCATCAACCAGTTGCATAGGATTAAAAAATGTCAACACTCACTCACCCCGTCTTAAACATTCCCAAAGAAGTGCCTCTGTCTCTCGTTGTACTGGATGAAGTCACTGGCGACGAGTAAACCCAAAATAGTCCCAAACAGGCGCAGAGGAATTTTTTTTTTTTACTAGTTGTCCGAGTTCGGGGCCGGCAAATGCTGCCGCCATCTTGCTCAGCTCAGCTCTGTGCTGAGCTCTCAGAGCGGGAAAGACGGACTGCCCTCCCCTGCCCTCTGCTGGCACGTGCTGTGCATTACAACCAATGTCGTCCCTGTCAAAACTCCGTGTCAGTGTAATAGAATGAAACGCATCTGTGATTTGGCGCACAGTCTGTGACGTCACGGTATTGAAAATCATACCGACGGGATTTCGAAATACCCTGGTATACCGTAATACCGTCATACCGCCCAAGCCTACTGTCGGCCCGGGGGCAAGGCAGAGACCAAAGTGGGGAATTCGGGCGGACGGCCCGGGGGCAAGGCAGAGTTCGAGGAGGGGGTCTCGGGCGGACGGCCCGGGGGCAAGGCAGAGTCCGAGGAGGGGCGAAGACCACCGCGGGCAAACTCAGGGGGCCGGGCTCGAGGGCGAAGACCGGACAGCTCCGGAGGCCGGGCAGGAGCCGGTGTCGGCAAGATCCCCCACGGAAGAGAACACAGGGCCGGCAGGACCCCCGGCAGGAGAGCAGTCGGCAGAACCTCCAACGGCACGAGACATGGGGTTGGCAGGACCCCCGGCAGAAGAGCAGTCTGCGGCATCTACAACGTGACAAGACATAGAGTTGGCAGGACCCCCGGCAGAAGAGCAGTCTGCGGGACCTCCAACGTGACAAGACATGGAGTTGGCAGGACCCCCGGCAAACAAGTAGTCTGCGGGACCTCCAACGGCACAGGACATGGGGTTGGCAGGACCCCTGGCAGGAGAGCAGTCTGCGGGACCTCCAACGGGACAAGACATGGGGTTGGCAGGACCGCCGGCAGGAGAGTAGTCGGCAGGACCCCCAACGGGACAGGACATAGGGTTGGCAGGACCCCCGGCAGGAGAGTAGTCGGCGGCACCCCCAACGGGACAGGACATAGGGTTGGCAGGACCCCGGCAGGAGAGTAATCGGCGGGACCCCCAACGGGACAGGACATAAGGTTGGCAGGACCCCCGGTAGGAGAGTAGACGGCGGGACCCCCAACGGGACAGGACATGGGATTGGCAGGACCCCCGGCAGGAGAGTAGTTGGCGGGACCTCCAACGGGACAGGACACAGAGCCGGCAGGACCCCCAGCGGAACCTCCATCGGCACAGGACATAGGGTTGGCAGGACCCCCGGCAAAAGAGTAGTCGGCGGGACCCCCAACGGGACAGGACACAGAGCCGGCAGGACCCCCAGCGGAACCTCCATCAGCACAGGACATAGGGTTGGCAGGGCCCCCGGCAGAAGAGTAGTCGGCGGGACCCCCAACGGGACAGGACATAGGGTTGGCAGGACCCCCAGCGGAACCTCCAACAACCATTGAGTGGGTTGGTTCGCCAACAGAACACGGGGAGCTGGCGTCGGACGGACAGCCAACAGGACAAGGGGAGCTGGCGTCGGACGGACAGCCAACAGGAGACGAGGTGCTGGAGTCGGCCGGTATGCCGACAGGACAGGAAAAAAAAAAAAAAAAAAAAAAAAGAAAATGCAATGTAAAGGACACGGGGAGCTGGCGTCGGCTGGAGAGCCAGCAGGAGACGAGGAGCCGGAGTCGGGACCATGGTTACTGGAGCCGGTACTGAAGCCGGGACCATGGCTGTAAGGTCCGGAGCCAAAGCCTGGATCATGGCTGTGTGGACCGGTCTTGGAGCCGGAACCATGGCTGCTGGGCGCGGAGCGGAAGCCTGGACCCTGGCTGTGTAAGCCAGGTAATAGAGTATGGAAGCAAAGCTGCTTGTCGGCACTGGAGCATGGAGCCATGGCTGCTGGGGCCTGTACCGGGGCTGCAGCCATGGCTGTGTGGGCCGGTTCTGTAGCCGGAACCATGGCTGCTGGGGCTCGGGGTGCTAGCCTGGCCTTGCGACTCCTTCTCTTTGCAGCCGCCTGAATACTCTGTGGACCTCCATAAGCCAGACAAGTTCCATCATACAACTCCTGAGCAGGAACTGGGGCAGAAGCATGGGTTGACTTCAGACGGAACCCACCGAGCCGTATGGTGCCAGGTTGGGAATTGGGAGGCAGGGGGCTAGCATGCCGGGAATCACAATTCGGGAGGATGTCCATAATCCAGCCAGGTAAAAACTTCACAAGGTGAGGTTTTTCCCTTGCCATCTGGTGCGCCTCTGCCAGAGCAGCCTCTTTCTGCTGCACACTGGACTCTGCCCCTCCACCTACCATAGCAGAAAGCCAGAGAATAGGTAAAATGACGTAATTCCCTCTCGAATGGATAATCTGCTGGGTCCATTTTGGTCGGTTTGTTCTGTTACAGTTTGTGAATGAAGCAGGACCCAAATGCAGATATAAACTGAAAAAACTCCTTTATTTCAATGCTTAACTATGAACAAAGACTGAACAGAACACTCACCGCAGACAAAGTCATAACACAAGACGAACCGACAAAGACAGAAAACCCAGAATTTAAATACACAAAAGACTAATCAAACAACAAGACACAGGTGAGGAGGGAGGAGGAAACACAGGGGGCCAGGTGAACACAATCAGATAACTAGACACACCAGGGAACTAATGACAAGAGGAAAAACACAGGGAAAAGGACCAGACAATAACCAAGATGAAAACATGACATGGAAAACAGCAAAAACACCCAAACCTACAAAACTACAACCGTGACATGAACCCAGGAGCGTGACAAATTCCCAGTAGAGACGTGCCATAGAGAACATGTTGCGAAACACAATAGCTCGCATGTGTATTTCTGGGGGGCGTTCGAGTCCAGTTTTGAATAGTCTGCCGTGGTTTCATTCCATTTCAAAGAGCTTGACGCTCGGTGTAACCTTGCCACTCCAACATCCAATCCCAGAGCTTGAAGATTAATCAAGGGGTTTGTCAACGGGACTGTAGTCCCAAACGATAGCTGGGGATCATGGGTAGTGTAGTGTCTTCGGCCATCCTAAACTGATTTTTTTTTCGGATATCATATCGCATTAACAACACCACATCTGGCGTCACAGACAGGGACGTGCACACATACAGATGGAGCACTGAATTTCGGACTCCAGCTTACAGCTTCCTGCCTACGGCCTGCCAAAGACCAGTATAGAGGAATGTTAAGCCCTCCCACTATTTTCCAAGAGGGCGTTGCCAGATCTTCAATTTCAGGTTTTAACCAGGAGATGGCGCTTCATTCACAAATACAGAAAGACAAGTTTCATGGACTTTCAGTTGTGTTTTGAAGAGCATTTGAACACATCAATATTTTAGATCAACTAAAGTATATCTAATCTTGTAATTCAATAATATATAGTCTTTATATATTAAATAATCATAATTATAATGTAAATGTTTACATTACACTTCTTTATTTGTTATGCTCATACTTTAACCTTTACAATCGTTTGCTTTAATATGCAGCATATTTTTGTGTTTGCTTCCTCCTGCTCCCTTTCGGACACATACTGTATGATTTATTATTATTATTAATATGAAGATATTATTAAGATAATATAAGATGTTACTTTATTGATTGAACATTTTAGTTTAGAATGTGCTGTCTCACGGTAATTCAGAAGGCTCACAGGTCACATTCCGAACATTATTTAAAACAATAGGTGCTTTCACACCTTCTACAGTTTGATTTGTATAGAGGGAGCTCTGTCAGTTTTCGAATTACCCATTTGCTTTCGGGGAGCCCTATTTTTCAGAGTACATCCTGCTACTAAATATGTCACACGCACGCTCTGTTGACTGGCGCAGCAGCGCGGATGCGATCAATTGCTATAAAAACACTCTTCTACTAATACAGACGGTGTCACTATGCCGGCGGATGTGGCCGTTGTTGAAGCCTCTTCAGGCTCCGCATCGGCAGGCCTCTCCCTCGGTGTGGAGCTGTCAAACTCGACCCTAACGCCGCTTACAGCCGGCCAACTAAAAGTTGTTTTCCGTTCACGTTGTCATTTTTAGACTCCTTCGCTTCTTTGCTTGTGAATCCAAAACCTGTGACGCTTGGCTGTTTTCGTTTTGCCATATTTTTTTATTACACAGCCAGAGTTAAACAAATATCAATATGAACATTTCAAATACCGCGCCGGCATCACCGCCATAACCATAGCAACGTAAGTAAGAATGCGGCGCCGCCACATACAGATGGCAACACCCAGACATATTCACAAATATAAAACAAATATTCAGAAACTGTAATGAACAATAACTATTATTTATTTCAAGAACTGTTATTTACAGAAACTCAACATTTCTAATCTGTGTGACACAAATATGCACGATTGTTTTGGGCTCCCCCTATTTATCTCAAAGTCAGCCTTCAGGGGAGCTCCCTCCCTGTGGTGGCTGTCCATTTCCAGCCGCCTCCTTGGGGATGTTTTCCCTTTGCCTGTTGTGTGGGCGTGGTGGCTGTCACTCTGGCTCCCGGCTCACCTGCTGCAATCAGCTGTTCACCCTCACACCTGATTCTCATCAGCCATCTACAACGGCATATCAGCAGAGGCTCCACAACCTGTCGGCGCCAGATCGTTGTTAAACCACAGTGGTAAACCTCCAGGCTACTCAGCATTATCAGCTACCTTATTTCTGGATGTTCTGACGCTAACGTGTTTTCTTCCTGTGCTCCAGGATCATTCTCTGACCGCCGTGTTGTCGTCACCAGCCTCCACTTCCTCGCCACTCCTGCCGGATTATCCTTCCCGCACCTTTTGTTCACTAATAAACCCTTTTTGAACACTCTGCCGTGTCCTGCGTTTGGGTCCTCTCAGATATCGTAACAGAACGATCTGGCCAGCATGGACCCAGCGGACACAGGCCACCAGTCCAAGACTGCGGACGAACTCAGCCAAGCCCTGGCCAGTCAAGGCGCTCTCGTGGGGCATCACGCTGTGGTTCTCCGTGAGGTAGTGGAGACTCTCCGGAACCTCTCCGCTAACGTGCAAAGGATCGGCACGCAAGTAGAACTGCTCACCACACAGTATTCTCCTCCGCAGCCCGCTGCACAGCCGGCAGCCCCTCCTCCCGCTCCTGCCGCACCTCTCTATCAGCTACGAGAGGCCATCATTCCCACACCGGAGCGATACGCTGGAAATTTGGGGATTTGTAGAGCCTTTTTGTTCCAGTGTACGTTAGTTTTTGAGCAGCAGCCCAGTACTTATCATACAGATGGGGCTAGGGTAGCATACGTAATGAGTCTGTTGAAGGGGAGTGCTTTAGATTGGGCTAAAGCTGTTAGGGAGAGCCAGCCACACAATCGCTTATCATTTGATACTTTCATTTCCGAAATGAAAAAAGTTTTTGATCACCCGGTACGAGGGAGGGACGCTTCCAGGCGCCTTCTTTCTCTCCGGCAGTGCTCCCGTAGTGTAGCCGAATTTTCAGTTGAGTTTAGAACAGTTGCTGCAGACTCAGGCTGGAATAACGAGTCATTGCAGGATATTTTTCTTCAGGGGCTGAACGAAGCAATTAAAGACGAGCTAGCTGCTAGGGATGATCCAGTTAGCTTGGATAATTTAATTGCCACAGCTATCAAGATTGATAATCGCCTCAGAGAGAGACGTAGGGATAGGAATAGCCGTCACCCCAATCCCAGCTACTCCTCACCTGATCCCCAAATTGGGACTGCCACTGCCCCAATCTCCAGATCCTTCCCGATTCCTTACACGGCCTCACCCCCAGAAGACGAGCCCATGCAAGTGGGAAGGGCCCGCCTCTCACCATCTGAGCGTGCTAGAAGGATCCAGGCTGGGGAATGTGTTTATTGCAGCCAAACCAGCCATCTCGTTTCCTCCTGTCCTAATCTGCCAAAAGGTCAGGCTCGTCAGTAGGTGTGGGGATTCTGGCGAGCCCTTCCTCCTCTCTCAACCCCCGACCCAGAACGCAGCTAGAAGCCGTGCTTTGCTGCAACCAACAGTTCCTACCTCTGCTCGCTTTAGTGGACTCGGGGGCGGACGAGAATTTTTTGGACATTAATATTGCAGTTCAGGCAGGAATTTCCTCCGAAGTGTTAGATTCACCTCTTAATGCTAATGCTCTTAAGGGTAAATTCCTGGCCCAAGTCACTCACCGCACCTTGCCAGTAAACCTCATTCTGTCTGGAAACCATCGTGAGGTTATTCAGTTTCACCTAATTTCCTCACCTCATGCCCCCATAGTGTTGGGCCATCCCTGGTTAAGAACACACAACCCCCAGATTAATTGGGTAACTGGCAAAATCCTTAGTTGGAGTTGTTTTTGTCTATCCTCATGCCTGCAGTCTGCCCTACCGCCTGCAGAGACCGCCACTCCACCACCCAAGATCGAGCCGCCTGACATGTCATCTGTCCCCACTGAATATCATGACCTGGGAGAAGTGTTCAGTAGACAGCGAGCTCTTTCTCTTCCCCCTCATCGACCCTACGACTGTCCCATTGACCTTCTTCCCGGGGCCCCTCTGCCTTCCTCCCGTCTGTTCAACCTGCCTCGCCCTGAGAGGAAATCCATGGAGAGTTACATCCATGACTCCCTGGCTGCCGGTGTCATCCGCCCATCCTCCTCCCCGGTCGGAGCTGGTTTTTTCTTCGTGTCCAAGAAGGACCGCTCACTGTGGCCCTGCATTGATTACAGGGGTCTTAATACCATCACTGTAAAAAACAGATATCCATTACCCCTCATCAACTCTGCCTTTGAACCCCTCCAGGAAGCCACAATTTTTTCCAAACTGGATCTCCGCAATGCCTACCACCTCGTCAGAATCCGAGAAGGGGACGAGTGGAAGACGGCCTTTAACACACCACTCGGTCACTTCGAGTATCTGGTAATGCCTTTTGGACTGATGAATGCCCCAGCAGTTTTCCAGTCGATGGTTAACGATGTGCTCCGTGACCTCCTCAACCGATCAGTTTTCGTCTACTTGGATGACATCCTTATATTCTCTCGTAACCAGGAGGAACACATTATCCATGTCAGGCAGGTGCTGCAGAGACTCCTGGAAAACAGACTCTTTGTGAAGGCGGAGAAATGCGCATTCCATGTCAACACAGTCTCATTCCTGGGCTACATCGTTGAGGGAGGAAAGATTAGGGCCGACCCTGAGAAGATCCAAGCATTGGCAGGGTGGCCAAAACCAACCTCAGTGAAACAGCTTCAACAGTTTCTTGGTTTCGCCAATTTCTATCGGCGCTTCATCAGAGACTACAGCAGAGTGGCGGGCCCTTTAACCAGACTCACTTCCCCTACAACTGGCTTTTCCTGGACCCCAGAGTGCGATGCAGCCTTCTCGGAGCTAAAGAGACTCTTCACCACTGCCCCTGTGCTCATCCACCCTGATTCCTCTCACCAGTTCGTTGTGGAGGTTGATGCCTCCAACACCGGGGTAGGTGCAGTTCTTTCCCAGCGCTCGGAAAGAGACCAAAAATTACACCCTTGTGCATTTTTCTCCCGCCGCCTCACTCCAGCTGAGAAAAACTATGACGTGGGTAACAGAGAGCTGCTGGCTGTCAAACTTGCCCTAGAGGAGTGGAGACACTGGCTGGAGGGAGCTGAGCTCCCTTTTATTGTATGGACAGACCACAACAACTTGGCTTACATCCAAACTGCCAAGCGCCTTAACTCCCGTCAGGCTCGATGGGCTCTGTATTTCGGTCGCTTCTCATTCACCCTTACCTACCGCCCAGGGTCACGGAACCTCAAGCCGGACGCTCTCTCTCGCCAGTTTGCTTCCGAAGAACCAGCTGCCGGTCCAGACACCATCCTGCCTGCCTCCTGCGTGGTAGCGGCTGTTACTTGGGAGATTGAGTCACTTGTTAAGGAGGCTCAGCGGGCGCAGCCTAACCCAGGTAACTGCCCAGCTAATAATCTCTTTGTGCCTATCTCTGTCCGCTCCAAGGTCCTGCAGTGGGCACACGCCTCCCGTCTCTCGTGTCATCCTGGTGTCCATCGCACACTGTTTATCCTCAGACAGCGGTTCTGGTGGCCTTCCATGGCTCAAGACACCAGGGTCTTTGTTGCTGCCTGTACAGTATGTGCCCGCGCCAAGTCCTCCCACCAACCTCCCTCTGGTCTGCTTCGCCCGCTGCCAGTACCTAGTCGCCCTTGGTCGCATGTGGCCTTGGATTTTGTTACTGGACTTCCACTCTCACAAGGTAATACCATCATCCTAACTATTGTGGACAGATTTTCCAAGATGGTACACTTTGTTGCTCTCCCCAAGCTTCCCACAGCCCGAGAGACTGCAGATCTTCTGGTCAACCACGTTGTTCGACTACAAGGAATCCCCACCGACATCGTTTCTGACCGGGGTCCCCAGTTCATTTCCCACGTTTGGAAAGTCTTCTGTCGGGCTCTGGGAGCATCGGTGAGCCTGTCGTCGGGTTATCATCCTCAAACAAACGGGCAAACGGAACGGGCCAACCAGGACCTGGGAGCGGCTCTCCGCTGTGTGGCTTTCAGGAACCCCTCTTCATGGTGCCCACATCTGCCATGGATCGAATATGCCCACAACTCCCTGTCAAATGCAGCCACAGGTATTTCACCTTTTCATTGTGCCATGGGTTTTCAACCACCCCTGTTTCCAGCACAGGAAGAGGAAGTTGCTGTTCCTTCCATTCAGACCCACCTTCGACGCTGTCGTAAGGTGTGGAAGGACACCCGAGCCGCCCTGCTCCGTTCCGCTGCCCGCAACCGCCTCATCGCAGACCGTCACAGGACCCCGGCCCCCAACTACTTACCAGGTCAGAGTGTTTGGCTTTCCTCCAAAGACCTCCCACTCAACACAGAGTCTAAAAAACTCACGCCACGTTATGTCGGCCCCTTCATCATCGACTCTGTTGTTAACCCATCTGCAGTCAAGCTCAAGCTTCCCCCACACATGAAGGTTCACCCTACTTTTCATGTTTCTCTGCTAAAACCTGTTGCCAGCAGCCCCTTGTCTCCTCCAGTGACTCTTCCCCCACCCCCCCGCATCATCGATGGTCACCCAACCTACACCGTCAGGCGATTGTTGGACGTTCGTCGCCGTGGAAGGGGATTCCAATATCTCGTGGATTGGGAGGGCTATGGCCTGGAGGAGAGGTCTTGGGTTCCCCGGCGAAACATCGACGACGCGTCCCTGGTACGGGACTTCCACCGGGATAACCCTGGTAGACCTGGTAGACCAGGTAGGCCGCCTGGATGCGTCCCTTAAGGGGGGGGTACTGTGGTGGCTGTCCATTTCCAGCCGCCTCCTTGGGGATGTTTTCCCTTTGCCTGTTGTGTGGGCGTGGTGGCTGTCACTCTGGCTCCCGGCTCACCTGCTGCAATCAGCTGTTCACCCTCACACCTGATTCTCATCAGCCATCTACAACGGCATATCAGCAGAGGCTCCACAACCTGTCTGCGCCAGATCGTTGTTAAACCACAGTGGTAAACCTCCAGGCTACTCAGCATTATCAGCTACCTTATTTCTGGATGTTCTGACGCTAACGTGTTTTCTTCCTGTGCTCCAGGATCATTCTCTGACCGCCGTGTTGTCGTCACCAGCCTCCACTTCCTCGCCACTCCTGCCGGATTATCCTTCCCGCACCTTTTGTTCACTAATAAACCCTTTTTGAACACTCTGCCGTGTCCTGCGTTTGGGTCCTCTCAGATATCGTAACACCTCCCTCTTCGGGGGAGCCAAGCTCCTCCTAGCTCCCCCCCATTTCGAACAGTGTCTGTGGCTGAATGGCCAGCGATTAGGTGCGGCGCATTTGTCATAGGTGATCAGAGCTAACTGCCTGCCGTCAGATTTCATTTAAAAAACAGATCTGATTTTAAGACTATTTCTGGGCTCATAAAGAATGATAAGAATAAGAATAATGCGTATTGAACTGGTTTCATTAATTAGTGAGTTTATTTAATACTAGAACCGCCAATCGGGTCAATTTGTGTGATGTGTGTTGTGTGTGTGCAATGTAACTTTTTTTCAATAAAATATTAAAGTCTCCCAGTCTCTGACTTTTCCTGAAAGTGTGTTATGTAGCACCCTATGTTGTTAAAAATTGCATTCTAATAGCGGGATTTGACAGGTTTAGGTAGGCCTATACAAAAACCTCTGGAGGTTCTAGTGTCTATTAGGTACAGTAGAAGCCCTTTTTTTTATCAGTAACGAATTTAGCAGTTGAACATAAAAGTCAACTAACTGAGGGTCACTTGCAATGACAGTGTTGTGTCTAACTGTAAGCTTGTCACTCAGAGTAACCTACCGTTAATTTAGCTGCTGGAGAAGAAAGATCAGGGGGGGATGGGGGGAGAGAGCTGTGGTTGATGGGCCATTAGTTGTGTAAATACACAGCTGAGAGCTGCCGTTTCATTCAGACTGTTTAAAAAACTGTAACAACGGACTATTTTTCTTAGCGGATGCATGTCAATTTAAATCAATACATACAACTATTTTTTAAATCAATACATACAACTATTTTTTAAATCAATAAAAAACATTTTCTAAATCCATAAAAGCATTTCAATTAATATTGGGAGTCACGTCGTTACTTTGTTGAGAATTTGGCCGTGTAATAAGCGGGATAATTAGCAGCGACTTGTTCCTTATGGGGAAAATAACACCCGTCATGTGTGTGTAGAGTTGTGTGTGGTTAAAACACTTTCATGAAGTGAAGGAATTTCCTTCTATAAAACAGCTGTGGGCAGCAGTGAGTGTCACGGACATGAATTCATAGATCAAGGCAGACTGGTGCACACACTCTCCTGTCCTGCCAGGCGACACGCCCGTTCTAAGCCGTGTCCCTCACTCCTCACATCCCAAGCATCCTCACAAGTGTATTATGTTGTTACATCGTTTCAGATGTTATGTTTCAGTTGTGCTCTGTCTATGTTCAGTGATGCAAAATTGTCACCTTTCGGCGAAATTCGCCGTTTTGAATCCAAAATAAGTCGTTTGTGTGATTCATGTAGATCTGCAATACAAATATTTTTGGGGTATGGGGGGGGCTGGGACCCGGAGTAATCTGCGGCCGTGAGCTGTTATGTGCCATCATGACACGCATGGTGTTCTTTTTTTATATATTATAATGAAGTACGAGCTGTGTGCTCGAGTCTTCCTGCCTGTCGGCTCTGCTCATGGATGTATAATAAGGCTCTGCTGCTCCGAGATGATGGTCTAGCTTCAGCAGCTACATTACCTACGGGTGCGTTCGTTAATATTAACTGTGCGTCCGGAGTCACTGTGGCACAGACTGGACCGCTGGTGTTAGAACGGGCTGTTCAGGTGTTCAGAGCAGAGCTCCCTGTCGGAGCGGCAGAGCGTGATGTGAACTGAAAAGTTTTTCTGTGGCAATATTATTTAAGGAATCGTTGAGCTAGCTAGCTAGCATACATTGTCAATATCTGCTAACGTTAGCTTTAGCCTTCTATTTCTAATAATTTTTTCATAGGCTATAAACAGAGGTGGTATAAGTATATATATTGTACTTGAGTAAAAGCAGAAGTACTCAGATCTTGTACTTGAGTAAAAGTAGAAGTACTCAGGTCTTGTACTTGAGTAAAAGTAGAAGTACTCAGATCTTGTACTTGAGTAAAAGTAGAAGCACACAGATCTTGTACTAGAGTAAAAGTAGAAGTACTCAAATCTTGTACTTGAGTAAAAGTAGAAGCACACAGATCTTGTAGGCTACTAGAGTAAAAGTAGAAGTACTCAAATCTTGTACTTGAGTAAAAGTAGAAGCACTCAGGTCTTGTACTTGAGTAAAAGTAGAAGCACACAGATCTTGTACTAGAGTAAAAGTAGAAGTACTCAGATCTTGTACTTGACTAAAAGTAATAGTCCCAGAGTGTAGGAATACTCTGTGACAGTAAAAGTCCTGCATTCAAAATGTTCCTCAAGTAAAAGTAGAAAAGTATTATCATCAAAATATAGTGAAAGTAGCGACATTAAAAGTAGTCATTGTGCAGATTGGTCCATTTCAGAATAATAGATATGATATGTTTTATAATGATTGATCATGAAAGTGTTCTCAAAGCTGCTAAAGGTGCAGCTAGTTTGAATGACTTTGTATACTGCAGGGTAGCTTGTGGATTTACTCCAGGTGGAACTAAAGTCTGATTTAACACTTGATTATATTTCACTTAATTAATCCAGATCTGTGAAGTAACTAAAGGTATTAAATACATGTAGTGGAGTCAAAGTACACCATGTACCTCTGAACTGTAGTGGAGTAGAAGAACAAAGTAGCAAAACATTGAAATACTTAAATAAAGTACAAGTATCTCAAAATTGTGCCCAAGTATAGTACTTGTTGAGTTTATGAACTTAGTTACTTTACACCATGTGGCTATAAAGATAAAAAGACTTAAGCCTTGCACAGAGGCCTGAAAATACATTTTCAAAATGCTCAACAGTGCTGCCAAAATTATAAACTGACTGCTCCACAATTTGAAATAAATGCTTTTATATATTTCTATTATGTGACTCTTTGGCGTTTCTGTTATTATTAACACTGCTGCTTTAGTTGTTCTGACTGCTAAAATCCTCTGTCATTCCGTGGGGTGGGGGAGCCGGGGGCTTGGATCCTTGTCACCTTTTTCATACCTGATGAGTTTGCATCCCTGTATGTTAAAAAGCGTCTGTCACCTTAATTCATGTAATAAAAACATCTCAGGTCAGTAACACTCAAAGCTAAATGTGCAATACCATGTTCAGCTATGTTACTATTTATAATGTTATTGTTGTTACATCAGAAGATGTACATATTGAAATGATTTCTTAACTTACAGTAGGCTATTTTTTACAATGTGTGTTGGAAGGATTTATTAAATTACAATGAATATTGTCATTGTTGAAGGCTTTTAGAGAAGGGTGAACTATAAGCCTGAATTACATAAAATGTTATACCTAAAAACATAAAAGCCACAATAAATAAGTCACAATTATTGTAGTTATTTTTACCTCCCGTATTGCTTTCAACCCACCAGCTTTTATGGTGTTGTTACGTCACTAACTGTAAGCTTGTCACATACTGTCTATGGTCACTCAGAGTAACCTACTGTTAATTTAGCTGCTGGAGAAGAAAGATCAGGGGGGGAGGGGGGGAGAGAGCTGTGGTTGATTGGCCATTAGTTGTGTAAATACACAGCTGAGAGCTGCCGTTTCATTAAGACTGTTTAAAAAACTGTAACAACGGACTATTTTTCTTAGCGGATGCATGTGAATTTAAATCAATACATACAACTATTTTTTAAATCAATAAAAACATTTTCTAAATCCATAAAAGCATTTCAATTAATATTGGGAGTCATGTCGTTACTTTGTTGAGAATGTGGCCATGTAATAAGCGGGATAATTTGCAGCGACTTGTTCTTTATGGGGAAAATAACACCCTTCATCCAGATGAGGATCCCTCCGCTACACTTTGGGATCCTGATCGACCGACGAAACTCCATTAAAATATACATATTTTTGGTGAATTACTTAGTTTAGGCACGTTAATAACGTTTTAATGAAGTTGAATACAGTATATTCATATATGTCAGTGATTTCATGTCAATTCGGCGAACATAAACATAAATGATCGTGGTGAAGATGATGATTAAATTAGGATTAAAAATCGAGAACCGGGCTGCATTTCCTCCCGTTCGTTTTTTTCGAATAACAAAATTATTTTGTTAAATAACAACATGGTGATGTTTTGTAAATGATTACATGTCTCTTATTTAGCACAGTAGTATGATATCCGTGACATATGGATCTTAACAAAGTTCCGCTGTACATCCAGCATACTGTATCTCACTTTATTTCACATGAGCTCCAGTGTGGAACCCCACTGCACCCCCTGGTGGATCAATGATCCATTGCAGCTGGCTTCATTATAATTACATTTATCTATCACGGGGGCGGTCTCAAGTCAAGCTGGAGGTTTTCTCTTGAGCGAGGGCAGATCACGTACCAATCACGGCCCTCGCGTTTCAAACTGTCGAATGAATGAATCGCTACATCTGTAGACTCTAGGTGCTTGAGCACCTGCCCGTTTTGCCCTCTGGACAGCAATGTGCCCTTTTGAAAGTTCGTTTTTTACATTTAATTTTTTTTTTTTACATTGTACTGGATTAAAAGCTTCTAATATATACAACAGTGCCCCAAATGCGCGTTGTAATTTCTTCAGACATCCCCACACGTGCCACGCGGCACTCCCATACGTGCACTGGCTGCAGCCCCTCCCTTCCCTGCTCTCAACGTGAACGTGCAGCGCACAGAGCAGACAGTCAGTCACTCAGTCAGACAGGCCACGTCGGGTGTGTGGTGCAGCAGCACGCAGCAACACGATTAAAAGTGCCCTAGTGACGACCAAGTAAGTAACCACCAGGTAACAAATACAACGAGTGTATTGTTTAATCCCCTAAATCAGATGCCAAACCAAACTATAACTTCACTTCTTTTCTTGCATCCATCAATTTAGTCTCTTTGTGCACTTTTGAAAATAGCAGATCTACAAGCTCACAATGCCACGCAATGCGAGGCGTTGTGAGCTTGTAGATGGCTTTCTTATATTATTTGACAATTTGGCCAATGTTTGACCAGTTTTTATAGTAGTTTGTTGATTACTTTCGATGCAGTAATGCAATTTTTTCATTTCATTTAATTTATTTCTGAGGTCTTAAAAGTCACTTGTTAATAAAGTATTTAGTCAATCAATCAATGCTCACTCAAGTCATTATTTAGTCAGTTATTTATTTCATAGACACTAAAGCATGCATGCACAATGTGGCACTGCAATCTTTGTTTACTCTGTTGTTGCTTATTTAAATTGTTACAATAATTTACCAGAAACCGACCTGTTGAATATTATAAACATCTGCATCAGACAGCATATGGTTATTGAAATAAATATATATGCAATTGCGACATACAAGATGTGCCTTTAATAAATCTCACACTACTAAGGCAGCCGGCGGTTCCACCAGGAGCGTCAATCCCGGGGGGGGGGGGGGGGGGGGGAGTCCTAGCTTCAGATTGGACCCCCCTAAGTCATTTAGAATAATAAAAATAAATAAATACTCAAAATAATTAATTTTTTGATAATAAATCAGTAAAATCAGGCAAAAATAAGAATTAAATAACATAACCCTAACCTAACCCTAAAACCGAAATAAAGTAACCAAAATCTGCCATTATCCGGCAAATTTTCGCGCACAATTTCACGCCACGACGACTCAGAAGGTGCCCTTTTTTTTTCTCTTGAGCACCTGCCCCTATAAATGTCTGTGCACGCCACTGGTCACAGAGATCCTCTGTTACTGCCCTTTCTTTTAGAGGAAGTACAGAAACACGTAACTCTGGTTTTTTTTTAAATGTTTGAGGTGCAATAAACGACACAGCAGCTTTTTGGCATGTTGAAACTATTATTTTCTGCCTCGCTCATGAGATTACAGCCTTGCCTACTGATTTCAAATGTGTGCTCTAAAATGATATTTATAAATGACTATTGTCATTTTTATAAGCAAGACAATAAATGGCAAAGATATGTAGAAAATAAACTTATTTAAGATAAGTTCATAAGAAACGTAACGTGGGAGAAAATACGTTTCTAGAAGATATGTAGAAAATAAACGTATTTGAGATACGTTCATAACGGACGTAACGTGGGAGAAAATCTGTTTCTAGCTAAACCTAATTGAGAATGCAGTTTAGTTATGTGGGAACGTGATTTTTAGGAGACAGGGTTGCCATAACACATTCTGACGAAAAATACAAATTATTATGAATACAAATAAAATAAAAGAAGCCTCCCGTGAGTAAGCTATAAAGTAGATTTTAAAAACGTTTTATAGAATAAAAGCTCAATGCTGGACGTTGTAGAAATGCGTGTGTGCACCACGACAAAGGAGCCTCATTCACTTTACATTGGGGTTGTTTGCGTGGTGCAGACACGTAAATGTAGCAAAGTTCGTGACTCCACCACGCAATGCTATGTTAAGGAGTCGTGGTGGAGTCATGCATTCTGGTGGGATCAGGTTGCACCTGTACAGTGTTATGGTGAAAACATGTAGCACTTTCCTCATTAGAAGAAATGACTGCCATAACTTTGGAAAAACAAATTAGTGGTATGTCAATGTGATTTCTCTCAGAAACAGGTCCATTGGGAATACTGTATTTCATTACGCTACTGTATGTGCCATTGGCTTAAAGGTCATCTATTATGCAAAATCCACTTTTTCATGTATTTTATACATAAAGTGTGTCCCCTCTGTGTAAACCGATTCTGAAAGTTTCAGGAAAAAAGATTTGCTCACTTTTTGTCCTGATCCATTTATATAAAAACCTGTCTGAAAATGAGCTGATCAGATTTGGGCCACTTTGTGATGTCATAATGTTTTTTTGGCTTGTGTAACCATTAGCCAATAACCAACCAAGGTAACACCCGCCCACCTCATCACCTGCATCTTCTCCTAGAGCACCATTGTGTCTGTTCTTTTAACATAATATCTCGCAGAGGGGCGTTGGGAGTGGCTCTTTATTTTCTTCTAAAGTAACAGACAGAGAATCAGCACTTTTGAAACAGGGCTGATACAGAGGAGTTTATGGGATGCTACAATGCACAATCTGTTTGGTATTTCGAGCCAAATAATTCAGAGACATGTTTTGTATATATCTAAGATCTATAATATATTGAGGAAAAACAGTATAATAGGGAGCCTTTAAAAATGTTTCAGCCTTCAGTGAAATTAAATGAAACATAAAACTAGATCCACTTACATTACAATGAACATCAAACTTGAACTTTAAATGTGAAACATTTTGTACAAACCCAATGAAGAATAAATAGTTGCTACACAAAGGGCTTGAAGTTGAAGCCCAGGACATAAAAGACTAAACTGCAGATACTTAGGATAGAATGTTGTCCAATTAAGTGGCTGGCTATTAATAGGGATACCATAATTAGTGCAACAATTTGTAGACTAAATACAGTACAACTCAATAAGGCATCTACCTTTCTTTCTTCATGATTAAAGTAAACTCATAGTGTCAAGAAGCCTCATGAATATTTTATTACAAATACATAAAATAAGGCATGATATGTTATCCCTTTAGTTTGAATGATTAAAACAAAATAAAACATATAACAATTTTTTTTTTAACTTCTTCAACGTGAGTCTTCTTCAAAAAGAGTTCAGACATGCTTTATCCTAAATATGTTTTTTTTATCGGAATTTCTTTGCTGCTCATTCTATGGTTAATTGTATACCAATGATGTCTGAAATGTGAGGCACATCATTATTAAGCACAACAGAAGCTGATATTCTGCAAGTCAAAGTAAACCCTAAATCTTAATGCTAGGCGGAAATGTCGAAGTCGGAGTGTGCATTCACATGAAAGAGGGGGAAGATCTAAAGGATGCCATAAGCCGGGCTCTAGGGCCTGAACAGAGAGACCCTGAAGACATGCTGGGAATATTAGAGAATGATTGATACTCACAGCTGGGGAACAGGGCAGAGCTAAGGAATGTTGAGAAGTTTTTATCTTACTCACTTCCTTTGAAATATGGTTTACAATCCTCCACTCATTTGCCTTTTCTCTAAGACAGCCTTTCCCAAACTCAGGGTCACGACCCAAAATGGGTCGCGGACCCGTTTTGATTGGGTCGCCAGTTAAATGCATTGCTACACACACACACAGCGTCAGAGCTGATGGCTGCTTTGCAAATATTTTTTTTTAATAATTGTTGTATTTTATTTTGAAAATGCAATTATGCAATATAGCATTGTATATTGAATGATTTAATTTTCTAGATACAAATAAACTAAAAATAAAAGATGGTATTTGTATCAGCTCTGACGCGTCCCCCGCGAAAGTTTATTGTCTGTTGATTAATCCCGATCGTACATGATGGCAAAAAGACGATACAAAGAGGAGTTTTTAAACGTTGGCTTCACAAAAGCTGTTAGAAATGGAGAGGAGCAGCCTCAGTGTGTTTTATGTGGAGAGGTACTCAGTAACGAAAGCTTGAAAATGAATAAATTGGACCTGCATCTCCAAACAAAACATCCTCTGCATCGGGACAAATCGAAGGATTTTTTCATCTGCAAAGAAGAGTCTTTCAAGAAGCAGTGTTTTGACGGCGGAAAAGTAAGTCACTCATTTTAATCATTTGTTTTGTGTTTTTGTGAGTTTGTCAGGGTCTGTTGTGAAATTGTTTCGTTAATGCAAAGTTGGATGAAATGCAGACTGAGCCCCGGAGCGGACCGCCAGCTGCGCGCTCTCGCGCGTCCTCTACTTGCTCCCGCGAGTCCACTACATTCTGCAGCAGCACAGAGCGGTGTTTCAAAACCATAACCACAGGAAGATTAGAGGGAAAGTGACAGGCAGTATGAGAAGGAAAGCGGGAGAAAGTATCAGCCGCACGGACGTGACTGCTGCAGTGTGATGCACATACGAATACATATGGGGGTTATCTTTATTCAAGAGCGTGGTCTTTAAATTTGAGAGCATAATTTATTGATTTCACGTTCAGAATATGTATTTCTTTCCCTCAAACCCTGTCCTCACACTCAAATAGTGCCTGCTTGCGCTTAGATTTGCTCTGCTGCTGCTCAAACTGTATACACGCTTGCACTCAGATATATTGCTGCGCTTACAGGTTTCCTGTGTTCCAGTTTAAAACATTATCCTTGCACTCAGGCTGTTTCTGTGCGCTCGTGAAATGTCTGCTCTCAGATTCCTTCTGTGCGCGCTTGGGTCTTTTGTGCAACAACCCTGTCAAAATCCCTCCGTGGGGATTCCCCACAGTATTGAGTATGTAGTCGCTTTGGATAAAAGCGTCTAACATGTAATGTAATGCGCTATACTGTAAATGCAGTTGCCAGGTCCACATTGGGTATACAGCGTACGCCGGCTGGTATTAAAAATCACCCAATAATGTTAATGATAATATCTTCTCTGTTATTTTCAGGCATTCAAAGGGAACAGAGGGGCACTGAGGGCATCCTATCAAGTCAGCCTCCACAAAAAAAAGTTAATCAGTTGCCAAGTGTTGGAGTTTCTTTTTCTCTCAGTGTTTTAAAACAGCTCTGTTCATTTAAAAGTGTTTAAAAAATGTGTGTACATAGTTTTTGATCTAGTGACAAACTTAATGTTGCACTTCTGATCATTTAAATGTGGTTTCACCTGTGATTAACTGAATACAGTTGACTGTACTTCAGTTAGTGTTTTGTCCCTTTCTGTTTACAACATGTTTGTTCTTTGTTCATTTAAAATAGTTTAAAATGGTGTGTACATAGTTTTTGAGCTAGCGACAAACTTAATATTGCACTTTGGATAATTGTATAATTGAAATTTGTACTGTATATACTTGACTGCACGTCCCATGTTTCGTCTTTCTGCTTTGATCCTTATTTTTTTCTGGGCAAGCTCAAAGGGAAGGTTGTTATGGTGAGAAACCTAATTGCTGCGATGCACTTTTATAATTAAATAAATATTTTCATTTACATTTTAAATTCATGGTGTGTTGCATTCTTTGTTTATAACTGTATATATTATGGAAAATCATGACATTTTTTGAGCTTGGGTCCCTTAGGACCACAACATTTCTGTTTTGTTTCTCATGCTGAAAAAGTTTGGGAACCCCTGCTCTAAGAACCTACAGATTATAACACAAGACACTCCCTTATTCTCTTCAAAAGACGCTTATCTACTCTGAACAGTGCAAGCCATCTCAGCAGACATGCTACCCCTCTTATACACTTTCTGTGTGTGTACCTCTTTAAGTAAATCAGTATCAACACACAACACCATGTACAGCATAAAATAACGTTAATTTAGATTTTTTAGGAACTGGACTTTTGGATACTTTTGGTTTATTATCCAATCTCAGGCTTACACTAAAATGAGAGTGTTGTAGGAAACAGAGCATTTAATTTCTACATTCATTTACTAATGGTTTAGTTTAAACCAATAAAAGAAAAACACTCCTATAAATACGTATCATAACAAATGATAACAAATGATAATGAAAGACATGATTATGAGACATAGCCTGAAACCATATGCTTATGAAAATGATTTAAAAGCATAGGCTATAGCAAACCTCGGGATTTAGAGAAAAATCTAAGCTATTAAACTAGCAAAACATTTTATGTATGGCAAAATAGTAAATTTCACACATTGGATTGACTGCTCAGAAGATCCGAACCACACGATCCAACAGCGCTCAGAGTTTACAAACAGACAGTTTGTGCCAGGGTGCTCTGGCACTCAGTCACTATTTACCATTCCACCGTTTATGGTACCTTTATGAAAATGAAATGAATGGAACTGATAGAGACAGAGCTAGAAGGCAGTATAGTAAACATATTTAAAATGATTACATTTGAGCTTTGAAATGGTCTGTATTGACTTTATTGAAGAGGAGCAGATGAAAATAAGGGGTAATATTTAAAATTAAACTACTTATTTGGCAGTGTCATCTTAGAGTAAGTTTACATAAATAAATACCCCACCATCCCAAAAGAAATAGTTAGAATAATAAAAATACATTTTCTAGAGACATTTATTTTCCCTCATGATGTTGCGGTTACTTAATAAAGTTTGATCGCCAATTTATTTGGTAACCAGTGCTGTTTTCTTGAAATCTCAGGCCTGACAAACTAGAAAGAGTTACCCTTAGTTGAATTAAAGTCAACTAAACACTAAAAACATAGTTGTCTGCAAAAATGGAGAAAGATCCCTAAATCCCCCAATATTGTCCCTCCTCCTGACTCTGGTTCACTCTCTACCTTCTTCAAAATAAATGATCAGGCTCCTTAGTCTCTCATTTTGTCTGTCCCTCGTTTTGTGCCGTATTGCCAGCATTCGGTAGGTTGCCGCTGAAAACGACATTTTTGAGAGCAGTGACAGTGAACATCAACAGAACTGAATGAAAAATCTAAATTAGCTGAAAGAAGAGACCCCTTTAAAATGTCCATGTTATCCTACAGTATAGTGTGGCTACATAAAAACAGAAATAATAATAATACAAATAATAAAAAAGAAGTGCCTTAGATTAAGTCAATAACACATCTGTTTTTGATGAACATCGTAAAGCATTTATAACAGATTTGTCCCAGGCCTAGCAGACTTTTTGACTGACCTTGTAACCTTGAGCTGATCTCCTCTCACTGAGGTACTCATTCATGATCAATAAGCAATCAGGGAACTTGTCTCTGCATGCTTTGGCCATCGAAAGTGTTTACTAAGCAAGCAATCAGCAAATTACTGTTTTATTTGCGATCATATAACCTTACATTCACCCATGTCATCGGCATGCTGCCGTAATATTCATTTGCTAAATGCAGTAATTGACCTTACAGCACATGATGCGTTTGCATTGGAATGAGGGAGGTACATTGTGTTCATTATTTTCCTTTAACTCATGCTTGCACCTGTAATTCACCAGCCAGAGGTGTGGTTTGCAGACAGATTCCCAGCATGTCTGCAGCAGAATCTCAGAGGACACAGCGACACAAAGACCTGTCATCTTATGATGATGATCCCCACGCCATTAAACATATTTTAATATTTGGCAGTCACGTAAGAATTCAAAAACAAAGGACATTCTGCTCTAATCTTTCTGCTGCAGTGTAGTATTCATGTGGTTTGCTTATGGTTTGCTAAATGTAAAATGTACCTGAGCTTTAGTCCTCTGAAGAAAGGGAGGGGGCTGATTTTGCTTCAGACCTTGGAGGTTAACATCTAAGCAATGTTGTTCTTTGCATTTATGTTGGAAATACAGTAGTTGTAATTGCTATGTACAATTTTTTTGCACGGGAAAATAACAACAATGTTCTTGATAATATTGATTCATATAGCCTTATTTTACAAACAACGCTGATTTATATTTACTGGACTTTCCATCAATTTTTCAGCAAACAGTGAAAGTGAGATTCTATTACAGGGACATGAAAGAATGTGCAGAACCATTCCAATAGCAAACCAGCCAACTCACGAAGCAAACCTATTTAAATATTAACTAGACAAAGCACAGAAAGCCCCTCGTTGAGTCTGCCAATTGATTCTTATTTATAAGGTTAAACCAACAGAGAGTCTACTCCCTGCTTTAAAACATTTGAAAAGCTGAACATCAGAGGTGATCTGCATCATGTAAACAAACTTGTCAGCAAGATGCTGAATATGTGGCAGCCCTCAATTACATTTTTGAATACTTATACTTATTACTTATTATTAAAATTAATCATTATCTAAATCTCTTTTGATGTTTGAAGGAAGAAAGATGGAAAACTATTTGTGTTTTAAGTTTGGAAACATTGTTCTTTTTATATTTTATGCATTCAAAATTAGAATCAGTTGATGTAAGCTGTTTGTAGAGCTTTCAAAAAAGGATTTGAGGTCCTCAACTGAACTTATTCTGTTTAATGTTTTTGAGGTTGAAATTCAATCACAATGACCTAAATATTCTGTTTACTTGTCTATACAGCAACACATATATGGGTTTGCTCATCCTGCTTCACCGGTTTGATCCAAAATGTGCAATAGTTAGTGATGATAAACATTTTGTAGAGGAAGAGACAATGCTGCCCCAACCGTTCAGTCATGGTGAAATAACTTATAGAAAGGATGTAGTTCAAGTTCAGCCTGTGATTGACTGGTGGCCGGTCCACGATGTACCCAGCCTCTCACCCAATGTCAACTGACTACAGCCCCTCTCCCCCATGACCCTCAACAATGATTGGTACAGCTGATTGGATGGATAGATAGTTCAGATTATTGCTATATATTTTCTCAATTGGCATGACTCCCTTCTCATTTTTTGATAACAGTTCAGTGTGACTTGCTCCATTTATCAGAAACTATTTACCAAGCTGCAGAAACGCAATAAATTATTCTGTCAGATTGCAGCATTTGAATTGCAGCTCTTCCCCCGACCACCCCCCCTCTAGATTTCTACTCTCACTGCCTAGATTTCTCTCTCACCACCCGTTCTCTCACTTACTTACTCTCCTTGCTTTACATAAACTTCTATTTCTCACAGTAGCAGGTAATATCCAGGAGTCTTTTAAATTAGTTTCATAGTTTATAAGTCCAACAGAGAAGGTAGGAGTGCCCCAAAGTAGCATCAAAAAACCTTTGCGATTGTAGGTAAAGGTCGTCGAGATACCCAAATGCCATTTCAAATCAAGCTGGTGAGGCAACTTATTGACAAACACATTACTTTAAGTTTCTATTTCTCAATCAATTCACTGGAAAGCTAAAAACCAATCTGGAGCATAGAAGCTCCCACAAGGCCTGATTGATGAGTTTGAACAGAATGTGCATATCCAAGCAAAGTTTGGTTTATGTGTCCTCAATTTCCATTGGGTGGAAAATGTGGATTGAGTGAGGCCGTCATGGATTTGGCGTCACTAACTTTGGGGCAGATTGCAGAGAGTGGATTGATGCTCAGTGGAGGGGATATGACAGTTCATCTGTAGGAAGAATGGGAGTGAGAAGTAAAAACAAACAGGCAGATCTACTGTATATAGAGATTGTCAGTGCCATAAGGCTGAGAGCACGTAGGAAAGTAGAAATGGAAAATAAAGTCAACCAGACATACTAATTGTAAGATGGCACATTTGCTAAATTAGAAAATTAATTTCACTAATAAAGATTTCTTGATGTGCTCAACAGCTGTCAGCTAAAAGAGATACTTCCTGCTGCACTTCATCTGTTCTCCACCTGTATCTGTAGTTGTTGTGCTGCGTGTTAGGTCACAGCAGTGCTGTGTTTTGATGAAAATATTTGAAAAGAAAGACCGTAGAAATATATATTGTTCAGGAATCAATCCTGCAATTACACCTTAAATGTCTTTTTTTATAGCTGCAGTTTCCTCTTTACTAGTGCTCTAAAGGCGCCAGTGAAAAGGCATCTTAGGCAAAAGTTGGGTTACAAATTACATGAATTCCTCAGGGGAATTCTTTGTATTTTACAATTGTACAAACATATTTGGGAGGTACAGGTTGAATCAGTTCTACCAGCAGATATAGAAAGCACAAGTGTGTGCGTTGAGTTTATTAGGTATGTGCAGTGTATCTCCTGTCTTGGACATGAGCCATGTTTGTCTTTGAACTTTGCTGCTCTAGAAACCTTGCAGATTACCCATTATAACCGGGACCAGTGCCTGTGTTTGTACATCAGTATCTGGGCTTACAGCTGGCCTATGCCTTAGCATTGTGCCGACGGTGCCAATCGTGCTGCTAAAGCGCCAATGAAAGCCTGCCAAGTATCATGGGTGGCTGGCGGACAGGCAGATGTGGTCACAGAGCAAAGAGAACATGTGTGTTAGTGCTAACTGCTGTATCTATCCAAGCGGTGTAGGTATAATAGAGAAGCAGGTTAAGGTTTGCTGAGCCACTTATAGAAGACAAATGGATCTGGACAGGAACATGATTATGTGCTGACATTTTAGAAGCTGTAGAAAAGAGGGGAAAAGGAGTATCAGGCCCAGTGGAACAGACAGCTACCTTAATTAAGATTTTAAATGTTAAATCTATATTGATTTCTCTTCATACAGTATAAAGGTTGAATGCGAACACACAGATTACATTTTGAAAGTTTACTGCAGTTTTGGTTTTAGGATTCTATTTTTCAATGTCATTTGACATGCTTTAGTTTTATTTGTCTTTAAGTGTATTACAAAAAAAAAAAACCTGCTTCATCACGTTTTACACCAACATATATGGGTTTGCTCATCCTGCTTACCCGGATTGATCCAAAGTGTGCAATAGTTAGTGATGGTGAACATTTTGTAGGTGAAAAGACAATGCTGCCCCAACCCTTCGGTCATGAGAAAATACGTTTTTGAAGGATGTTGTTCAAGTTCAGCCCTGTTATTGACTGGTGGGCGGTCCTTAATGTACCGAGCCTCTCGCAATGTCAACTGGGATTGACTACAGCAACATACCTGCTTCATCACTTCTTACAATAGTCAGACACAAATCCCATTTGTGAAAAATACCCCCCAATGTTTGGCACATAAACCACAATAAAATTCAATTGACTTTTAACTGTTTGTGAATAAGCTGTAGGTGTGCATTTATAGGTTTATTTTTTTACCTTTGGACAAAATATCTTCTCCTCCTGTTTCCAGTCTTTATGCTAAACTAAGCTAATCTTAATGAATGTAGGATTATCCTGTTAGGCCCCAAGCCTATTTTTCAGGTCTCAGGCTCGAAAAATGACATTTCCAGAACAAATGACCTTAACTACACTTCTAAAATGGGAAAATTAATAATATTTTTTCTCAAAGTAATGATAAACCTGTGAGTTGGATGTAGAACAGTCAGAATCAATATAGATGTTTTTATACTTTAAAGAAAATTCAGATTGAACATAGTAAGAAACTGTAAATTATAGTGTCCGTCCAAAAGTTATTTTGTACTAGTGAAAACTAACCTTGGATGATGGGTTAGTATACTAAAAGCTTTAGGAATCCAAAGTACAACATATATTAAGTACCCTGTATCAAGATTGATGCAATACAAGTGAAATTTGACCTTTTTAGAGAGATTTAGCAACAAAGAAAAAACACTTCTGGGGTCATTTGGGTGGATTTTCCATATCTCTGGCCCCCCTTGGTCGATTTTGATAATTGACATCTCTTTCTAACCGTCAGAGCCAATGGAATCAAGGGAAAGTTCCCCATACACTAAGGAGTTATAGTGATGCGTAGAAAAACCGGAAGCTGCACTAGCCTCTGGTGGCTACCATTAGCTAATTTTTCTTCTCCGATGTTTGCATACAAATTGAATTATGGACTATCAATAATTTTTTCAAAGTGACATTGCTATAACCTATGGATTAACCTCCAGCCGCGTTTTTTCTCGTTTTAATGCCATTGAACAAGACTTTTGATCAGAATAACAGTTAAGGTGAGCATATTTCCGTGTTTTGCTACCTAAAGCTACTCGTGTGTTGTCTGTATTTGCTTCCCCTGTCACAAGTTCAGATCGCTCAGTGATGATCCTTACATTTCTATAATCTGTGGAATCTCAGGATGTTATCTAAGCTTGTTTGTGCAGATCCAATAAGTATATCGATCGGTACAGCTAGAGTTCTGTGCTCTGCGTTAGCATGTTTTTGCTCAGGGCTCATTTAGACCCTTCTTGTGAGACTTGTGTTTTTGTTTCGGTAAAAATGGTTCATATCATTAGTTAGCTGAGTTTCTTCCCGTTAGGAGGGTATGCACCATTCATAGTTTTTTTAATATTGAGAAGCCCTTAGACACAGTGTCGTGAAAAAAAAAGACCTGCCGAAGGGGTCTTTGGGGCTTAACAACAACAAGAAATATATCAAGAAATATATCAAGATATTGACCATATTAAAACAACGATAGGAGAATACATTTTGACGGTAATGCCTGAAGGGTCATCTTATAGACTTTCACAGGTGCCATCATGCTTATTTTCTAGAGCATACTGTGACAATAACATTCAGTGCAATAAATAATTAAAACAAAAAAGGTGTGGGCAGGTGACGTGGAGGTGGAAAGAGAGGGGGGTGGGGGGGACTGCACTAATCAGTAGGCTGCCCTCAGGGATGGGTCTGCAGAGGCAAGGACTTCTGGATGAGAGAGAGCCAGAGAAAAGAGGGCAGACTGGAGGGGGAGGAGGAAAACGGCAGAGAGAACTAATGCAATGCATTTAAAAGAAACTGACCCAAAAAAATGCCTCCATAAAAAGCTAAATAATGAAATGATAGTGCAATCAGGGGATAGGGACAGGTACAGAGACAGAGGGAGATAGCCATAAGGAAAGACAAAGAAAAAGAAGTGTGGATGCACAATTCATGTTTTGCATCTTAAGCGGGAAGTGAGAGCATGAGGACTGAATAATGAAACAAAGATTAGGTATTAGGTATGCCAGGTAGGTCTTTGTTGGAGAGCTTTTGGAAATATTCAAAAAGGTTAGTGTATGAATAAACATAGCTTATCAAGGTCCTTTTACGCTGGGAAAAGAAAGAGATCCTACTGAATAATAAAGAGCTGATGTGACAGGAGAGGCAGCCTCGTGCTCCGCAGCCCCCCCCCCCCCCCCACCCTGTAATGCAGTAATGGAATGTTTCCTACAGGACTTTTTACCTCAAAGGACAAAGGCATAATCATTAAAATGGAGAAGCAGGGAGGAGTCAATATTGCAAAGAGCTGTTGTTATTCATTGTGCATGCTACAGATGGACTGTATATTAAGCGCATGGTGTTCCCATTAGAGATCCCATCGACAGTTGTTCACACAAACCTTTTCAGCTGCTCCCAAGGTCTCTGTTACAGATCTGTCACACTCATGTAGGACACTGGAGCAGCGAGAAGAACAGAGACAGGGATATAGAGAAGTCTCTGCAGACACTGAGAAGAGGTTCTTGCATATTATTTTATGAGCGATAGTTCGTATTAATAAATGGATTGTGACATGCATGATAATTGTTCACTGTTGAGCTGTGCGGTTAAACAAAAGTTATTTCCCTAGTGGCCATCATCCTAAATTCTGTGGCTTTATGCATGCCTGTAGACATTAGCCTGAAAGTCCCTGTTAAAATATTAAGTCAAACTTCTTGTTAGTAACACCTTTTAAATAGTTTAATACAGGTTTAAATATTGACATTTTGGAGGTTAAGTTACGCCTTTGCTTACATTTGTTAAGCTTGCAAAGATGTATATTGTTCGTTGCCTTCTGCTTTTGCCAGGATTTCTTAATTAGTTTACCCCCAATATTATCTTCTTTGTTTAAATGAAATAAAACATAATTAATTATTTCAAGAATAAATGGCTTTCCAAACTAAACAGAGAAAATGGAAGTCAAAATGGGTCTACAGAAGGCAGAGGAGACAGCAGTGGCTCTCTGTAACACTGAAATAGATAAATGCCTCAATCCACTTTCAATCCTACTTTTGCTAAACGCATGTGGTTAAAATAAATAAATAAAAAAACAATTCTTGTCTTATCGTTCGCTATAGCTGTCAGTCTCACCAGTGTCCTTTTTCTAGTAAAAATTGGTTCAAGAGTTAAACCTTTATATCCAGTTTACTTTTGAGCTCTCACAGCCCATCTCCAATGGGGCAAATCCTGCTGTCTGAAATTGGTGTGAACACCAACACTGGAATAACAAGACAGGTCCACAGAAGCTGCCCTATTTGATGTGTTATTTTGTTACCTGGCTACATTTGGATAAGGGATTGTGCCCTTAGCACATTCAGTAAAAGTTAAATGCACCATCAAAGCCAGCCAGTTGACATTATGCGGCCTGCCTCTTGAAAGGCGGCAAAGTGCCACAGCCAAGCCATCTGAAGCGATAGAGGATGCCACGTTTAAAGTCATCTGTTGGTCCTGAGCAGTCTGTGAATCACTCGCGGGCAGGAGAGCGCTCTTTCTGTGTGCGTGGCTGTTTATCCATCACAACCCTGAGTGCCAGAGGTGCCCTTGACAGTCTTCTGTGCTCATACAGTATTTTCTCATCCTCTCACCTGGTTGGAGTGTTAACCTTGCAACCTGAGTGAAACAGGGGAGGGTGTAGTGGGTGAAATTGTGATTTCTAAAATATAAAAACAACAACCTCTGAAACGTGAGTGGATGGATTTAATGATAGTGGAACATATGATGAACATGTCTTTTGTCTGACATCTCTGAATTACTCTGCATGTGTGACAACCGTGAGCTTTCATTAGACACTAATGTATAATATGTTTCTAATGAATGAGAAAACGTTTTGTTGACTAGATTCTCATTTATATTGGACAACTATGAGGTACAGTGTGAGGCCGATGATGGAGGCTGCCAGTCTCTCGATGTGGTTATTTGCCTCTTTCATGAATCTCATTCCCTCCAGCACTCACTTGGGTTTCATGCACATTTTTGTTATTCCAAATCAAGAAGTGTGCGTTCTCTAAGCGGCTGGGTCAGGCTAGGGGAATCACATTAACTGACTCAGATCTGCCTCAGTGGCTTATATAACTCTCACTGTCACCGTTTATCAATTTGCAATGCTTCACATTTTATTGGAGCTGGAACGTTTTTTTCGGACGGTCACTGCTTGTTCTTACCTCCACTTTCTGTATTTTTGTTTGGTTTTTAAATATTAGGTAGCAAAAATAAGCATTGTGGGACAGTAGATTTAACCTTATCTTTCATTCAAGTGCTGTAATTTTATTCAAATAGAGAATTCCCCTTATGCATAATTTGTTAATGTTCTTTGTTGTGCAAAATATGATGATTGTACGGTAAATCTGTATTTAGATGTACCGTAATTTTCGGACTATAAGCCGCGCCTTTTTTCCCATTTTTCGACCCTGTGGCTTATATAACGGTGCGGCTAATCTATGGATGTTTACAGCTAACGGCCACTAGGGGACCTCCTAAATCTATGGATTTCACAGGTTACAGTCCACCACCTTTAACTCTACGGGCTCTATGGCCGGTCCGCAACGGGCTCCAGCAGGAAAAGCTGGAGGCCGGAAAAGAGTGAGACAGATAGCGCGCAAAAGTAAAAGTGGAACCGAGAGTGGTACGAGAGACGGAACGAGAGCAAGACAGACAGACATTACGAGAGCGAGACAGTTTGTGCAAAGGTGTTAAACGTGCGCTGGGAGCGCACCGTTTAAGTTTGAAATTTGAAAAGTTTGTGTGTCTGAAACGCTATGTGATACAGTACAGTTTACACAGCACAGTACATGTTCTGTAGCTACTATTGCACTAAATGCTAACACTTGAATACGTTATGCAAATATGCAAGTTGTTTGTTGAAATGTTAATAAATCGGAGCTTCCTCAAACAGCCATCTCTTTCCCGACAATCCCCTCTGTGCACGAACCCTTACATATGGTAATTAAACATTAAAACACCTGCGGCTTATAGTCCAGTGCGGCTTATATATGTACACATCATTCAATTTAGCTGCGCTGCGGCTTATATTCAGGTGCGCCTTATAGTCCGAAAATTACGGTAATTAATGACCATATGTGAGATAATTATGAATAGCTGTTCCGCCTGCCTGACCATTCCGGCATTGATTTGATTTCTTCATAGTTAACTATAGAAAAAAAGAAAAAGGCTCAGTGCTCGTTCTGTGGAAAAATAAGTGGGTATATCCCAGACTTACAGTCTTTCAAGCACAATGTTTTCCTCTGTGTTTCCTGTGACTCTACCATACAGTGAGTATATGCTTGTGTTGCTGCCATGGACTAGCATGATGAAGTGTTAAAGTCTTATTTAAGTGTTTCCAAATGTTTTAATCCTATTTTACAAAGAACAAGGATTGTATGAATGTGCATCCCCAATTTTGTACAGCTACAAAAACTCCCCAAGAGTAAATATACCTGGTTTCAGGTTTGCCCATGCACCTTTTTGTTGTTGGTGAAAACAAAGACATTAAGCTTATGTTGTGGGAAATTAGCTATAGAGACTGAAAACATTTTTGTACCAGGCTGTAAATGTTTATTCTGCTATAAAAGTTGCCATTTTAACATGAAGGTTTATGGGTATTTAGTATAGCTTTTGGAGCCAGATTTTTGTGACCATTCGACCAACTACAACTTTTTTTTAAGACGCCGGAGATTGACGCTTGGATACAAGTGGTTAATGCCATTTGGCTTAGTGGACATTGTGTCGATGTTATTTTCCCATAACCTGTCATAACAAAAACATTACAAAAAACCTGAAACTACATTAATTCAAACAAGCATCTGGTATTTCTGATGTTCTGTAGACAAACAAATATTACTAACGCACAAGGTGTCCTCCTCCAGAGTTTGCAGTGATTGTTATAAACGATCTTGTCAGCCATTGTTTTACTGTCTAATTATTTGTTGAACACGAGAAAGAAGGGCCGAACAAGCCAACAAGTGGAAAAAAAACATGACTCCATGGGTTGGATTTCCTTGTATCTTTCTTATTTACTTTTCTTCCCCAGACGCCACTGGTACCCCCTGCCTCCGCCACAATCAGAATCTAATTCTGCCGAAAGCACTGGAGTAAATAAAAAGTGATTTGTTTAGAGCCAGTGTGTCTGTGGGAAGTCAATGATGTGAACTGAAGCTGGGTTTTGGTTCAGTAGGGGTGTTGGTAATTGTGTGTTTTTAATTGTGCTGCATTGTGTGAGCAGGTGGGGGGGAGGCTAGTGTGTGTGTGTGTGTGTGTGTGTGTGTGTGTGTGTGTGTGTGTGTGTGTGTGTGTGTGTGTGTGTGTGTGTGTGTGTGTGTGTGTGTGTGTGTGTGTGTGTGTGTGTGTGTGTGTGTGCAACCCAGTCTCATGGCATTTCGTGTTCACCAACACGATTTTTAATCTATTGATTCGTGTTCACCAACACGATTTTCCCCTTTTTTTCGTGTTGCACAGCACGATTTTAAAAGCAATGTATTTCTACTGGTAATGTGTTTCGTGCCTGCAGCACGTCTTTTTCTCCGGTCGGGTCGTGGAAGACCGGAAGCTGTGTGGTTCATAAAAACATGTTCTTACTCAATATCAAGCCACAATTATTGCTTTTATTTTAAATCGTATAATTTCGGACTTTTGTTGCCGTCTGTGAGGAAAATAAATGGGGCTCAGAGCCTCAGAATACTGAAATCTGTATTTTTAAATCTTTTTTTCCTTCTAATTTGTTATTCTTTTCAAAATAACACACTGTTATTTACTCACCAATAACACACAATTATCCTTGCTTTTATTTATTGGTTTAATTCCATAATCTCTGGCTTTTTTGGTGTCCGTCAGGAACTGAATTTCAAAATAAAAATAACCGGAAACAGACGTAGGCCTCTAGGAGTTTAGGATGGCCGAAGACACTACACTACCCATAATCCCCAGCTATCGTTTAGGACTACAGTCCCCGTGATTAATCTTCAAGCGCTGGGATTGGATGTTGGAGTGGCAGTGCGCCAAGGTTACGCCGAGTGTCAAACAGCTGTTTGAAATGGAACAAAACCACACCAGACTATCCAAAACTGGAATCGAACGCCCCCCCCAGAACTACACATGCTGGCTATTGTGTTTCGCAAAATGTTCCATGGGACGTCTCTACTGAACGTTTTCGTTTTTCCCACTATTAGAAGTTGCCAGTATTAAACACATTGGTGTTATCAAATGTAAAACATATAATTAATAAATGGGTGAAAATTGCTTGTGTCCATAATGCGCAGCATTAATATATACCCACATGACAGCTCATTGTTACTTTGTAATTCTACTCCACAATTCAGAGGTTAACCCGATTGCCAAGTGCCAACAATCAGGAGAGATATTTGATAGTTGGTGCTTGAGAAGACTAAACATTTATCTGCAATTGACATGAATGGAAACGAGTAATAAAGCATATTCATTACTCGTTATTCTCTACTAAAAGTTAATTAAAGACTGTATAATGGCTATTTTGCACATCCCTTTCAAAATTTCAAGATTTTCAAAGGTTATTGACATATCATATACAAAACTACGGTGTATGCAATGAATGAAAATCTTGGGTCACAGGTTCCTCAACAGCACATTACAAGACATCTATCAACATGGGTTTGTACCTTCACCATTAAACTTTCATATTCTGCACATTTCTTATACTATCTACATACATAAGAGTATAATTCATATGTATAATATCAGTTAAAATAAGTGCTTCAACATAGTTAACATTGCAGGAAAGCAATATATTAGACGTTAAGTACCTTGTCAGGCTTAATATTTATCTGTAGATACCCCCAAAGTTTTTTTTCTTATTTAAAAGAGGACCTTAATATAAATTATTATTTAATGTTTAAATAAAGGTTAATTCGTTTTTCTGTTTTGCACATCCTCCTATTAATATCTTTGTAGATCTGGCACTAAACTGTTTTATTGTAGAGATCACTTACAGTATCTTCTTGATTTTTTATATTCTATATTTCTATCACAGACCTTCTACTTTCCCCCTATGAAAGTATGTACTCTTAATATTTTTTTAATCAAATAAAACACATAAAAACAATAATTCAATAACGTGCTGTAATCACTAGGCGGTGCACACAAGGTCCACACAGCTATAATAACTTATATATAAATGTCGAATATACGAATATATTATTAGTGTAGGACACTTATGTATGTACACCATCTGAAGATGTGTAGTTTTATACATGTTTTCACATAATTTTATAGCATATTGCTATACTATTTCAGACTCAGTATTTACATTCTTATATTCAAAGAAAATCAAAGTCCTTTTATATCAGCTGTGCACCGTTATGGTGTAAATATAACCTATCTACGAATTAGATCAAATATAAAAGTCAGCCGAATTAAGGTTGATACTGCAAGGAGACGTATTGTGTGAAGAGAAATTGAAGATGTTGTTTAATTGTTGATATATTTATGATCCACGTTAAGTATTCAGTTTCGGCGGCATTTCTTCCAGTTTTTCCAAAGGTCTTCTCATCAGGGCTCTATAAATAAAGAACTACGGCAGATCTGTAATATGTAATGCAGCCGGACCGTGTATTACAATGCCGTTATGTGATGATTTTCAAAGAGAAAAGCAAGAACACTCGGAATTAAGTATTATTTTAAAATATTTTCCGGATTTCATATCATATAAACACCAAATCCCAGCATGCATTGCGGCTAAAACATCCAATCAGCGAGCTTAAACCATAGCTGAGGATCTTGGGTAAGCGCTCGAAATGCCTACGTCTGTTTCCGGTTATTTTTATTTTGAAATTCAGTTCCTGAAGGACGCCAACAAAGCCTGAGATTATGGAATTAAACCAATAAATAAAAGCAAGGATAATTGTGTGTTATTGGTGAGTAAATAACAGTGTGTTATTTTGAAAAGAATAACAAATTAGAAGGAAAAAAATATTTTAAAAATACAGATTTCAGTGTTCTTAGGCTCTGAGCCCCATTTATTCCCCTCACAGACGGAAACAAAAGTCCGAAATTATACGATTTAAAATAAAAGCAATAATTGTGGCTTGATATTGAGTAAGAACATGTTTTTATGAACCACACAGCTTCCGGTCTTCCACGACCCGACCGGAGAAAAAGACGTGCTGCAGGCAGGAAACACATTACCAGTAGAAATACATTGCTTTTAAAATCGTGCTGTGCAACACGAAAAAAAGGGGAAAATCGTGTTGGTGAACACGAATCAATAGATTTAAAATCGTGTTGGTAAACACGAAATGCCATGAGACTGGGTGTGTGTGTGTGTGTGTGTGTGTGTGTGTGTGTGTGTGTGTGTGTGTGTGTGTGTGTGTGTGTGTGTGTGTGTGTGTGTGTGTGTGTGTGTGTGTGTGTGTGTGTGTGTGTGTGTGTGTGTGTGTGTGTGTGTTTGTTTGAGTGTGAGTGAGTGCATAATGCTTTGATACAGTTTGGGGGTGTGTAGTGTACACATGGTACAACGTTTTTTTTTTTTTTTTTGGAACTGTCATAGCACATTTACAGAAAGTACTGTTGTGATCCTTAGAAAGCAACATTTTTATGCTGGTGCAAATAGAAATGTGTCTGATGTTGAACACAGTTTTATGTCCTTTGACAAGGTGATAATTCTCCTTGTGAATACTACTGTGATACGATTTCAAGAGATAGCTAACACACTTAAGTGTGTAAGTGATCTGTTTTTAACAAGGGACCAGTGTTGGGACTAACGCGTTACAAAGTAACTGTAACGCAACTATTTGTGTGTTAACCAATAGCGTTACTAGTTACCTATTCCCATTAAGTAACGCCGTTATAGTTACTGTGATTTAAATGTGTGCGTTACTGCGTCACATTATGTGATGGAACTGAACCGAATCTCCCTGCGGATGTAATTTACAGGCGGATACAGTGATGTCCTCTCACAGTACCATGGAAAAGTGAGAGAGACCAGAGAGGACTGATGATTGGTTAACACGGGGTAACATTTCAGGGTAAGCCAATCAGAGACAGAGTTGGGCGGGTCTTGCCTTATGGGGAACATACAGACACACAAACACTTGCTAATGCTAACACACACACACAAACGGCAACGCTCACCACCAGCACACACACACACAATGGCAGATGCAAGTATCAGCGAGAGCTGCAGCGCATTTACAACTTGTAGATATAACCACTATTTTCAATTTGTGGGGATAAAGGACGCAAAAAATATTACGGTCAAATGTAAACTGTGTGCAGGACAGCTAGCATTGTCCACATCGAATAACAGCAATGCCAATCTCCTGAAGCACCTAACTAAAGTACATGGGGCTATAAAACTAGGTTACGGCTAGAAAGGATCCGTCTAGTGTAAATATGACGTCAAGTTCTCGTTGTAATCGGAGCGGCTCGGAAACACATCTACAGCAGTAACATGATGCAACATACACATTAATGCAGCAGCAATATTAATAGAGAAACATCAGACTTAATAGTAAAACACTGCAAGGGAACATTTTATTGCACCAGGAGCTATCTTGGGACTTTTACTGCGACAACGTTGACTTGCCTGTGAATAAAAAATAAACCATAGCGTTGGTGATCTACAGTGTTGTCATTCTTCTTTGAACACCAACAAGACCGCTAACACCCTATTTCAATAATCACACTCCCTGTCATTGACATAATTAATAGATAGTTTAGCTTCTCACCATCATTTGCTGTGGCCAACTGATGTTAACGATCGTAACTGAAAGGCTGCCTGCCAAACGTAAACATTCAGCCACGTGACATTCAGCCAAACTCTCGCGAGAGTTTTACACAAGACGGATCCTTTCTAGCCATAACCATAAAAATAGTCGCCAAAGACCCCACCGTCTCAACCACCGGCAGTGCCTGTCAAAATATCTAAACATATCTTTTGTGTTTTATTGTTCCACTACATTTCATAATGATAATTGCTACAATGATGGGGAGTTGTCTTTTCTCTTACTGTGCCAGAACAACACAAACACTTGTATTTGTATTGTTATTATTTGTAAAGTAAAGTAAAGTAACTTGTTACTAGTTACTTTTATAATTTAGTAACAAATAAAGTAACTAGTTACTTTTTGAGAGCAGTAACTATAACTATTAGGCTACTAGTTACTTTTTAAAAGTAACTTGCCCAACACTGCAAGGGACAGAAACGAGCTGTGAAGGTTATTATGACAGAGAACATTTTGTTTATGTTCATTATGTTAATATCATTTGTTAGGGTCATTCCAAATATACTGTATAGCCTATATATTTGACAAAGCCACCCAAAATGGATTCAAATGGATATCTCTTCCTAACATAAGACGTTTTAATGTTGCTCTTTTAGAGAACAGCTTTAGCTGAACATGTTACTGTTTTTTTCCCCGTTGAGCCCAGAAGAGAAGTAGTGAAGATTACTCTGGTTTCTTTCTTAAAATATGAGAGGAAGTTAAAGTAAAGAGCATTACTTATTATTATGCCTCCCGTTTGCTCTGGGAATTCTGCAGTCTTATTGTGGTGTTTACTAATTTAACGTTAGCAAGGTCAATTGATTAACTTTGTTCCTGTCCCAGAAGGTCTGCTCCTCTGCTTAGCCGCGGATAAATTGACTGTTCAAAAAAGGCGAATTGAATTGTATAGATCTCAATAGAGACTGTATCTTCTTATAGCCAATTTGAACATTCTATATTTTTCTTTATGGAGAGCTTTTCTTTCTTTGTGTCTATAGATCTAGTATTTTCCAGACAAAGAAAAGAGAAGCACATTTAAATACTAAACATAGCATTACTGATAACAGTGATAATACACTCTATGAGGTGATATATAAATTAAATAATAAATACCTGTAAATAAGTGAACCTAAAATAATACCAGACAAGCTACATTGGACATGATCCTGCCTGGATTACAATAACTGAACATACACACTTGGAGGGTATGTATTCCAACAAAAGGCCGTACAATCAATTTGCATTTACTTTATTTAGCTTATTGTATTTATTTATTTTCCTGACTTGTACTTAATCTGTGTTACTTGTACATTGGTCCTGCACTATTTCATTCTACTCTATTCTACTCTGTTTCATTTAGCACTATTTGTATTTATTATTTTTTATTTATTTATTTTATTGTTTTATGTCTCATATATGTTGCATTGTTGGAGGAGCCCGGGACTTACATCTTTCATTGCCATAACTACACTGTAGCTACTTTGCATGTGACATTAAAGCCTTTGAATCTTGAATTAATTTAAATACATCATTCACTTTTATTACTAATTTGGACCTCACTTTTCTGTTTTACATTTCACAAATAAAGTAATTGGGCTTCAGAACTCAACATGTTTGCATTTCTAGGCATCATCTTAACAGATGAGTATTGCTGTGTGAAGAGTTTTTAAATTCTGACAAGTTTTGCAATTGGGAGATAAAGAGAAATGTACTGCTTGCTCTCAAAATCATGAATAGATAGTGCTGCATTCTGCTACACTTTATTATTAAACTCTTTCCAGTGGAGATAACATTACATTGCGCCCTCTCGTCTTCCCTCCTCTCGCTTCCACTCCTTTTATCACAGACATGTCTGTCTCTCTTTACATCTCACCTTATCCATCTCATCTCACTTCTCCACATTTCGTTTTCTGTTCAGTTTTAGTCGCATTTCCTCTCTCCTTCCCCCTGTCGCTGTCCCTCAGACATGCAGCAGCTCATGTTTTTTCTGATGTCCTATCTTTCCTCCTCAAACCATTAATTGATTTGCACGTTTATCAACCCATTTGAAATTCTGATTCTGAGAATGAATCTTCATTCATTCTCATTTTACTTTTGTTTATTTATTTATTTGTATATGAATCTCAATTTTCAAACCTAAAATTGATAACTGGCAAATTCATTTTAAAAGAGTTCTCACTCTGCCAAGGCTATATACTCTATGGTTGTGCCAGCCACCAAGGAAAGATTTGGCATGGTGGCACATTTGAATCTGAGGCTACAACCTTTGCTTTTTATCTCATGAAGTTCTTTTGCTGAGAAAGAATACATGATAATTAGTGGGGTCAAATGAAGGATGAGGAAATGTGGAGATGGAAGCTGTTAAGAGGTTTCTTTGATTCAACACTGTATGTGAAAAGGACAGGTGGGATGTGTTTTCAGATACATGCATACAGTTAAAATAGATTTAATAAAGAAATTGAAGGGATGCAACACATTACATGTTAAAAGGATAGTTTGAATTCTCAACCTGCAAATTGCCTGATAATTATGATTCTTAGTTTTCTTAAACTATTGTTTTTATATGCAAAATGTTAACTGAAGTGTCTCAATGCAATGTTGTTTCATTAATATTCAATTAATGTATTACTTTAGTTTTTTCTTCCTTAATTTATCCATATTCAAATTCCAATTCCTCTGTTTTTTTCTTTTACTTTAAAGACTATCCTTCCCATTAGATCAAACCTTAATCTCATTAAGAAAGCTCAACACATGTGAACTTGGTAGTTAATATGACACACAGGCTCACTGTCTTAAATAAATAATAAAGTACTCAGACCTAAAACAATCATTTAACCTGGTGATCAAATACATGAAAGTAAGCAAAAACTGTAGCAAAAAAACAATATTCACTCACTAAAAAAATGCTATCCAACATTGTGCAAAATTATTTAATAAGAAAAAATTGGGAATGAGAGAAATGCTAAAGAGGCTTTGGTTTGGCACTAAGAGAGGTTAAATGGTTTGTGATTATTAGTAAGCTGATGGAACTGTGACCATATGGCGATGATAGGTCACACTAGACGAAGGTCCGGAGAGAGCGCCTGAACAAACACATGCTGGCAGGTGAAAGTAAAAACACCCTGTCAAAACACAACCAAAATGAAGTGCCTCCTTTAATCCCAAAGGATGCTACCTTGCAGGTGCATTGTCTGTCTGCTTTTTGGCCTCTTGCCCTGGTCGAGCAGAGGAGCAAAGCATAAGGTAAATGAAGTGGAGAACATGGCCAGGCCTGGTGGGTGGCAGGCACTGAGCAGAGGGGAGCCAGCCTGCCAGCCCCTCCTTGGACTAAGAGGGTTAGGGGGCAATGGAGACAGTGTGGATGAAACAGTCCTAGACATCAAACAGCGTGAGGTCTTACAAGGCTCATTAGGAGAGAGGCTGCAAGTCTTTTAAGCCCCTTCTTTATTGTGTTAAATAGACACACAGTTTTGTTCCCATGGTGAACTATACTGCTCATCTACAGGGTATAAGATGTTAGCGACATAAAGGAGGTGGACACAAAAAAAGGAAGACATCCCAATGAATAGCCTTGTAATAAAAGTTCCCTTTGTGAATCTCATAATTGCCTATTTGTGCTCAGACTGTCCCGGAGCATTGTGGATTGACCTCTGTGGTATTCTCTATGGCCACCCCGTAGCTGTATTCAGTTACATTATAAGAAATCCTACACATTGGTCTCTTTTTACTTTGTGTACTCCATGACAGGTATGAATAAAAAAAACTGTACACAAATAATAAGAACTTCAAATATGCACACCTGTCTGAAACAAAAACAATGTTTCAAATGCAGTAATTTTCAGGGGTAGACCAAAGCAATGAAAACTATAGGTTACTTACGTAACTCCAGTTCTCAGAGTAACATGTAGTGAGATGTCTCACTATGGGATGCGCCTCATCGCGGAGCAAACAGAAGCATCAATCTCATTACGCCAATCCTGATTGGCTGGTGATCTTGACGTCAGCGTCAGGGAATCCACCCACCCTATAAGTAGCTTGGGCCACGTCGCAGCGTCATTCAAAATAAGCACCTCTTCTCGCTTCACCTTAGCAAGGAGGGCCGTCTGGTGAGACATCTAACTACATGTTACTCTGAGAACTGGGGTTACGTAAGTAACCTATAGTTCTCATTCATAACACTCCGTTCGATGTCTCACTATGGGATATTGAAGCTCCCGTATTGCCAGACAAGCTTATCTCGAAAATCACCAAACCAACCAGAACTTAACAGGTAGAGCTCGGACTCAACACAGGGCCCAGCACTGCTCGGGCCACACTAGGAGCAGAGACGTCTAGCCTGTAAAAGCGGACAAAAGTGAGCGGCGAGGACCAGCTCGCCGCTGCACAAATGTCTTGGATGGAAACACCCTTGAACAAAGCCCAGGATGTAGCCAGACCACGAGTTGAATGAGCACGCAGACCCGTAGGTGCCTGCAAACCCTGACTCGTATAGGCCAAAGCAATCGCTTCCACAATCCGGTGGGAGAGCCGTTGCTTGGTAACGGGCTTGCCTTTCTGAGGGTTAGCCCAGGATATGAAGAGTTGGTCACTACAACGAAGCTCTTTTGACCTGTCCATATAAGTGCGTAAAGCACGAACTGGACACAACAAATTCGGCCGCTATTCCCCAGAAGAACATAGCGGCGGAGGAAATGCCTCAATGTCAATTGGGGTACATGAACCAACCACCTTAGGTATAAAGGCAGGGTTGGGCTTCAGCAACACTATCGTTTGCCCCGGGGCAAACTGAGTGCACGAAGGATGTACAGAGAGCGCATGAATGTCACTGACTCGCTTGGCGGATGCCAGGGCCAGTAACAGCACTGTCTTCAGCAACAGGTGCTTCATTTCAGCTCCTTCCAGGGGTTCAAATGGGGTTTGAGTGAGCCCATCTAAAACCACTGCCAAGTCCCATAAGGGCACTAGTGACCTGGAAACAGGGAGGAGCCTGCGAGCTCCCTTCATAAAAGGATGTTGGCTAGCCGTCTTACCCTCAAAGCCCACATGGCATGCAGCAATAGCAGCCAGGTATACTTTGATCGTAGAAAAAGCTCTGTGTTTATCAATTAGGTCCTGTAGAAATGATAAAATCACCCCAACAGGACATTGAAAAGAGGTGTGCCATTTTTGAAGCCACCATTCCTCAAACACCCTCCACTTACAGTCATAGAGAAACCTGGTGGCGGAAGCTCTTGCACTCTGAATAGTGTTTGTCACCTTCTGCGGGAGACCCACTGTATTCAGATCGTACCACTCACGGGCCAGGCCCATAGGGCCAGGCGCTCCGGGTGTGGGTGAAAGATCGTCCCCTCCGCCTGAGACAGTATGTCCCTGCGTAGGGGGAGCTGCCATGGCTGTCCGCACAGCAGCTGATAAATCTCCGCCAGCCAGTACATTGCAGGCCAGTGCGGAGCTATCAGGATCAGTGTGTGGCGCTGTTCTCTCACTCTGGCCAGAGTTGGGGGTATCAGAGCCAGGGGTGGGAACGCGTACAGGAGGACCGGAGGCCAAACGTGCGTGAGCGCGTCCACGCCTAACGGTGCGTTTAGATCGCGCATTGAAAAGAACAGCTGACATTGAGCATTTTCTTTTGATGCAAACAGATATACCGCGGCTCGGACGTAACGCACCCACAGCTGACTCACAACCATTGGATGTAGAGTCCAGTCTGCATATAGTGGTCCACCTCTGGACAACAGGTCTGCCCCGAGGTTCATCACTCCTGGTACGTGCGTTGCTCTCAGAGAGAGGAGACGGCCGCAGCTCCACAAGATCAGTTTGCGTGCCAGCATGTGTAACTGGAGAGAACGCAAACCCCCTTGATGGTTTATATACGATATTGTGGTCGTATTGTCTGTCCCCACGAGGACATGGTGTCCTCTGAGAAAAGGCAGAAAGCTTTTCAGGGTGAGGAACACCGCTAAAAGCTCTAGGTAATTTATGTGCGACCGTTGGACTTGAGAGCGTCTTTGGGTCTAGAAAAGCGCTATATAAATCCCATTTATTAGTATTATTGTTGGAGGGCTCTGCTCCAGAGACCCCTCACTGGTCGACCTTCATAAATACCTCCCCATCCCGTCAGACATGCGTCGGTGGTGACCACCTTCCGCGATAGGACAGCATCCATAGGCACGCCCCGTACTAGAAAAGTCGGGTGCAGCCAGTGGCGCAGTGCCATTACGCATTTCACAGTGACCATCACTCTCCGCGCGCCATGACGCGCGGGGTTTAGTCTGAGGGCGGCTACCCAGCGCTGAAACTCCCTCATGTGTAAGCGTCCCAGTCGTACCACCATGATGGCTGACGCCATGAGCCCCAGTAACCGCAGACATGATCTGAAGAGAACATATCTGCGCAGCCGGAAATGAGCGAGACAAGTTCTGAAAGCTTTCACTCTTTCCGCTGACAGGCGGGCTGTAAAGGGCACTGAATTCGGGCGTAGACCCAGGAAGAGTACAGTCTGGGCTGGGGACAACATGCTCTTTTCTGTGTTTATTATGAAACCCAGGCCGAGCAGGTGTTTTACGAGGATATTTGTCTGTGTAATAGCCTCTTGTTCCGACCGTGCGAGAAGCAGCCAGTCGTCCAGGTAGGTTGCCAGGCGAATACCCTGTTGTCTTAACGTGGCTATCGCGGCTTCCGTACATCGCACAAACACTCTTGGACTGAGAGACAGACCGAAGGGAAGTACTCTGTACTCGTAACAGACACCCTGAAACGCGAACCTCAGATATTTCCTGTGTGGGTAATATACTGGGATGTGGAAATACGCATCTATCAGATCGACTGATGTGAACCAGTCGTTTTGTCGCACGAGACGTAGCAGAGATGTGTGAGTGAGCATTCTGAATTTATATCTTTTGAGATCGTTGTTCAGAGCTCTCAAATCCAGTATTCGCCGAATTCCGTTCCCTCCCCGTTTGGGAACGAGGAAATACTTGGAATAAAAGCCGCTCTGACTCTGTTCGGTGGGTATTATAGATATAGCCTTCTGTTCTAGTAGCGAGAGAATCTCCCGCTCCAGAATATGGGCTGACTCTCCCGGGGCTTGTGAATAAAGAATGCCCGAGAAGCGAGGGGGGGTGACAGCGAATTGGAGCCTGTAGCCCTGTGTTACTGTATTGAAAACCCAAGCAGAAGCTGTGAGCATCTTCCACCTTTCCTTAAAGCGAGCGGAGATGTCACGTCTCTTTCCCTCTGAGTCTCTATTTGTTGTGTTATGGGGCCCTCTAGCGTCTGAACACGGCAGTACCCCAGGTTGATAACCCCAGCCGACACTGCGCATGCGCGTGGCGGTGGTGTCTTCACAGCTCCAGCCGGCACTGCGCATGCGCGTGGCGGTGGTGCCTTCACAGACCCGTCTATTATCCGCCTTTTGAGAGAGGCCGTAGCTGCTCTCAAAAGAGGGACAGGTAACAGACTGTTTATTGTTTTTATTGTTCTTCTTTTCATTTTTTTGGACTGCGCCCTCGGCTTGAAGCCTGGATGCGACAGTGAAAAATGGTTTATTCGAAAACAACGGTATTTGTGACATGTGTTTTTGTGACTTAGGCAGATAGCAGAACTCGCTGTTTCTGGTATTAAGTCCGTTTTTCATCTGGCGCGAACTTGAAGATGGCGTTGCGGCATCACTCGAGGCGGCGGGAAGATGGGGGCCTGGTGGAACCCCGAAAACACATCTGGAGCTGGGGAACAGGGAATTTCCAGCTCTGTCACCGAGGAGAGGAGAGGAGGCTGTCAGGCCGCCCGCTTCTTCTTCCTCGACTGGTGACCGAAAATCTGAGTCGGCTGTGCCTGAACGGCTGCTGCCGGAACCGGAGATTTTCTCGGCCAGCTCGTCCTCATCTCCTGCCTTGGCTTGGGGCTCGGGGCGGGCTGTGGCCTCTGCTGCCTCGGTACCTTGAACCGGGCAGGACGTGAGGCAACTTGGGCGAAGGAATGCCGCGAGACCGTCGCTGCACACGGAGGCAAATGTCCGTGATCGCTGCGATCCGGTCCCATACGGCCGGCCCAGGTTTGCTCGACAGGTCCCCGCAGAGCTCCGCCTGGTAGGCGGTCAGCAGTGAGGATACGTTGAGTGCCCTGGCGGACAACGCTGCGGCTTTATAGGCCCGTTCCGTCATCGCTGACTGGAATCGGTCTGCCTTCACCGGTAGCGTGGGGTTCCTGCTTGGTGTCGGAGCCAGCCTCGGTTGGAGGTGGGCTGCCAGCAGCGGTTCCATGGGCGGTATGCGGAGCAGGCCGAGCCTCTCCATACCGTCACAGTCCAGGGGGGAGGCACCCTGGATCCACAGGGGCCTTATTACTGAAGGGGCGGTCTCTCCACGAGACCGACACCTCTTCCAGCATCTCCAGGAAGGAGCTGCCTCTTTGTCCTCGCTGCTTGGGGCAACATCTTCCCTTCGTAGCAAGACCTGGAGGTCTCCTTGGCCATTTCAGGCCATGGGATGTCCAGCCTGGACGCGGCGCGTTGACACACGGCCTGCAGGTCCATGCTCAGACAGGGCGAAGCTGGTGCGCTACCGCCCGGGAGAGCAGCCATCGCTCCCGGCTTTGCAGCCTGAGCTGATGACACGAAGATATCATCTTCTTGCTCATCCGAGTCGGACAGGAGGAACTCAGAGGCATCCTCTTCGTCCTCCATGTAGTCCAACTCCAGGACATCCTCCGCGGGCGAGACCATGGTGAGGTCCAGTTGGGAGCCCCAGCTTGACAAAGCGCGGGGCTCCGCTCTCGCGGCTGTTGCCGCCACCGGGCCCCAGCCTGACACCGCGCGGGGCTCCGGTTCAGCGGCTGCCGCTGTTATTGAGCCCCAGCCTGACACAGCGCGGGGCTCAATTTCAGCGGCGGACGAGCAGACCTGGTGTGAGTCTGTGCCTGATATCTTCAACCCGCAGTCGCAGAGCCGAGCCTCCGAGTCCCTGACTCGTCTGGTGTGAGGGAGAGAAGCGTCCATCTCGTTCGCCGTGGTGACGGCGTGGAGAGGACCCACTCGTAACAGGTACGTTGCCGAGAAAAAATTCTTTCCCCACCTGTCGTTAATCCGGAGAAAAAGCGACGGTGTAGAATTTTATTCTCAAAGAATATTAACTGGTGTGTTAATACCTTTTTATCTTCTCCTCCTCTGGTGTGAGAGAGAAAAAGAAAAAACGTCCTCGCTACCGTGGTGTCGGTAGTGAGGGAAGGAAAACTAGCAACAGGTGTGTCACTAGCTTGAAAAATCAAAACCTTACCTTTATTTCCGAAAAAAGAAACGGCGAGGTAGATTGCAATACTAACTGGTGTGTTAGTATTAACAGTCTTCTTGCGAAGCAGAAAAGTAGCCGGCGAGCGCCCGTCGACCGAAAGTTAGCTTTGGGTTCAGTCTCTGGACTGTTAAGCTAGCCCGGCCACTGATATGTCGAGATGTGCTCTGAAGCGAGAAGAGGTGTTTGAATGACGCTGCGACGTGGCGCAAGCTACTTATAGGGTGGGTGGATTCCCTGATGCTGACTTCAAGATCACCAGCCAATCAGGATTGGCGTAATGAGATTGATGCTTCTGTTTGCTCCGCGATGAGGCGCATCCCATAGTGAGACATTGAACGGAGTGTTATGAATGAGAACTAAATCTCCTACCAATATGTCTCACATGAGGTTGGATGCTAATCAGCAGCACCTGTCAGGTATTAGTAACAGTAGTCTGATAGCAGAAGTATGAGATTATCTGTGCCACCAAAACTGAAGAAACTGACAGCAAACCTTACAAAATCATTTATTATATCAGGGAAAACTCAACACTTTCAACCAGATTTCAAATCCAGACAAGCCGCACTTAAAAGAAGAAGATGAAACGAGATCACGCTGATATATGATGGATACATTAAAAGAGTTGACAAATTCTGTTAACTGGCATCCAGCCTAATTTGACCCATATCTTCAGCTTTGGTGATGTAAGAACTTCAAAGTTAGGTTTCTTGTTCATGAATAGTTTACAACATTATGTTGTTATTCTGTCTACTCTGTAAGTCAAAGTTCATGTGATTCTTGAGTCAAGACACATATGGGAATGTGACATATTTAATCCTAGCAAGGAGTCTTTCAGTTTTTAAAACAATCTTGACAGTTAAGTTTGTCTTGAGTTGGCAAATAAGAACAATGGACAACGGTATGTGCCATATAATACGGTGGCTGAGAGATGCAATCGACCATTACAAAGTATGAAACACTTTAACGAAGCTTGAGACAAATTTACATTGTATAAAACAAAATGACATTAGCAAAACACTTTTACCAAAGAAAAAACAATTTAATATTAACAAAAAACATATTAACAAGATGCGAAACACTTTTATAAAGCTAGAGACAAATTAACATTTTATAAAAACAAAATTACATTTTATAAAAACAAATTTACATTTTATAAAACACAATTACATTAGTGAAACACTTTTACAAGAACTGAGACAAATGTACAAGTCTCGAAACGCTTTAACATTTCCCGAAACACTTTAACATTTCTCGAAACACTTTAACATTTGTCGAAACACTTTAACATTTCCCGAAACACTTTAACAAACTAGAGAATCAAACCGGAAAGGGAATGCCCATCATACCAGAAGTGACGTGCAAGTGATTGACACAAACTTTGATTTGGCGGATAGACCGCCGGTACCTATGGACGGACCGTACGAGTGTGTTTATCATCGTTAAACATGTTTTGTCCATTCTGTGGAAACCACCTGGGCCAAGTGACATGGTTGTGCTCATAGAGATGCGCACGAGAAAGTTACAGGTTCGCCGAGTAGGAAGTGGAGCTGTGCCTTTTACACACAGCCTTCACTTTATTTGTTCATTTTTCTATTGAAAAAACTATTTCATAGATTAAACCAAAGCAAATAGTCCGACAAATGCAACGACACATTTCTGATGTATGCCATCTCAAATTCTGAACTTTAAAAAAACAATAGCTGTGTTTGTCTGTGAACAAATGTAACTTTGTGTTAGCTTGTAAAAGAAAAATGGGCGTCCATATTGCAGAGGTTAAAACCTCTTAAGCCCCACGGACCCTGTTCCGGGGCCGAAATCGCGTCATTTGCAGGAAACAACGTCTAAGGAACCATAATATTTAATAAACTGTGAATATTTTATATCCATATAACGTGGAAAAACTAATTTAACTGATCTTTTTCCTTTAAAAAAAAAAAACACACAATGCTAACATTGACCCTCTGAATTAGCCCCGAGCGAAAAATGCTAACCTATTACTGGACCGAAAATCACTCCTAGCTCCCTTATTACTTATCCTAGCTGCCCATCCAACACATTGTTTATGATGGTAAACACACAGAATCTAACGGTGCCCACCTAAACACTGAAAGATACAAACTTGCGACGTTATCAACAAAAACGTACATCAAAACATGTGGCGCTAGGTAGCCTAAAATGCTAACATGGCTTACCTTGGTTTTGTCTGGTCAAAACTGGTCTTCAATGGCATTAAAACGATAAAAACGATGCTGTAGTTAATCCATAGGTTAATATCCAATGTGACTGTGTCCCCTTTGAAATGTTCTGATAATCTATAAGCAATACAACTGCAATTCTGTTTTCAAATATCAGAGCAAATGAATAGAGAGGCGAAGTTCCTCCCCTTCCGGGAGCCTCCATGGGACCCCGGAAGCGGAAAATTATACATTGAAGTCAATAGAGAACCGCAGTGACGCGTCGTAAAACCCGGAAGTAAACTTCTTCCGGTTCCTTCGCGAAAAACCAATGCAAATTCTCCATAGGATTTTGGAAAATAGCTCGAAATAAGGTCTGTGGTTGACACACATTTAAGAGAGGGATCACGTTTTGTTCGGCCGGATAATCTCCACATGTCAACCCTACTTTTATAATTTTTGAATCATAAATCTAGTCGCCAAAAGCGAAATGCTAACGTTATGCTATAAACGAACTACAAGCCAGTATAGCAGCAGGGTCGCACGACTTCAACGTCACGCCAACTTAAGATCTTTTCAACTGACTTGCACTGAAACTGCACTTTGAACACTTTAAATATATTAACATTTTAAACTGTATACCCCGGTTATCTAGGCCCGTTTTGTTTAATGTATACCACGTTTATCTAGGCCCTTTTTGTTTTATGTATACATGTCACACTGTGGGAAACGATATTTCAATATTTCTGGATGTATAACACATGTAGAATTTTTGACAATAAAGCTGAATTTGACTTTCGCGTGCTTGCATATTTTAACAGAGCTTTTCATTTTTGCCACACTGAATTTAACTAGAAGTCATGGCTGTGTCAGTTACTAGTCTGATATCGTTTTACAAAGATGACAAGAAGAGTGTAGATAGGAGAGAACCACTACAAGTCAGTAAACGTAACAGTGCAGCCTAGATGAAGGTGTGCTTACCGGTGTTGTCAGGGCTAGCATGAGGGACAAGGTTTATAGTGTCGGTGAGTAGTGATAGCAAGAGTACCGTTAACCGTTTAAGACCGAGTTAATTTATTCACATTAATTCCCATCAACAAATCAATTGTATGTGTCACATGAAATCTTTATTAGGCAAGGCAAGGCAAGTTTATTTATATAGCACTTTTCAACACAAGGCAATTCAAAGTGCTTTACAAAAAATTAAAGACATTAAGAAAATGGCATTTAAAATCAGTCATTAAAAAGAAAAGCTAATAAAATAAACATTAAAAGAAAAAATACATGGATAAAAGTTACAGTGCAGTCTAAGATATGAATAGTTCAATTAAAAGCAGCGACAAAAAGAAAAGTCCTCAGCCTGGATTTAAAAGTAGTAAGTTGCAGCGGACCTGCAGGTTTCTGGGAGTTTGCTCCAGATATTTGGAGCATAATAACTGTACGCTGCTTTACCATGTTTAGTTCTGACTCTGGGGACAGAAAGCTGACCCGTCCCTGAAGACCTGAGAGATCTGGATGGTTCATAATTTAGCAGGAGGTCAGAAATGCATTTTGGTCCTAAACCATTCAGTGCTTTATAAACAGCAGCAGTATTTTGAAATCTATTCTTTGACACACAGGAAGCCAGTGTAAAGACTTCAGAACTGGAGTGATGTGATCCACTTTCTTAGTGTCAGTGAGGAACCAGTGTAAAAACTTCAGAACAGGAGTGATGTGATCCTCTTTCTTAGTGTTAGTGAGGACTCGAGCAGCGTTGTTCTGAATCAGCTGCAGCTTTCTAATAGATTTTTTAGTGAGACCTGTGAAGACACCATTGCAGTAGTCCAGTCTACTGAAGATAAAAGCATGGACACATTTTTCCAAATCCTGCTGTGACATTAGTCTTTTAATCCTAGATATGTTCTTTAGGTGATAGTAAGCTGATTTAGTAACTGTTTTAATGTGATTGTTGAAACCAATAACAAATTTAACCCGCTGACAAGAGAGCCCACCTCCGAAGATCGTGGCTGGCTGAGGGACAGACTCGGGGGCAGGTTCTCAGGAATTTCTTGGCTTCTCTCCCCTGAGCCAGAAGAGGAACACTACAGCTTGGAAACGCTTACTGTTCCTGAAATTATCAAATCTGTTGGGCATCAGGGACCTGAGGCACTTGTGGCAAGCATGGCATTGTCTGAAGAGCAACAGAGGGCAATTCAGGTGGCTACCACTGGTCAGCGAACCAACCCAAACTGGCATTTGTTCAGGAAAGGAAGGTTGAGGACCTAGGATGGCTTAGAGTAGACGACAGAGTACAGCTACTTGCAATGGGCCTGGTCTACAAGATCCAATACACCTCTATGGTACCCATGTACATGTCAAAATTCTTCCCAAAGGTCAAGGAATATCATGATCATAACACCAGAGGGAGCTCCACAAATCATGTAAAACCCAGATTTGGCACAAAAAAAGGGGAATACACGTTTCGCAATTATGCCACATCAAGGTGGAACGCTCTTCCCACTACTGTAAAGGAAAGTAAAACTATACTTACCTTCAAAACCTCTCTTAAAGAGCACCTTCGGGGGAGAGCATTGCAAAACTGGCTCCGGTAATGGTACAAATCTCAACCTGTCGTACAATGGACAGCTTCCCCCCCCCCATCTATGTATATACTCGCATTTTAGACTCTGTTACTAACTGTATATCTGTAGACTTGGTATGTCTTAAATGTCCGGTTAGGATGTATTAGAACGAAATCTAAAATGAAATTTGTAAGTAAGCCATCTGTATGTAAAAAAACACCTGTATGTAAATTGTAAATAAGCCATCTGTATGTCAAATATGTCTTGTATGTCTTAAATGATATGATGAATTGGAAATGGGGGACCCTGATGTAAACAAGACGAAAGTCTTTCTCTGGTCTGCATCCCCTTAACAATTGTATGTTTTGAGCTGTACTGTACTGTACCCAATATACAAGCTGTTAATAAATTTTCAATCAATCAATCAATCAATCAATCAATCAATCAATCAATCAATCAACACTCTGGTACTTCTACTTTTACTCAAGTACAAGATCTGAGTTCTTCTACTTTTACTCAAGTAGCCTACACGATCTGAGTAGGCTACTTCTACTTTTACTCAAGTACAAGAACTGAGTACTTCTACTTTTAATCAATTACAAGATATATACTTATACCACCTCTGTTTATAGCCTATGAAAAAAAACGATTAGAAAACGAAGGCTAAAGCTAACGTTAGCAGATAGTGACAATGTATGCTAGTTAGCTAGCTCAACGATAATATTGCGACGGGAAAAAAAAACTTTTCTGTACACATCACACTCTGCCGCTCCGACAGGGAGCTCTACTGTGAACACCTGAACGGCCCGTTCTAACAGCTGTTCACCAGCGGTCCAGTCTGTGCCACAGTGACTCCGGACGCACAGTTAATATTAACGAACGCACCGTAGGTAATGTAGCTGCTGAAGCTAGACCATCATCGCCGAGCAGCAGAGGCTTATTATACATCATGAGCAGAGCCGACAGGCAGGAAGACTCGAGCACACAGCTCGCGCTTCATTATAATATGTAAAAAAAGCTCGCGGCCGCACATTAATCCGGGTCCCAGACCCCCTCCCATACCCCAAAATATTTTTATTACAGATCTACATGAATCACACAAACGACCTATTTTTGGATTCAAAACGGAGAATTTCGCCGAAAGGTGACAAGTTTGCATCCCTGGACAAGATAACCAAAATCCTTGAATCTACACACAGCAAATAAACTCAAATGACACAACGAGATGTAAAAAGGAGATCACACATAGGCTATAGTCGATATAAAACTGGCCGCTTCGATCTGAAGAGCAACTAAAACAAAACACGGGAGTGTATCTTGTTCTTGTGAACACTAATGTTATCCACAGCATACACAGACACCACGAAGTTCTTAAGGAGAAAACTAGTTGCTAAAACAAAACACGTTAGTGTACCTTGTTAGCTAGCTGACATTAACCTTAAACATTGCACTCATATTACTCACTGAAACCTTGTTAAGCCGGTCCCGCATGCTGGCTCTTACAGAACCGCTCCCTTTCGTGTATGTACAGCTCTCAACATGCCCAGACTTGTAGTGATTTTCACCTCGTTTTATACTTTTTCGCCTCATTCTGAAAGAAACAGGTGAAATTTACTAACGTGACAGCCATCTTTGTGATGGTGACGCGTATTGTGCGAGACCAGAGACCTGTAGTTCACTGAGCGGTTTCACACAAAAAAAATTGTAACTTTACAGTTTTACGACACATTTTTATTTTTTGACTTGCAAAATGTTCTTTTAATTTGACAAACATCATATGTGTCATTCGTGGCACAATTCAAACGGGATCGAAAGATGAATTTTCTCTCTCCATTGACGTCAATGTATAATTTTCCGCTTCCGGGGTCCCATGGGTCGGAAGTAGATGGGCGGGACTTCGCCTCTCTATTGAATGTGCAAAGACGCCCCTTTTTTTTAACATGAGTTTGTGCGGGACAATTTCCCTTCGATTCTATTGGCTCTAACGGTCAGAAAGATATGTCACATGTCAAAATCGAGCAAGGGGGGCCAGAGATAAGGAAAATCCACCCAAATAGCCCCAGAAGAGGTTTTTCTTTTGCTAAATCTGTCTAAAAAGGTCAAATATCACTTGGTTTGCATCAATCTTGATAGAGGGTACTTATTATATGTTGTATTTTGGATTCCTAAAGCTTTTAGTCTACTAACCCATCATCCAAGGTTAGTTTTCACTATAAGTACAACATATTTTTTGGACGGACACTATAATTTACAGTTTTTTAACATGTTCAATCTGAATTTTCTTTAAAATAAAAAACATCTATATTGATTCTGACTTATCTACATCCAACTCACAGGTTTATCATTACTTTGAGAAAAAAGATGATTAATTTAACCCTTTTAGAAGGGAAGATATGGTCATTTGTTCTGGGAATGTCATTTTCGAGCCTGAAACCTGAAAAACAGGCTTGGGGCTTAAGAGGTTTTAATGTGCCGCAACATTCACATTTTTGTATGAGACCATGAGCTGAAAGTGAAATCAGTCCGACATTAAAGGCCCAAATGGGATCTGTATTTTATGGTTAATGACTGTTAATAAATGAATGGTTGCATTAGTCCAGTGGTTCTCAAACTTTTTCTGTCATTCCCCACTTTGAACCGGTGGGTCTTTTCAAGCCCCACCTGTTCCTCATCTCTCCAATAAAATGGTAGGCCAAGCTTAAAATGGTCAAATGTATCGTTCTATAACAGGGGTCTCCAACCTTTTTTAGGATGAGAGCTACTTTCCAAAAATAAAACAAGTCGTGCTACTTTTACTCCTCTTTTTAGTTTTTTTGCAGTGTATTTAGCACATTTTAACATTATTATATGCTACCTTTAACCTTTGTGTGCTGTTTGGGTCTTTGGGACCCGTTTTCAGTGTTTACTAAAATAAAATGTATGCAGTTTAATTATTCTAACCTGCTTTATTTGGGGGTTGATCTCACTTCCTCTAGGGGGGGCCGGGGGCATGCACCCCCGGGAAGTTTTTTTTTTTAATGTTGAAGTGAAATGCCTCAATCTGGTGCACTTTGAGCAAAAAATAAATTTATGGATACAGCTCTCAACACACTGAAAGGGAGCTGTATACTTTTCAATAATCCAAACATCTTTAGAATATGATCAAAACCAATAACAAATCATTTAAACTTGTTTATTCTTATCTTATGTTACCTAGTTAGCATTATTTCTTTTTATTTATGCATATTTTACTAATCACTCCCCTTTTAAACTTTTTTTTTTTTTTTTTACTGTCCTATAGCACACATTGGAATGATTTCTTAATTTATTTTGTACACCTAGGCTATATTAAATAGATAAATGTGTGCTCTCTCTTGCTCTCTCGCTCGCTCTCTCTCTCTCTCTCTGTCTCGCTCGCTCACAGAGGCCGTGTGCTCCTCCGTGGCGATGACGGCTTGCGTTAAAAAATTATAATAAACATATGCCTATTTGTAAAGTGGGGGGACACAAACGGGATTTCGAAAAGTGTCACGGTTAAACTCCTTGTGAAGTGGTGAGGTGCCGCTCCACATTGCTTTTCTTTCCGACTGCAACGCTTTATAATATTTTGGTTTCAGTTCTGTGTGTGTGAGCAGGCTCGGATTGGCCATCGGGAGATTCGGGACTTTTCCCGGTGGGCCGCTGCCTTTGGTGGGCCGCTGGCTCTGACATAGGTGGGCCGTGGACTTTCACAGTTCCGCTGCGCCGGTACCGCACCCACCGCCACAAACACCCGCCGTTGCGAGGCTCCGGCGAATCCGGCGCTGTGAAAGTCCAACGCCGTTGCGAGTCTCCGGCTGTTACATTCCACTAACGCCCGCGAGGACCCAGGTTCGATTCCGGCCTGAGGTCAAAAAAATAAAAATAAAAGTTAAAAATTAAAAACTCCCGTTCATAGCGTCCATTCGCGACCCACCTATCACATCTCTGCGCCCCAGCAGTGGGGTGCGCCCCAAACTTTGAGAAAAGCTGCATTAGTCCATAGATTCATCTATGATTGTTTACCAACCTATGATTTAGAGAGAAACTAAATTAACAGATTTCTGTCTACCCACAAATCTGCACCCGAGGACACTAGGACATGAGAAAGTAGTTTAGAAAGCTAAACTTTCTTCATCACTTTCTTTGGCTGTCTGAAGACTAGTTCAGAGGCAAAGAGAAGCTTTTCCTGTCTTACTGTACATGGCTTTTGTATTGCTGTTAAAAAGGCTTCCTGCTCAAACTTCCATTAGCACCATCTTCCCTGCGGAGATTGTCGTCAGTAGGAAAAAATTGCTTTTCTAATTTGTAGACATATTGGCATTTTAAAACTGCTGATTGCTGATTGCTGTCACACAGAGATATTTTTATAATAACTTTCCTTTTGTATCCAATTTCTTTGGACTCTACATTCAAAGTGAAAACACATTATGCATTGGTTTTGGCAGAAAGGGATGCAGGGCAGGCTCTGTGAACCTTATTGTTCACTTACAAATTCCAAAGGAAATTTAAATTAAGTAATACAAAAAGATAATGCTACGTTATTCTAGGTTAAAATTGGCAAACCAATCAATGATCATGATCAATCCACAGAGCTATGTCATTGGTTGAGTGCTCAGTGGAATGTGCTAACACCAGTGAGGACAGTGGAGATCCACCAGTTTCAAATAGCGGTGTTCAATATCTGAAAACAATACCAACAAATGCCAACAAGTTAGTGTTTCTCAGACTTGTCAACCAGGGACTTGCAATTATTAGACAGGGAACTAGAAAAGCGCAATACAAATATAATTTACTGTCATCATCACAGTCTGAAAAATACCAACAACTAGATTCCCACAATGATACCCCACACAATATCCATGGTGCCCAGAAGATGATTCCTTATGCAATTAGCACTATTGTATAAAAGATATGCTAATACAAAATGCGAAAAGCTAGACTATGATTGTGAAAATAGCTGGCATGACACTTTACTCTTTGTCAACATAACATTTGAAATACATGGACTTTTCTATTTAGCTTGCAAAGCAGCTGGATTGTAACATGAGAATTTGGGATCACTTTACAATCCATCTTGTCAGGCAAAAAAGTAAGGGGTTTGTGTCCGGCCAGCCAGAGACCGGAACAATCAGCTATGAGAATGGTTCTGGTGTGTGAAGACACAACGATGCAGCTGTTAGTTAAAAACAGAATGTAAGCATAATTGCTGCAAAATGGCGCTCTAATATCACCTATTGAACTTTGTCACTATTTACAACCGAATAACTTCTTCTCTTGTTTGAGAAAGGAATAAAGACCTATAATATGTTTTCCACACTTCATTATTTTTTTACCAGTTGATGATAATTATATTTGAAACAATTCCCTGGGGACATTAGATATTTGCTCTATACTGAAAGAACTAATATTTAAATCATAAACATTTTGAGGCGTATGAAATTCATTTGTTGTCTAATAGAAAATCAAAATACTGCTGTGTTGCTCTCGGGTATAATTTTCCATTTATGAAAATTAAATGGTAAAGTGAAACAAAGATATAGTAGATCACTTACAGGTCAATTATGTGCTAGCAAGCCCTTTCTCACATATAAACAAATACGTCTATAGGCCTACGTATTTCTATTTTCTTCATTTTAGTTTTTCTGAATTCTTATTTATGTGGTGGTTGCCCAACATAAAGTACATAGGCTACTTGAATTACCAATATTTTTAGAGCATAAATAGACATGCTGGTTACAATGTTTATTGCTTTCTTTTCTGGTCATTAACTACCAATCTCCCCTGGCTAAGAATCAATGTACTGACATGAATATCTACACAGAACAATAATAATTTACTTCAGTCTGTCTGCTTCACACAGCCACCCCTGCTTCGAGGCTTCCTTAGGGGTGTGCCATCGTGAAAATAAAGCGTAATTTGAGTAATTTGAAATGTCCCTTTTTCCCGTGAGTTATTGGCTGTTCATTTCCATTTGAAATCTACAGTCTAATTAACAGGTTTGAAACTACATCAACAGTGGTGATAACCACTGTTTTATTAATAGAACACGCCTTTCGCAGAGTCTGCACACAAAGCCAAGGCAAAGATGGATGTCTCGGCTTTAATTAACCAGAATTATTTACTGACTAGGGCTGGCTTATGGGAGCATCACTCATGTAATGGATATATTAACAAAAGACTGAAGGGATTAGCTTGTGTGGAATTAACTGACTTTGGGCAGTTCATCATATGGAGTGAAGGTAATATATAATATGTATACTTTATTTATAAACCAATACTATAGTGCATGCTGTTTGTGCATTTATGGTTGTCTGTGTAAGCACACTTTTCAAAGTTTTTGTTAAATAAATACTTGACAAGATGAATAACAGAATGATGCCATCTGTCGTTCATTAGAAAGCCCATGCCAAGTGCTTTTGCCTAAACCCTAAATCAATTTTATATGCTATTCACAAGAGTTTCACATCCAATGGGACGGAACTGCTTTTGCATTAATGTGGCTTTCAAAACTTTCTCTAATTTCGTGTCTTTGTTTCATTATTATCACAAAGTTTATAATCATTAGCAGGAAGCTGAGCCACAGCCAGTGGGAAAAAATATTTAATTATTGCACTTGCATACAATTTTGAGTCACTCCTTCACACCTACACTCCCTCTCGTGCCCTCCGATCCTCCTCTGCCTTCCTACTCACTGTACCTTCTGCCCGCCGGACCACCATGGGGTCAAGAGCCTTCAGCCACTCTGCACACCGTCTCTGGAACTCTCTCCCACAAGACATATGGACTCACTATCAACCTTCAAATCCAGCCTGAAAACACACCTTTTTAAACTGGCATATTCAATATCTTAATAATTTTTCTAAACTGATTGTTGTTTTTAAGTATTTGTTTTTAAGTCTTGTATTACTGTGTGATCTTCTTTATTGCTTGTTTTTAATTATGCTCTGTAAGGTGTCCTTGAGAGCTTTGAAAGGTGCCTATAAATAAAATGCATTATTATTATTATTATTATTACTTGTACTGTACTTCAGTATATTTCAGAGGGTATATACAGAATACTTTTCACTGCAATACATTAGTTGTTTTCTAAATGTATTCATTTAATGTTTACTGTAGATTATATCTGAGCAGTAAATATAAAATAGCTCCACCTTTACCAGCTGCAACCTTAAAGGAATTACAACATTAGTGCATAAATCATTTACATTTGGAAGTATAATGTATTCAATTCAAAAATTGGACATTTTGCACAATGAGTACTTTTACTTCTGGTTCTTTTACTTTTAACAAATTATTGCACTGTAGTATCACTACTTTTACTACCCAAACAAATATTTGAATACTTGTCCCATGAAGGCCTTGCCCTTTCACCTGGATAGCAGTCAAATCAACAGCCCTTTATTAACTTCAAGTGTTTTCCTTTTGTTTGCATCTCCTCCATGGCTTCTCCTGGACCTTAAATGTCAGCATTAGATCAGAATATACATCCTGCTGTTTACAGTTCATTCCTTTTGTATAAGCTTTGTAGCATGGTTATATTAAGTACTAATGTGTTCTTATAAGCTGTTACCATCATCAGTAAGTACTGCACGTTTTTTTTCATGGATCATGGACAATATCTGGCTGCAAATGTGTATGCTAGCCCAGCCTTTTGGGCTACCTAAAGCGGGCAGCTGTGGCTCAGTGAATAGAGTGCTGGACTTTGAATGAGGGGGTAGCAAGTTCAAGTCCCACTGCAGTCAGCATGTCTTTGTGTCCCTGGGCAAGACACTTCACCCACATTGTTCCTGTGGGGATTGTCCACAGTACTGAATGTCTGTAAGTCTCTTTGGATAAAAGCTTCTAACAAATGACATGTAATGTAATGTTATGTAAAGCACATGGATACATACACAATATATACTGAAGGTGGAGGACATTTTGAGAGACATTAGTCTCCGTTAACTGTATATCTCTCAAGTGAGAAAACTCAATTTGCCCCTGAAGAAATGCAAGAAAGCAGTGTTACATACAAATTAATCTTGCATTCATGTATGCGTTCACACAAAACAACACAAACAGGTATTTGCAGATACATTCGTAATTTAAAACGTCTGTTATCCTTTCTTCCTGTGTTCTTAAAGGTCATAATAAATAATTAGGCTTCAGGATTGTATTCCACTCAATGTTTGTGTTCATCACAATTAGGGGCAATTCATCATGTCTATAATAGGTGTGATGCAATCGATGGTCTGGCATTCACTGAAAACTGTGAAGCAGTCGTCCTCCGTTTATGCTTAGATCGACCCTTGCCTCTAGTGCTTGTGGCACTCAGTTATGTAGCCTGGTGTGGTCATATTCTAACTTGTGGTAAATGTCAGATTTTGTTGCTATGATTCATGGGAAATTTGAACGGCTAGAATTGGTAAACAGAAAATGGCGAAATCAGCAGGCGATTGGCCTGTGTTTGTAGTTGTGCCGCTGGTCACCACTTGGTCCTGCTTGGCGTTTATTTAACATGACATATTTCAACAGCACCTGGGGAGCAAGGTCATGCGTGCACACTGCAGCTACACCCACACACACACACACACACACACACACACACACACACACACACACACACACACACACACACACACACACACACACACACACACACACACACACACACACACACACACGCACACCCACACACACACACACACACACACACACACACACACACACACACACACACCCACACACACACACACACACACACACACACACACACACACACCTACACACACACAAACATACACACACACGCACAAACACACACGTGCAAACACGCGCACAAGCACACACACACAAGTTCAGAAACCTACATCCTCAGAATCATTCACTTCATATTGGACATCCCTGCTGCTTTCTGAAAGAAAGCCAATTCTTTTCAAATCCAGAAGGGCGACAGGATTTTAATTATTGACATTCAGGTGAGGATTAGCATTTTATGCTGTCTGACCCTGCAGACATGCAGTTTACAGGGTAGGGAGGTGGACAGGAGGCTGGGGGCTGGCCATTTTCAGGGACAAAGAGCCAACTGAGGAGGCAGAGGAATGGACTGGGGAGGTGGAGGTGCTGTGATTCACATGCAGCGCAGGAGGCATTTCAGTATCACCCCCCTACCCTCCCCCAAATCTCAGGAGGGCAGGGGGGAATTGATGAAACGAGCAGGAAGGCCTAATTAAAGGCTCTCAGCTCAAACGCATTGATGTATTACATCTATTATGCCACAGTTCGATAGGTCTGCCAGGCCGGGGCTGCCGCGGCTACTGAGTCCCGCCAAACAAACTGAATAAATAATAGCAGCTGAGAGGGTGAGAGAGACAGAGAGGGAGAGAGTAAAAGAAGGGAGGGGAGATGGTTCAAACAAGCAAAGTTGTGATGAAGCCTTCTTTAGCCACACAGGCTCTGAATTTTATATTTAGTATGTAAGACTCAATGTATAATCTGTTCAGTAGGAGTTGCCAGCAGAATTTAGTGATTTTTCCGCATGTTACTTATTATTTTTATTAAAATGGCAATTGTTTGAATTTTAAAAAACTGAAATGTCAATGGACAAGACACAATTTAATGCAGTGTGATACAGTACATCATATAAAAAAAATAAGGGCTCCCAACCCCTGTTTGGAAATATTGTCAATTAATTATAAAACACTTCATTCTTTTTGATTAATGTGTACCCCTTGAGTGTATCGCTGGATCATGCCAACTTTTCATCACATTGTTGCCTTTGAGATCAAAGGTCAAATCCACCAACAACTCAACTGCTTATGGATATTAGTCTGTTCGGCACTAACGGTACATGGGAGGAGTGGAGGAGGTAATGAGGTTGAATTATGCAGTAGTGTTCATTAGAGGGGAGTGAATGGGTGTTGATCTGCTTTAAGAAGGGGTTGAGTAGGTAAGGAATGTGCATACATAGAGGTTAGGATGGGCAGGGATGAGGAAACTAGAGAACAATGCATGAAATTACATATTTAATCAAGTTGTGTAGGGAGGAATGCAAATTAAATTGGTATGGGTACTTAAAAAGGAAAAAAGGGACTCATGCTTTTACATTGCACTCTTTACCAAGCTCAATATTGTTGTTGGCAAAAAATTTAATTGCTTAAGAATGCAGTTTTATGCACTTATGCAGTTTTTTATATTATGCATTTTATCTTATAAACAAGTTATATTTTTCACGAATAACAAATGTAACGATTTGACACATAAAGCACATTTAATTGAACCTCTCCTTATAAATTGACATAAAATACAGTGTCATACCTCCTTACTGTCTACATCTCTCGAGTAAAGAAAGATGAAAATCTGGAATATTTATGTGCAGACAAAAAAGACAAAAGAAACAATTAATTACAGGCTTTATTATTAATACACCAAATCTCCCAAATGTTCCATGTACAAGTTTCCATCCAGTAGAGTAAATGAGAATATGTAGCGTGGTGAGCCCTTAATGCTCAGATGAAGACAGTCAGCCAAGGAAACATGGTGGACATGTGGTGGATTCTGTTACTGTATATCTAGCAGCCAACTACAAAGAGTGAGGGATATAAAAAGCAGGACAGCGAGACATTCAGTCGTTTTTTTTGTTCTGGGAAAGTGATGAAAGAATTCAGTGTGCTTTTGTTTGTGTGTGTGTATGTGTGTATTGTTGTGATAGTGGGTAAATATATGTCTTCGCTTGCAGAGCACACGGAGGAGCAGATTTGTGAGACAAGCTCGAGCAGTTGCCTTCACAGCAGTGGTGAGATTGGAAGCGAGTGGTTTCTGAGCCAGTATGACTGATGGCGTCTGTTAGCAGCTTCGGCCTCAGAGAGCAGGTCCCGTCGAGGCGGCAGGGCCTTCCGGAAACAATGCGGTCCTCGGAGAGTCTGCTGAAATGGCACGACAAGCCGGGCCAGCGTTTCCATTCACAGTCCTCTCAACCTTCTGACACTTTTCTAGCTTCTACCTCTCACATATTGTGATGCCTCTTAACACTCCCTGAGTTTTCATGTCTTCCTTCTTCTATGTCCTCCCTAACATACTGTAGTCACATCCCCGCAGAACTGCGTCTGTCACAAACAGGCAATTGTCATTACAGTCCAGGCCTGGCCACTTGTTTTTGTTTTCTTCCAGATAAGATACCTTTTCTAAGTTCATATAAGTACACAGAAAGAAGCCACCTTATTTCAATGAACAAATAGAAAACAGTATGTAGTGATATTACAATCTCTATCAAAGATACTGTCAAGTTATAATACATGGCCTCTTTAAAGGGCAAGGTCAATTAATTTGACATTCCTACATTTATTAATTTGTTCATATAGTATAAATAATTGAACTAAACTTTTGTGCGACATTAATGATTGATAACTGGAAGCATTTTTTTAATAGTGCCATGTGCCATTGGGAGATGTTTTTGTTGGATAGTGTGCACTGGGCTCTTTTATGAGGTGAGAACTCTCACTTTTTTTCAGATGTATTTGTTTGTTTTAAAAGTGTATAATATGTTTTTAAAAACAAAAAAACCCAAAATAAAGATATTCAAGTCTTTAAGTAATTCAAATATGTTAGCTTGAGAACTTGTCAATGTCAATGTCCTTAACAATCTGTCTTGATTCTTCCGTCGGAGAGATATCACAATACAGCAAAAATATTTCCTTTTAAAAAAAAAAGATTAAAAAAGAAAATGCAAAGGCAAAGCTCCAGCTCCTATCCCAACACACTCTGTGTGTAATTATTATAAATCTATTGAATTTAATGAACAAACATGATATGTGTCAATGCATGATTATATTTTATGTATTGTTTTATTCATTTAATTGAGTCAAAATGTACTTTAATCTTGTGTTGACTATCTCTCTGATAGATAAATGAAGCCAGGTTGTTTAGCTTAAAACCTAAATGCTTGTACAATAGCTCCTAAAAGCAAAATATGCACTGAGAAGTGAGTGTTTAACATCCAAAATAAAAGTAAGTACTATGCTGAACTCTTGTTTGAACTCTATTTTTCAGAATAAAAAAATATAACTTTAAAGTTAAATGTTTTAATATGCACTTTGGTGTAATGGCAAACATACTTGGATATCAAAGACAAGGCCTTGCATCCTTTGTGTGATAAAGCAAAACAAAATCATTAAAGTAAGGGAAGCAGTAGGATTTTTGTTAGATGTTAATAAACACATCATGTTTGTGCTTCAAGTCACTCTGGACTCACAATATTTAACCATGACATTCCCTTAACCTTAACCAAACGCTTCGTGCTTGCATAAAAGTTTTTTCTTCATAGCCTTAGGCATTACAGGCATCTCTGCCAGACTTTCTTCAGCTTGTGTAATGTCCCTCACTTGAAGTGTGCATCACCACTCGCTTACCTGTCAAAACATTTTGAGCGATCCTGATGAAGCGGAAGAGTGGCAGTTATGGAAAACATCAAAACTGTTTTCCATTGGGAAGCCAGTGCAGCTGGTGTCATAATACAACACATGGCACATTCCCGTCTGCTAAAGATTTGCTTCAGTGGACTATCTGACATCTCCGCAACTATTTCCTTAATTGATGTAGTTAAGTATGCACCCTCAATCTCTGAATTGTAAATACCTGCTGTAATGTAGTGTAAAATTATTATTCCAGCATCAAGATACAGCCATGATTTGCAGCTGTCAGTTCTGCTGCATATTCATTTTTTAAATGTTCTGTTGTTTAGGAACACTTACATTGAAAATATTGCACTGTTTATTTTACACCGTAAACTGTTTATTATCTCACATGTAAGTTGTCTGCATGCAGTATCAGTTCCTAACTTTTATTGTGAAATTGCCCGTCAGTGTTATTATTTATTTATGCTGTTCACTTGAATGAGTTATAAATCTTTTCACAAGTGCTATTTAACTGTGAGTGCCCGGATATACCCGTTGCACATGAAGTGCTTGAGTCTTACAATACTATGTGGACTTTATTCAATGTCAGATTATTGATAGTAAGTTAACCTTCAAAACAGCAGCCTTCTGTTACAGAGGACAGGTCTGGGAAAGGAATGATGGAGAGGGTGGGACTATTAAAAATAGGTTAAGCTTGTCTCTGCACTATTTCTAACAGGCTCAGTTTGTTCCCCCCGGGGTCCCAGTGATTTGGAGTGTGACCCTGACCCTTTTACACAAAGACAGACAAACACACACACACACACACACACACACACACACACACACACACACACACACACACACACACACACACACACACACACACACACACACACACACACACACACACACACACACACACACACACACACACACACACACACACACACACACACACACACACACACACACACACACACACACACACACACACACACACACACACACACACACACACAGTTATTCGCCCTGAAGATTGCTGCGCCACGTCACTGGAACTAAATCACAGTGAATGTACTTGTAGGCTCCACTGGCCCTTAACAAGATCTGTGTAGCTGCTCTCATCGCCCTGCAAAGCGCCAAGCTGAACATGATTTAGTCTCACAAAAGCATTAAAGAAAGGAAGTACAGGTGTCACCCCTCTGATCCGGGTGTTAATTTGTTCCCACACTCACGTGATCAAAAACGGATCTGAAGAGAGAGTAAAACTTTGCCTGAAACATGGACATTCATTTATTTCATTTTCTACTGAATAGTCTTAAGGTGTGTAAAAGCTGGTATGGATAACACATAGAAAGATTACAGCATATTAGCTTCAACTTGCCAGCCCTCAAATTATTATGTTCTCTTTATGCTTTAGACCATAATCAAACACAAAAGTTTAGACTTTAGATCTGTGAAATGTATTTGACTCCTTGACAACTAATTACACAATGTATTATGAATAACATACAGTAGGTATTAATTTTCAACCCTTAGTCAACAAAAGGGGCATTAAGGATGACAAGTAGTGAACTGTGCTTCTGTAAATGACACAACCATGCATTACTAGTTGCATCACTGAAAGGACACTATTTATGCCATCAGTGTCAACTGTCCATAGGCATTGAATCCATTTAATTTTAAATAGGCACATTTTGAGAAGATCATCCTTGTTAAAGATTACCCTTTCAGTTGTTATATCTATCTACTGGACATCTATATTTTAAAGGTATTCCTTCATTCACACATCCAATGCAGTTTGAGGTTTTGACTCTAATCATATATACTTTACAACAACACAAAACAGTCAAATCAAGACATGTTCAATAAAACAAAAGAGTGCTTAAAAAAGTAAAGCCTTTAGTTGCATTATGAGACACCTTTTTCTTCAGTAGTTGTTAAGGAATTTGCTGATAAAAGTGTTTTAAACATTTTGTACTTTTCTTTTTGTCCTTATAGTTAGGGTTAGTAAAACTAGAAAATAACAGTATAGAATAATATACATTTAAAACAGGATTCGGTCAGTTTAACTCTTCACACTGATAGGTGCAGTAAATATAAAAAACGAAATAAATGATATCACTGTACTGCTTTGAAAACATCGACTTCTTTGAGGAAGACCCATCCTTAGAGCTCATAGTAGGTATACCCAAATCCTTTTAGATATTAGACATATTGACACACAGACCAGAGATACAAAAAGGCATTACTCAGACCTTGACTTAAGTAATGGATTGGGTCCCAGTTAGTTGACTGTACACTTGAAGACGGCTAATGTATATTGCACCACTCTTTGCCCTATCGTGTCCACATCCTTTAGCTCAAGCTGTGGTAGGCAATATCTTTTGTGGGCGTTATTGGGCAAATATTAAATTTTAGCCTATCAGCACATTGAAATGCAAGTGGAAAATTACATCTATGTGTAGATCCTTCTGCTTCTGTTTTCAGGCTTTGCAAAAAACTAGCCTCTGACGAAAGACTGGTCCTTCACGGGTCATACAAAGAGAAATAGGTTTCCTATTTGCTCTTCTACGAATGCAGATATGTGTGCACATCCCTTAGTGAAAAGGGCGATGGATTGCATTGGCAACAACTTCATACTTTGCAAAGAAACCCAAATTAGGAAGTATGATTAAAAAGAGAGTCAGACAATATTGGTGATATTGAAGGGTATTTCCCAATACAGTTTTTCTCAATCGCTAAACCCACTTTTTAGAATCTAAATTCATTTCTTCAAAACAAGAGCATAGCCATCTAAACAGAAACACACTTGCCATAACTCTGAATATCTTTTGCAAAATGCACTTACATGACCAAAACTGAAAATACTGGTCACAAAAAAGAATAAGTAGATCGAAACAGAACAAATTGTCCTCTAATGAGACAAATGTGTTTTCATAACTGAAACTCCGGTCACCATAATAACCCATTCTACCATAACAATATACATTTCTTGCAAAGTGCTCTAAGGCACTCAAAACTAAAAATACCCCTTCCAAAACCAGATACCTTCTCCAAAAACAAACATTTGTCAGCTCATGAGAAGACTATTTGAACAGTCATTACTAAGTGGCACACTAAATACTGACTACAATCATCAATACACAAACCTCAAGCTATCGATATTGGAAACTGAACGGAAAACTGACAAGTTGGGAGAAACAAACTTACATATAGGAAAAACAGAGTCTTACTGTAACTATGCCATTGTTTTTATTGTCTCATTTTCAGAAGAGCACCGTAACAGAAACAAAAGACGAATAGCAATACACTGGAAAAAAATAACATGGGTAAATGATGTAAATCAGCAGTAAAGCAGAGAATGAGATCTATATAACTTTACTGATCTGCTCTTTGGCGTCTGTCTGGCCACATAGCCTCATCTACGTCACAGCGTATGTCTTCCCTTGCAAGGCAGCGTGGGAAATATCTCCTTGCGTGTCGACACCACCCTTGACAGGATTCCGCAGAGATGTCCCGACAGCCAGCATTCATTGCGTCCAAAAGGGGCATTCTGTCATGAGGATGATGGTCATAAACCTTCCATCTCCAGGCAGAGAAGAACTCCTCAATGGGGTTTAGAAATGGGGAGTATGGAGGGAGGAACTCCATGGCCATGTGTGGATGAGCCTCAAACCATGCCCTCACGTCACGAGAGTGGTGGAATGCCACATTGTCCCATATGACCACGTGAACCGACCTCACTTGATCCCTCTCTTCTGGTGGCACAAGTCCGTCATACAGGACATCCAGGAAGGCAAGGACACGTTGCGTGTTATATGCTCCCATTAAAGGGATGTGAGCAAGGACGCCTTGTGTCGAGATAGCCGCACACAATGTTATGTTTCCTCCCCTTTGGCCTGGAACAAAGACTGTCGCTCTTTGCCCAATAAGGTTCCTCCCACGTCTCCTCACTTTGGAGAGGTTGAAGCCTGCTTCATCCACATATACAAAAACATGTGGTAATGCATTGCCTTCCAGCTCCATCATTCGCTAAAGAAAATGAAACAAACAGAGGACCGTTTTACATTACTGTAAGCAGTCAGACATACTAAAAATATAGGCAAGCCATCAGTGTGATTGAGGTCCTTACCTGTACATACCGGTGCCTTAACTCCTTCACACGGTCAGAGTTGCGTTCAAAAGGAACCTTATAGATCTGTTTCATTCTGAGGTGTTGCCTCTTTAACACCCGGTCAATGGTTGCAACACTTATAGACTGAATGTTACTGAAGACATCCTGGTCTGCAATTATTCTGGCCTGAATCTCCCTTAAGCGGATTTCATTGTTGGCCACAACCATATCAACAATGGCAGACTCTTGTTCTGGAGTAAAGGCCTTTCGTCTGCCACCAGAGCGGGGTGCTCTTTCAGTTCTATCAATAAATATTTGAGAATGTTATGTACTGTAATATAAAAACAGTGATCGAAACCTACATCAAAATAGAAATGCATGAAGTGCTGTAAAAAAGGGTTACAGTAGCTTACCTATTTTCGTGCCTGAAGATCCTAATAATGGATGCCACTGTTGATCTCGGTATATTGGGCTGAACCCTTTGGCCAGCCTCACTGAGGGACATGCCATGGTTTATGACGTGGTCCACAATAGTTGCACGGGTGTTGTCCGAAACTACTGTTCGCATTGGTCCCCTTTCAACTCTTCCACCACGCATACGTACAGCCCTCCCTCTTCCTCTCTGAACATGAGGGTTCCCTCTTCCTCTCTGAACATCAGCTCTCCCTCTTCCTCTCTGAACATCAGCTCTCCCTCTTCCTCTCTGAACATCAGCCCTCCCTCTTCCTCGCTGAACAACAGGGTTCCTTCTTCCTCTCAGAGCTCCTCTACCTACTCGATCAGCCATTTTGTTTACACAAACATCTTACTGAAGTGAGGGAGGTCTTTTATAGGATTCTCACTAATTACAATTACTATAGGAAATTCATTGATGTCAGCTGTGAGCAATTCATTTACATGGAAGTGAAGTACTCAATTCACCCCAATACAAAAAAAACATTTCTCAATGTGCAAAAAGGAAAAGACCACAATTACTGACTGTAAAAATGTTGTATCAGCTATAGCTAATCCTCCCCATATGAACATCTCAAAGAGCTATGCAAGTCATATCAACACTATTATAGCTTTACCGGCACCATTTAAAAAAATATTTTAAGTACAGTCATGCAAATTCTATCATGTAAATGTTTTCAATGTAACATCATTACTGTAAGGTATACAGTACATTCCATGGAGTTACCTTTTTCAATGGGCTGATTGACTGATAACAAGTGTTAATATTTTGCACATCAAGTGTCAATTAGTGTAGCTATGGTCTAAGTTTATGAGGAAGTGTTATCCACTGTGAGAAGATTATTTGTTGTTTTGTAGACATGAGTTACACAACAGATTTTTGATCTTTGTGTAGAGAATTGTAACTTCAGTTAGAGAATTGTGTGATCTGTTTTGCAAAACACTGCTTAGCATCTGCATTTTGTGTGATATCAATGAGAAATGGTATACTGTTGTAGAGAAATGGTTTTCTGTTTCGATGGCTGTGCTGTTGGTTTGATGAAAGGAATTTTGATTCTAAATAGTGGGTTTAGCGATTGAGAAAAACTGTAATACCCTCAGAAAATTGCCCTCCCAAGCTTACTTAGTTTTGGTCTTTAGATACGCTATTTCTTCATCACAGTATTTTAACAAGACATCAAGCATTCTTCTTTCTCTGTCCTGGTTCATATATATTAACCACATCAACTATGCTCATTTCTCACACTGACATTCTTAGTGAATGTGAAAAGTGCAAACTCTGAATTATGCCCTCAATATTCCTTCACAGGCAACCCTTTGATTTACTGAGCATATTAGTACTGCTCTAACATTATCAGTGAGGTGGAGTATGTATTTCCTCTATGAACCCACAATGAACATCTGATGAGACCAAAAATGAGTACTGTAAATTAGTTACACCTTAGTGAATTAGCTGCATGCTGACCTTTTCATGGGCTGGTGCACACAAACCCCAAGATGCAGCTGAAATACATCTTCCGTCAGACAGCAGCCTATAACATAGACCTTGGCATGTGGATGATTTGGATCAGGTGTAATTGGCTTCAACACCCTTGTGATTCATGCACAGTTGTTGACACATACAGCAATGATAGTTTACAGAACACAACCAAATCAAGAAGATAAATAAAATCCCTCTCTGTTCATAAAAATAAGAAATAAACAACAGAGGCAGAAATATACTGCTTTGCATGTTTGTCACGTTCCTTACCAAAATGCTAAACAGAAGATGGAAATTACATTTGTGAGCTGAACAATGAACATCAGTCATGATCAATAACAATCAATTCATGTAATAGCAGCAGGGCCTAAGAGGGAAAGCTTGACATTTGAAATTTAAATGTTATTCTCCTATTCAAGGGATTTGTAACTCTGGAAAAAACATTTTCTACTCTTGTCCTTCAGCAAACTGCATGGCTTGAATTTTTAATATGTGCCACACTTCTAGTGCAAGCGGACAAGCTAGCTCTTGGTGTCCATGTGTTTCGATTTGAAATGCTTATTGTAACTGGTGCGAGAAGATGTTCATATCTTAATTTTTTCTCACAAAAAACACCTATGTTTTTGATGAAGAAAATCGTGTCGAATGTGAGCCAGAAATCACAAAAAAATGTAATCAAATATAAATTATGGAAATCATTGGCACAGTAAAATACTATTTAACTCTGACACAAACAACGTGGTAAAACATGGTTTAGCCAGATTCAAAGATCATTGCTCATTGTAAGATCTTCTAACTTTTTAATACAGACTACAAATTGCAAAGGCACAGTTACAAATCAATTAAGACTGAGTAAAATTCTACCAGCAGTAAAGATAGAGAACAGCTCAGTAGAGTGAAAAGAAGAGACAGATGGGAAACAAACAGGCACTCTGTCAGTGTTACTCTGCAGAGTGTAACATGCTTTCTGTGTGTCTGCCGTGGCTTGTGTGTCCAGCACGAACCCTGCATAATAACATAATTTGCTGCCAAATCTCCTACACCCACTGATAGTCTGCCGAATTTGTAAAGCAACTGCTGATTACAAATATGGCTCCTTAGTACCCTGGTTTGAATTTAGATTTGTGTTTCCTTTTTATGTGCATATAATCTTCATATACCAATTAAAGAAGCTCAGGTATGGCTGGGTCTGACTGAGGCTCTATGATTTGATGTAATTGGAAACACCCTAATGCAACTCATATATGGAATAATAGCCCAATCTGAATTAAAACGGTTCATGTAACTTAAACAATTGAAAGAGACCGGCCACAAAACATTTTTTTATCGGGATGACGGTAAAACCTTTTAACATGGTGTTTCTCAGCCATGTACCCCTTCATTACCATGCATGATTTCAAAAAGGACCGTTGTTACATTTGAACATTTTGCCTTTATTCATTCCAGGTCTGTAAACTCAGTGAGAGCAACTCTCTACCAACAATCTACTCACAGGACTGTTATCCACTAACTCATGGTTTTTGGCAGAGGAAGTTTTCATTTCTTGATGAGCTGTAACATATCTTGCAATCTTCCCATGTTTAAAGATATTACGACAATGTGGCTCCATCTTGAAAATTGTATTACTGGAACACCTTACTCTCGTATTATACTATATGTTTTGAATGCATTGAACTTTCTCAACAAAGACTGCCAGCAAATTAGATGCTACCCAGCAGACGGAAACCACTCTGTGCCAAAATTATTTTGTTCCGTTTAAATGCTTAGTGGCATGTAACCTTTTTGGATCACTTCATTTGGTGTCCATGTAAACAGCTAATTTGGAATGTCTAATAACAATCAGTTTGAAGAAACGTTGTGAATTTCATCACAGGTAATGATGGTGTTATCATGCAGAGATGAGGCCAACAGTCCTGCAATAGGAGCTTTCCACAAATGTTTTAGCTCTGGAGTGGAGCCCCTGCACATAGCATGCATCCATTTAAAGTGAATTACCTTGCAGACTTCTTAAATGCAAATATACACTGCTCATTTTTTGTTCTGAAAGATCATTGCTATAGCTATGGGCTGAAAAGCGGTTGCCATACCAGAAAAATGCAACTTGTTCTGAAAAAGTTTCCATTTTACCTGTGTGTTGTTTTTCATTTATGTCTGGTTAGCCACCTTCAGGATTATTGTTCTCTATCTGGATTGGTTATCGAGTCATACCAGCTTATACACAAAATGGCAATCACTTAAATATGTTCAAATGATAACAGAGAGATGGTTCGTAATGAAATGCAGACTTTTTTTTACTATTCCTGTCATCATGTAGACTTTCTTATGTGAATAGATTGTAACTTGTAACTGGTGCACACAACAAATCAAAATGAACAAATACAAATGGCATGAAGCACCATGCCATAAAAAGGCTCATTGTTCATCGTTGAATTCACAACATGATTTGTTTCTTTTGAATGCAAAATGTATTTCCCTAAATGTGAACCAAACTGGTACAAACAATGCTGAGTGTTATGGAAGCAACACAGTGTAAATGGGAGGCAAAAGGTTTGGCATGCCTTTCCTGAGCTTAACAAGCTTCCTTGAAACAACCTTCACGCTGAAGTTATGCTCACTCAACTTCAGTTATGGATGGCTGGTTGCTGACTTCCCTTAAAACATTTGTATATTTGATCTGGGATATATTGTCATGTTCCTGGCTGGCAATATTTATAGCTGGCATTTTCTGCTGTCAGGGAAAGGTTGCTGAGACAGACAATGCGTTGGAGGGTTCAGACAAGCCTTACGTAGATAGAAAGTCAGGAAATGTACTGTATATGTGCAGTTCACAAACTCACAGACCATCAGCCACAGTCTGTGTTGCATGAGGTCCTTAATCCAGATTTAGGTTTCTATTTAGCCTTTGCTGAGGATTGTCTATTGACGGACCCTCAAGTTTATCCTTAATCGTACATTTTCCAAGTAAGTATCCATGTTCTCATTAAACCATTTTAACTGTCTCCTCAATACGACATCCCCACAACCTCTTTCCAATAATGGCTGTTCTGGGATGTACATTGCAGCTACAGTCTGCCTATCTGTTGTGTAAGGGCTCTCTGAGGTATTGAAATGTGTGTCTGAGCCTTGTCCAGGGGCTGCTGATGAAAATTCATGAGGGTGGTTTTGTCCTTCACTTATCAAACTTAGTACATTATCCTGTGTGCTGAATCACAGGGGTGCTAGCTCAAGTGTTTATCAACTTTACATCTACAGGAAGATATAGTTTGGCTTTGTCTTGAATGAAACCTAACCTACTGTTCTGGTTAAGAGAGTGCAATGATAACTTCCATTTCGTTAGTAAGGCTATTTTGCTATGCAAATAATTTTAAAACAACAAATGCATTCACAAAGTTTTGATATTAGGAATTTGTGCAAATGGTGTGCTATCGATAGTCATTGTTTAACCTGCAACATTTTGGAGTTTGTAGTGTAGTAAAGCCCACTTTATTTAGATGTCTTTCTTACTTTTCTCCTCATGCTTCTATATGTTTTTTTGAGAGGGACAACTTCATTTTAATACATCAAACTATTATGATATGATCTTCAATTAGCTCAAATCCATTGAGGGAATACAATGGTGAAACGGGTCGAAGAGCAGCCTTTCCCTTTGAGAGTAAAGCTGTCAAACCACAGTGCAAAGCTCTCTGATGTCTTTGACGTTAGTTCAAAAGGCAGAACTGTAAAAAATGTCCTTCATTCTATATGTTATAAATGTTGTTAGAGTTGATCAGGACGGTTATTCACTTAAAAAAACTACTTTCTCATTGTTCACCCTAACCCCATAATCCTAACCATAACCCCCTAACCCTGATCCTCTTACAAATAATAGCATTCCTCCAGCAATATAGAAAAAAAATGAACTCTTTAAAATGCATTAGTTGAATCAGTCGTGTGCTGTATATAGGCTTAATAATACAGTTAGGGTTAGTCCAGTCCAAACCCTCTTGTGTTCAGGGTATGGTTAGGTTTAGCATTAGCAAACATGCAGATGAACTTGAAATATACATGACACAAGTAACGGTACTGTATATAACTCTATTTTTGGTACTTATTGCATTCCTTGTCTGACTCATTAGTTTGCACAAAACCTAATAAATGCTGTTATAACTTAATAAGGAAGGTTATGAACTGATAACAATAACTATCCTTTATCCAACCCTACTGTATAACCCTAACCCTAATCATGTTGTGCATCAGGCCTTCCCTTTGGACTAGTATGCCTGCAGATCCAGAATTCAGACCTTCATGGGAGAACCCTACACCAAACATAACAGATTCAAGAAAACTAAATTATAATGGTGCCCTGGTCCTCCCCCAGATTTTACTCACCCAAAGTACAACCATCTCACAATCCCACCACATCTACAAGCATACATCTACAACACCCACCAACAGATCAGTAGGCCAGTGCCCCCAACCAAACAATGGCATTGATCCAGCAAGACAAGAAGAAAAGAAGCCTAAAATGTTTTATTTTTCTTATCAGTGTCTGCTGTATAACTAGAAAAGGGATGATAAGGGACAAAGGGATCACTGAAGACTGAGAGAACCCATCCATAACATCACAACCACTTAATACAGTCCTTGGCTTCTAAACAATTAATATGAGCCTACACTTTATTAAATATGCAATAAAGACTATTATGGCTAAGTGTGGAAATAACAGCCATTCTAGCAAGCATTAAAATGTCTAGCTCCATTTGAGGCTCATTTATGGAACCTCTCCCATTAAGGATACATTAATACTGCAGGCACAACTGAAGGGCATTGGAAAGTACTGTTCTAAATATTAAAGATGGCTGTCACTGGAAAAAATATGTTGTCAGCAGGTTGAAGAATTAGGGCTATGTAAATTTCATCACATCCCCTCACTTAATGACAAAGCAGAGATCAAAATGTCACGAAGGACAAAAAGCTCTCCATATCTGATTTAAACAAAGTCAGACACAAGATGATTATTTAATGACGGCCTGCGCTCCAAGAAACACACGGACACACAAAGAGGACTAAACTCACACACTTTAGTTATTTGGCTTTTAACATCGAATAAGGCCTTATGTGTAACCTAACCTGACATATTTATAGAATTTGCTTTGTATATTTATCTTTTAAATAGATTGTAACACACCATGGTACAGAAAAAAGGTCACATGGATTAATTCCAAAGTGCCCCTAAATTAAGCATCATAATATATATAACTGACAAGTACATCACAAACCTTTACAGAGGAATTCACATTAGCTGACCCCCATACAAATTAAAGATGACTTGACTTTCATATTCAGAGCATCATATTAACATACTTAACAGTGACACACTGATTGATTACTATTATTTCTAAGGTTTTACGATCGTGGCTCTGAACTATAAATTGATCCACTTGATTTGGGATCCAAGAAAATGTGATGTTTAGTTTGTTCACATTTGTAAAGTTAGTAAAGGACCCCCAGGTCAACAGTCATTTACCCTAGATAAAACAACTCTTCACAGAGTTCACAGCACTAACTAACATGTCACTAAAAACTTCAAGCATTATGGTAAAAGCCCCCTACTCCAAAAGCTTGCTTGTTGAACTAAATCTCAGTTTTGTTGGTTTGATCGATTAGATGCACAAGTTTGGATTCTTTGAGTACTGATTAATGCTGAATGCAGACTGTTCACCAATAACTGATGAGTTAAGTGTTGCCAAGCATATGCAGCAAACTCAAAGGGTGGTCGAAAAATATGTGAGTTGTCTATCACATGATTGAGTACAATTATTATTCATATAGGCTGATTCATTGCAATCGTCTGATTAAATAGACTGTTTAATTATGAGTTTATTTCAAAAATAAAAAATGAATAGTAGAGCAGCAATACAATACTGTTTCTCCCCTTAATTGAATAACGGGAATACATTAGCTCCCCTTGTTCCACTGCTCAGGCTCCTATAGCTCTGCTTAGACAGCATGAAGCTAAATGCCAGTCATCTGTAATCATCTTTTTAATCAACAGTCCTGGAACTAGTAGAGACGACTATCAAGTTTATTTGTTTTATTCATTGTGTTTTTTTCTCACATTAATAAAACTTCCTGTGGAGGTTGGGGACATTGAACCAGAGTGGTCGGTGTTCAAAGCCTCTATAGCCGAAGCCGCGGCGGGGAGCTGTGGTCTCAAGGTCCTAGGTGCCTCAAGGGGCGGTAACCCTCGAACCTCCTGGTGGACACCGGTGGTCAGGGAAGCCGTCCAACTGAAGAAGGAGGCCTTCAGGGATTTGTTATCCCGGGGGACTCCCGAGGCAGTTGCAAGGTACCGACAGGCCCGAAGGGCAGCAGCCTCAGCCGTGGCCGAGGCAAAGCAGCGGGTGTGGGAGAAGTTCGGAGAAGACATGGAAAAAGACTTTCGGGCGGCACCAAAGTTGTTCTGGAAAACTGTCCGACACCTCAGGAGGGGGCAGCAGGGAACCATCCAAGCTGTGTACAGTAAGGATGGGACGTTGTTGACCTCAACTGATGGAGTGTTAGGGCGTTGGAAGGAGCACTTTGAGGAACTCCTGAACCCGACAACTCCGCCCTCTATGTTAGAGGCAGAGCTGGAGTATGACGGGGGATCGACGCCAATCTCCCGGTGGGAGGTCACTGAGGTCGTCAAACAACTTCAAAGTGGCAAAGCCCCGGGGGTGGATGAGATCCGCCCAGAAATGCTGAAGGCTCTGGGTGTTGAGGGACTGTCATGGTTGACACGTCTCATCAACGTTGCGTGGAAGTCGGAAACAGTACCGAAGGAGTGGCAGACCGGGGTGGTGGTTCCCCTTTTCAAAAAGGGGGATCAGAGGGTGTGTGCTAATTACAGAGGCATCACACTACTCAGCCTCCCCGGGAAAGTTTACTCTAAGGTACTCGAAAGGAGGGTCAGGCCGATTGTCGAACCTCAGATTGAGGAGGAACAATGCGGATTCCGTCCTGGTCGTGGAACGACGGATCAGCTTTTTACTCTCGCAAGGATCCTGGAGGGTGCCTGGGAGTACGCTCATCCAGTCTACCTGTGTTTTGTAGACTTGGAGAAGGCGTATGACCAGGTTCCCAGGGAGTCACTGTGGGAGGTGCTGTGGGAGTATGGGGTGAGGGGGTCTCTACTCAGGGCCATCCAATCTCTGTACTCCCAAAGCGAGAGCTGTGTCCGGGTCCTCGGCAGTAAGTCGGACCCATTTCAGGGGAGGGTTGGCCTCCGCCAGGGCTGCGCTTTGTCACCAATCCTGTTTGTAATATACATGGATCGGATTTCGAGGCGTAGTCGTGGGGGAGGGGGTCTGCAGTTCGGTGGACTAAGGATTGCACCACTGCTTTTTGCAGATGATGTGGTTCTGATGGCTTCATCGGTCTGCGACCTTCAGCACTCACTGGATCGGTTCGCAACCGAGTGTGAAGCGGCTGGGATGAGGATCAGCACCTCCAAATCTGAGGCCATGGTTCTCAGCAGGAAACCGATGGACTGTCCACTCCAAGTAGGGAATGAGTCCTTACCCCAAGTGAAGGAGTTCAAGTATCTCGGGGTCTTGTTCTCGAGTGAGGGAACAATGGAGCGTGAGATGGGTCGGAGAATCGGAGCAGCGGGAGCGGTACTGCAGTCTCTTTACCGCACCGTTGTGACGAAAAGGGAGCTGAGCCAGAAGGCAAAGCTCTCTGTCTACCGGGCCATTTTCGTTCCTACCCTCACCTATGGTCATGAAGGATGGGTCATGACCGAAAGAACGAGATCGCGGGTACAAGCGGCCGAGATGGGTTTTCTCCGCAGGGTGGCTGGTGTCTCCCTTAGGGATAAGGTGAGAAGTTCGGTCATCCGGGAGGGACTCGGAGTTGAACCGCTCCTCCTTCGCGTCGAAAGGAGCCAGTTGAGGTGGTTCGGGCACCTAGTTAGGATGCCACCTGGGCGCCTCCCTAGGGAGGTGTTCCAGGCACGTCCAGCTGGGAAGAGACCAAGGGGTAGACCTAGAACCAGATGGAGGGATTATATCTCTTCTCTGGCCTGGGAGCGCCTTGGGATCCCCCAGTCAGAGCTGGTTGATGTGGCCAGGGAAAAGAAAGTTTGGGGCTCTCTGCTGGAACTGCTACCGCCGCGACCCGACCACGGATAAGCGGGAGAAGATGGATGGATGGATGGATTAATAAAACTTGTAAAATAATGCTCAACATTAACAACGCAATAAAGAAAATGGCTCTAGTTATAAAAGGCAGAGATGTACCCATGAGACTATAGTGAACAAGGCAATTTTCACCCCGGCTATATTGAGCAATGCTATTTCCTTTGAAAAGGGTCAGGTTCTTGGCTGGCACTGCTGCAGTACCATTTACAGGTCAATTGTGCATGAATATGGCAAAGGAGCCCTTTTACACACTATAAGAAAATAAAGTCAATATTATGTGCTGTAACTTTAAATTAATACACTGTTCTAATTTAAAGCTGCTTTATTCTGAAAACCGGATGTTCACACACTTGACTTCCGGTTTTTGCGAATAAATATAGTCAACTTCCGGTTAGCATTAGCATTTAGCTAATGGCATATTGTGAAAAGTGAATTTAAGGAGAAATTACACGTGGTGTTGCACACTAAACACACTGTCTTTAACCCTCACTTATTGACGCTGAAATACTATTATTAGGGAATGTTTAAATTAACAACAGATATTAGAATATTGTAAAACTAACATCAGAAAATGACAGGACGTGCCTTGGACCCGCCCCCGTCAACGCTAAGCCAATAGGAGAAGACTACAAATTATCAAATGGGACGCGAGCAGGTTGGACGCGGGACGGAGCCCCTGCAGCCGCCGAAGGGCGAGTCTGATGCCGAGGCGGTTGCTGTGGGCGTCTCTCTGCTTGCGGCCTCCTGTGGCCGGCATGAACGCCGCGGCTGCTGCGGGCGTTGGTGCCGCTGTGGGCGCTCAGCAGGCTGGAGAATGCCGTCCGCCTGTTCCGCGACCGTCTTCATGGACTCCACCATGGCGTGGAACTGGGGTCCAAACAGCCCATCCGGGCTGATTGGAGCGTCTAGTAGCACTTTTCTGGCCGTCTCCGTAACAGACGCCTGCTGCAGCCAGAGGTGGTGCTGGATCTGTGTCACCCACGCGGAAATCCTCGCCTGTGAGACAGCGACGGACGCGCACAGAGTGAGCGCCGTGCTGGCCGCCTTGCTGATTTTTACATTACATTACATTACATTGCATTTAGCTGACGCTTTTATCCAAAGCGACTTACAATAAGTGCATTCGACCAGGAAGATACAACCTTGAAGAAAACAGAATCATATAAGTACATCAGGTTTCATAGAGCCAAACATTTCAAGTGCTACTCAACTGGCTTTAGAAAAGCCAGCCCTTTATTAGTATATAAGTGCTTTGTTAGTAATTCAATCGCTCGAAGTGGAGTCTAAAGAGATGAGTTTTCAGTCGTCGCCGGAAGATGTGTAATCTTTCTGCTGTCCTGATTTCAATGGAGGTGCTCATTCCACCATTTTGGAGCCAGGATAGCAAACCCACGTGTTTTTGCTGATGGGAACTTGGGTCCCCCTCGCAGTGCGGGTGCAGAGAGCTGTTTGGCTGATGCAGAGCGGAGTGCACGTGCTGGGGTGTACAGTTTAACCATGTCCTGGATGTAGGAAGGGCCAGATCCATTCGCAGCATGGTACGCAAGTACCATTGTCTTGAAGTGGATTCTAGCAGTTACTGGAAGCCATTGAAGGGAGTGGAGGAGCGGCGTGGTGTTGGAGAATTTAGGAAGGTTGAAGACCAGACGAGCCGCTGCATTCTAGATGAGCTGCAGAGGTCGGATGGCACATGCAGGTAGACCAGCCAGGAGGGAGTTGCAGTAGTCTAGGCGTGAGATGACAAGAGTCAGGACCAGAACCTGCGTCGCTTTCTGGGTCAGCTGGGGACGTGTTCTCCTGATGTTGTAAAGCGTGTATCTGCAGCAACGGGTTGCAGCAGCGATGTTTGCAGTGAAGGACAGTTTGTTATCTAGGGTCACACCTAGATTCCTTGCAGTCTGAATCGGGGAAACAATAGAGGTGCCGATGTTGATTGTTAGGTCAAGAGTGGGAGAATCTTTTCCCGGAAGGAAAATCAGTTCAGTCTTGTCAAGGTTGAGCTTGAGGTGGTGAGCAGACATCCACTGAGAGATGTCAACTAGATAAGCAGAGATGCGTGCGACGACCTGGGTCTCTGAGCGGGGAAAGGACAGAATTTCTAATTTTTGGTCCGAGTTTTGCAGGCTGCTGGGAGCCAGTGTCAGTCTCGTCCGGATTCCATCCCCAGTCCAATGGTCAAGCAGAGCGAAAGAACCAGGAGATGGAGACTGCCTTACGCTGTCTGGCCTCCTCCACTCCCTCCTCCTGGTCGAGGCAGCTTCTATGGGTTGAGTATGCCCATGCCGTTTGTAAGCCAATGTCGAAGCATGTGGTTAAAGACCCGCTCCGCGCTACTGGGCTCTTCCGACCGTTATCAACAGTCCGCTAATCGCCGTCGCAAGCCAGCTCCACAGTACTTCCCAGGGCAACGTGTCTGGCTCTCCACACAGGATCTCCCTCTCAGAGTTGAGTCGAAGAAGTTGTCTCCCCGTTTTGTAGGTCCATTTCCCATATCTAGAGTCATCAATCCTGCAGCTGTCCGCCTGCGTCTGCCCCCTTCTATGAGGATTCATCCTACCTTCCTGTTACGACCCACCCTCTACTTAATGGTAGAGACTCGTTGGGGAGACCCGCAACATAGAAAATGTTCATTTATTGATACATCCGTACTTACATGGCCAACCGGCAAATGAACAATGCGCTGGAGGACAGGAAACAAACAAAAGGAAAAAGGGGGCCTGAGCCAGCCACACCACGGGCTGTAGGACCCAGAGCTTCCCTCCGCTACCCAAAACCTAACAAATACCTGCGGGAGAAAACAAAGCCGCGAAAAAACCTAAACTACCTGTTCCTCCAGAGTACATAAGATACAGACACTAGGAATCTACAGATCCAGAGGCAGAAGAAGGAGGACACCACGGACAACCTCCTCCGGCGTTAAGATTGGGGAAGAGAGCTCTTCTCCTCCAGCTTCTGCTTTTCAAGTCCCCATCTGAACGTAATTGGGACACCTGGGGGAGGCGGAGCCAGGGGCGGACCAGGTGTGTCTGTGCAGCAGGGAGACAGAGAGAGACAAACAGGAGGGGAGCACGTAACACTTCCATGTGTCCAAGATCAAACCAGCTAATGTGAGCCCTCTTCAGCCCCCCTCTAGACCCCCACCACCACCCCGGACTATCGACGGGGAGACAGTTTACACTGTCCGTCGCCTCATCGAGTGCTGGCGACGTGGTAGAGGGTTGCAGTACCTGGTACTCTGGGAGGGTTATGGCCCTGAAGAGCGTTCATGGGTGCCCGCTCGCAGTATCTTTCTGTCACAAGTTAGACACATCTATTATTGTTTGTTTAGTTTGGCTCATCTAAACGACTGTCATTTCAGATCTCGCCTTCTTCCAGGCCCTTGTAATCAGCTCACTTCCCTCACCTGGTCTTCCCAGCCCTTCCCCTCACCTGTTACTCATTCCCTCATCACTCCACAGTATTTATACTACCTCACTATCGCTTGTCCTTTGCCAGATTGTCTTGTCGTTTCCGCCAAGCTCTCCAGTGAGTGTTATTCTCTAGCCTAGATTTTTGTCCTGCCCGGTTTTTGACCCCTAACTGTATACGGATCTTGAGTTCCTGCCTGCTCCCTGTCTGGTTTTGGTTGCCTGTCTGAAGGATTTCCTGGTTTTGACACTGCCTGTCCTTGACCTGAATAAACTGAACATTGCAAAACACTGGTTGTATCTGAGTCGTGCTATTGGGTTCTGATCTGTACCTGTGATCGTGACACTCACTCCCTGATAGTCCAATAGCGACGCTTGGTCAGGGTCCTTTGGTGTGCAGTTGTGACGCGCCAAAGGGTCCTTCAGCTTCAGGAACAGACGCAAAGAGTTTTCAACTGATTGCAATGTATTCCCATCGTCTGCGGTATTTGACGCTCAGGGAAGCACCGCATCGGTCCATGTCGGCGGCAGTTAAAGGCAATATGAGTGTTCATTCCCATTGGATAAGGGAGAATTTTACACCCGGAAGTAAGTATTGTCCTTACTGTCAATTGATTTTACAGTGATATCTGCACTACTCATCAACTCAAAAACACCAGATTATCCTTGTTAATTACACAACATTGATTGGTTTAAATTGTGTACAATGCTTTTGTATTTTTCCCCTTCGATTTGGAGAAATAAATGTTTTTTCAGAGTTTAGGATTGTACACTCTTAGTGTAGACACTACACTACCCATAATCCTCAGCTATCGTTCCGCTTTGCTCGACAAACCCCGTGATTAGTCCTCAAGCTCTGTGATTGGTTGACCTCCAACTGCATTCCATATGAAAAAAACGTTTCGTAAAAGATAAAATCATACTTTATTCAGCAGTGTTTGCTTTAATAAATGATTTGGCTGCATTCCATATTACACATCTGTCGTAGTTCTTTATTTATCTACAGAGATTGGGCCACAGAATAGACTGGAAACTATTATTTCACCGTTCTGTTTTAATTTAACAATAAAGTTAGTAGTAATATTTTGCTTTGATATTTTTGTTTTTTGTTAAAACCATATTTTCTGTGTTGCTGCTGGTTTTTTCCATCGTTTTTGTGTTACAAATATCAAAACAATAACTAAATATATCCGTCGTAAACTAAACCGTAAACAGCAGTACATTTCATTGTGTTAACACTGTAAACTTGACAGTTTTTTAATCCGAACCACCTACTGGTTAAAGCACGTTATTACGTATTACACGTTTAGAGTAATTGCAATGCAGGTAGATTGTGTTGTTTTTTAATGACTGTTTTTAAATGCCTTTTTCTTAATGTCTTTCATTTTTTTAAAGCACTTTGAATTGCCTTGTGTTGAAAGGTTCTATATAAATAAACTTGCCTTGCCTTGCCTAAGGTCTGCTGCATGTTTTGTTGAATGTGTTAAATTTGACGAAAACATTTAGATATTAAGAGTACATACAAAATAGGGGGAAAGTAGGAGGTCAATGAAAGAAATATAGAATAGAAAATATCAAGAAGATACTGTAAATTATATCTAGAATAAAACAGTTTAGTGCCGGATGTACAAAGATATTAATAGGAGGATGTGCAAAACAGAAAAACTAATTTGGCTTTATTAAAACATTACTTTAGGTTAAGGTCTTCTTTTAAATACATGTAAGCAAAAAGCTTTGGGGGTATCTACAGATAAATATTAAGACTGACAAAGAACTTAAAGTCTAATATATTGCGTGGATTTTGTTAGAACGAGGTACAAAAATACTGGACTCAATTGCAATGACTCACTTTTTAATGAGAAAAAAAAAAATTCAAACAAAAGATCACTCTTGCGAGGAAAAAATAAAGCTCTTGGTTTCTAACAAACAAAACTCTCCTCTCTGGTAACTTTCCTCTCTGGTAACACGCTGGGTCTCTGGACATGTGAAGCACACTGAAACAAGACGAACTGGCACAAGACAAAGGGAGACCAGGGCTATTTAAACATGAGGGAAGTGGGAATAGGTGGAAACAATTAGGGGCGGGGCAGACACTGACGATTGCGTGAAAACACACAAAGGAAGGAAGTAACAGGGCCTGAAATGAAAGAGGTAAGTACAAAATAAAACAGGAAATGGGAAAACGAGACATGACATGAAACACATTGTCTCTCTTTGGGACCGTAACCATCCCAATCCACGAGGAATTGTATCCATCGACCATGGTTACGGACTCCAAGCAGTTTTTTTACACTGTAGACAGGACCACCATCAACCATCCGGGGAGGCGGTGGGGACTTAGAAGCGGGCACCAGAGAACTCTCTCGTACAGCCTTGACCTTGCCCACATGAAACGTCGGATGGACCTTGAGCGACCTGGGTAGACGTAAGCGCACAGACCATGGGTTAATCACCTTAGAAATCTGGAAAGGACCAACAAATATTGGGGCTAGCTTTCTGGACATGACATGAAGGGGTAAGTCTTTGGTAGTCAGCCAAACACTTTGTCCAGGCCTATAAGGTGGAGCAGGTCTGCGATGCCGATCCACCACCTTCTTCATCTGGCTGGCGCTGCGCTGGATAGCCCCTGCCCAGATCCGGCGGCACGGACGGACCATGGCGTGTGCCGACAGAACCGTGACCTCACCTTCATTGGCAGGGAATAAGGGTGGCTGGTAACCATAAACACACGGGAAAGGAGTAAGTCTAGTAGCGGTGGTGGGCAGCGTGTTGTGGGCATACTCGACCCACACCAGGTGCTTGCTCCAAGATGCCTGGTTCTGGGAAACGAGGCACCATAAACAGGTCTCCAGCTCCTGGTTGATGCGCTCTGATTGGCCATTAGACTCCGGGTGGTAACACGAAGACAGGCACCAAGGAAATGGCAGTACTCCTTCCAAAAACCTGAGATGAACTGGGGGCCTCGGTCCGATACGATGTCCTTGAGAAAACCATGAATGCGGAAAACTTCACGTAACATGACCTCAGCCGTTTCTTTGGCAGAGGGAAGCTTTGGTAATGCAATGAAATGTGCCATGTTACTGAATCTGTCCACCACCGTCAGGACGGTGGTGTTACCTTCGGACACGGGTAAGCCAGTGACGAAGTCCATGGAGAGGTGTGACCATGGACGGTTTGGAACAGGAAGAGGCTGCAGCAGACCCATCTGAGCTTGTTTGGAGGTCTTGTTTCTGGCACAAACGGTGCAGGCTGCCACATACTCTGCCACCTGTTTCTCCATAGCCGGCCACCAGAAACGTTGCTTTATCATAAAGAGTGTGCGTCTTACCCCTGAATGACAGGTGAGCTAAGACGTGTGAGCCCAGTTAATTATCTATGAGCGAACTGAAACAGGTGCAAACAACCTATTTTGCGGGCAACCACTAGGGGCTGGGCTCTCACCGTGTGCTTGCTTCACCACAGATTATATTTGCCATGAAACTGCCCCAACCACACAATGAAGTTGAAGGATGCTCTCAGGTTTTTTGGCAGCATACTAGAAATGGTGGTTCTGCCCCCTCTAACCAACGACGCCAATCTTCTAAGGCTATTTTTACTGCTAAAAGTTCCTTGTTCCCCACATCATAGTTCCTCTCTGCGTCTGTCAACTTACGTGACAAAAACGCACAAGGATGGAGCTTGTTGTCCTGAGCAGACCTTTGGGAGAGCACCGCTCCGACGCCTTTGTTCGAGGCATCCACCTCCACAATGAATTACTCTGCGGGTCAGGCACTGTGAGGATTGGAGCGGTTGTGAACAGCGTCTTGAGTCTTTCTCCGCCTCAGTGTTCCACTTAAACACAACACGGGAAGAGGTTAGTGCATGTAAAGGCACCGAAATGGCGCTAAATTTTCTTATGAACCTTCTGTAGAGGTTGGCAAAGCCTAAACATTTTTGGATCTGTTTCCTGTTTGTGGGAGTTGGCCAACTTTCCACAGCACTTACCTTCACTGGATCCATATGAACATGGTTTGTGGTGATGATGTAACCCAGGAAAGAGACCGCCTTGACATGAAACTCACATTTCTCAGCTTTGCAGTACAGTTGATTCTCCAACAGTTTCTGGAGTACTTGGCGGACATGTTGAATGTGAGTCTCTTCATCCGGTGAGAAAATAAAGATGTCGTCAAGGTAGACAAAGACAAACTTGTTGAGAAAGTCCCTCAACACATCATTGATCCTACCCTGAAAGACACCTTGAGCATTGCATAAACCAAAATGCATCACAAGTAGGGTTGCAAAATTCCGGGAATTTTCAAAGATGGAAAGCTTCCATGGGAATTAACGGGAATAAACGAGAATTTATGGGAATAAACTGGGAATTTTCAAAATTGAAGGTTGGCTCTTCATAGGGAACTTAAATATAGTTGGGGAAAGTATATTTTAGCATAATCTTGACTAAAACAAACAGATGCCATTCAAGTACACTTGAATATCCATGCCATAGCACACTGCTTACTGCAGACCACACTGTTATTGAGACCACACAAAGGTTCGCAACAGGCTCACAAATGTGAGAGTGGAAAAACTGGTTGGCATTCGGGCAAACCTAAGTCTCTTTGAGCCGGACACAGAGCCATCCTCAACAAGGCTGGACAGTGACACTGAAGAGGAAGACTCAGAGTTGGATGTTGATGAGGTGAAGGGTTTAGCCAAAATGCAGAGGATTGCTTGAAGGAAGATTTGCATGTTTAATGGGACTTTTTGGATGGAGAAGGGCTCTTTTCATTTAACATTTTGAATGGGAATTTGTGGGGATTTTTGGATGGGGGGTGCATTTTTGTTCATTTTTTAATGAGTGGGGTTGTTGGGGGTGAGTAATATTTATTTAACTCAACATTCCTGTTTTCGTTCTTCAATGAAACAAATAATTGTTCAATAAAATAATTCAAATTTGTTCTGTTCTACTTTTTTTTTTTAAATGTAAAAATAAATATATGTTGAAAAATATATGAAGCTTAACTTCCCATGGAAAGTTTCCGGAAATTTACCGGAAAGTTTCTGCCCCTTTGCAACCCTAATCACAAGATAGGCTATTCGTAGTGGCCAGTAGGAGTGTTGAAACCTGTCTTCCACTCATCCCCCCTCCCGAATTCTGGCGAGATTCTGAGGTCCAGTTTGGTGAATACTTGGGCATCCTGCAACAGTTCAAACGCTGAAGACATTAGTGGGAGGGGGTATCTATTCTTAACAATTACTCCATTGAGTGGACTATAGTCTATGCATGGAAGGAGAGAACCATCTCTCTTGCCCACAAAGAAAAAGCCTGCCGCCGCAGGTGATGATGACGGTCTAATGAGTCCAGACTTAAGGGAAGAGTCAATATAAGTTTTCATGGCCACCCTTTTTGGTGCAGAGATGGAGTAAAGCCGACCTCTAGGGATCGGAGCTCCAGGCAAAAGGTCAATAGGGCAGTCATAAGGTCGATGAGGTGGTAGCGATGTAGCCTTAGTCTTGTCAAAAACCTATTTTAAGTCCAGATAACATGTTGGCAGCGTACTCTGACTTGATGTCAGTGCTAATTCTATTGGGTTTGTCTGTCTGACTTACAGACCATCCCACAGGCCATACGACTGTTAAACACCTGCACTTTGAAAACAACATCCATAACATTCATCTGGCTGCTACTTAGAAATGATTTGTCCAATATATCATATTCTAATCACTTGTATATAGACTCTTATTGCACAATTTCACTATTTTACTATTTTTCTTTTCACAATTTTTTCTGTTAATCTGTTTTATTGTGTTGCACTGTTGGAGGAGCCTGTGGCCTAAGATTTTCATCAACATAACTACACTGTAGCTATGTATGCATCACCAATAAAAGCCTTGAACCTTGAGTAGAATTACAAAGTAACAATACATTGCATGTTTTACATGCTGCTGTAACAAAAACATTTCCCAATTTAGGATCAATAAAGTATATCTTATCTTATCTTAAGATGACCGATGGCTACTGCCATATTTGCAAAATTAGCAGGCACGTTCGAGTCCTGTTTTGGATAGTGTGCCGTCGATGAGTTTCATTCCATTTTCAAAGTACTGTTTGACGCTTGGCGTAAACTTTGCGCACTGCCACTCCAACATCCAATCACAGAGCTTGAGGACTAATCAAGGGGTTTGTCAAGCAAAGCGCATGGTGTAGTCCCAAACGAAAGCTGAGGATTATGGGTAGTGTAGTGTCTTCTGCCATCCTAAACTCCGAAAAAATATTTGTTTTTCCGAATCGAAGGGGAAAAATACAAAAGCATTGTACACAATTTAAACCAATCAATGTTGTGTAATTAAAAGGTATAATAATAAATATAATTTTTTGAGTTGATGAGTAGTGCAGATATCACTGTAAAATCAATCAACAGTAATGAGAATACTTACTTCTGGGTGTAAAATTCTCCTTTATCCAATGGGAATGGATGCTCACATTGCCTTTAAGTGCCGCCGACATGGGCGGATGCGGTACTTCCCTGAGCGTCAAATACCGCCGCCGATGGGAATACATTGCAATCAGTTGAAAGCTCTTTGCGTCCGTTTATGAAGCTGAAGGAGACTCGGCACGTCACAAGTACACGTCAAAGGGTGGTGGCGAAGTCCATAGGCTTGGCAACTGCTTCCCGGTAAGACCAATTGCTACCGAGGTGTCCCTGAGCAAGGCACCATTCCCTACACTGCTGCCCGGGCGCCGTACATAATGGCAGCCCATTTTTACTCGCTACAGGGTGTACTTTGAGGGTTTGTGACTTTGCAGACCGTTTACATGCAGAAAAAGCTACATAACACACAAGGGGATGGGTAATAACCGGAAAAGCATGACATGGGACCTTTAACAATGTGTCACCATAACCAATGGATAAAGTTCAATTCTGGTTCCTGTATCATGTATCCTACTTCTTACCTTTGCTAATCTGCTAATTCCGTGCTTTACGGTATTACTGTATGTGACTAGGTGAGGGGGAAAGGGATTTTAGGGCGGGGAGAGTGTAAATAGCCAACAACCTGTTATATAGATATTTTCACACGGGTGCAAATGTGTAATAAAGTAATAAGTTAATTATAATCAAAAGCTGCAACCACAATAATGAAACTTTATTTTATCCACTTATATACAGTCAGATTGAAAAAAGTAGTAGGTCACTGATGCTCAGAAATGGAGCAAACACAGAGCTGCTTTTAAGCTAGCCTTATGGGAGTTTAACGCATGAATAAAGCATTTATTTGCCACTAGGTTACGGTTAGGTCATAAAAAAAGAAACATTTAGAAATATTTCTGCAATCCTCTTCCAAATCAGGTTAACATGTAGCCATGCAATGAAAATAATGTGGTTGTTGAGATACTGCCATCCTACCTTGTGCTTTAACAGTTTAATACTAAACATACATATATGGGTTGTTTAAAGCCTATTCAAAATCACCAAATACTGTCTAAGGATTTTCTCAAGAGGACAGTCTAAGTGAGTGATGAGTGGCATAAATGCACCAGCAAAATGATTGTATACTTACAGCATACCTTTAGAACAACAATAGGCTAAATGGGCTGTACAGGAATTATGATGTCTGTGGATGAAATAAACAATTTATCTGAAACATTTGATAAATTCAGTATAATCATCCGTTCCACAACAGGTACATGCTACAATGTAATGCAAGTTTATATGAATAGTAAACTCAAAATGCTTGCCGCTCTCATGCTGCTCCTAATATAATCAATTAATGGCAAGGCCTACATTTTCCACTGTATTTACTAATAATTTAGGAATACATATTTGAAGTTCAGTATTAAGTAAGGTTAGATTGCTGAGGATATAGACATCAAAAGGGTGTGGACATCAAACGTTTTTTAATTTGTGGATGCCAACTATTTTCTAGTTCACCAACGCTCTTTTCCTTTGGTCTGTCATTATCGTTAAAATGTATCACAGAGAATGATTATCATTATCACAAATTCATGTTCACCACAGCCCTACTTGTTGAAATATATTACAGGGACTGTCAAATGTAATGACTGGAGAGTGTAATTGAATTTGATCATATTCATCTTCATCACATTAGACGTTGCCCAGAGTGAAAGTACATTTATAGCCCATGTTCAATGTCCAACCAACATTTCTGAGAAAGAAGGGGTCTCATTGTACATTTGGCATGTTTGGATGGAACTGGAAGTGGAAGTATACGGACTGGAATTAGGATGTTTAAAAAAGAGGTTCACACTTGGAAAATATTAATTTGTATCCTGAAAACCAGCACATTAAATTCACAATGAATAAAAGTAATTTCACAGATTTTTTTAACAAAGGTCAAAACTCCAACGATTAACTTTGGTTGGTTGGGGTGTCTTCTTGAATGATTATACATGAGTTTAAGGTTAATCCCTTTTATGTGTGTAATATAACCACAATGTCCTGCATTTGAATCCAAGGTTTTCCCTTATATTCATGCTTTTCACTCAGTGTTTAAAGGAGACCTATCATGCTATATTTAAATGATATAGTGTATGACCATACCTATTTAAGGTATATTTATACATTTTATTTTTCAAAATACCAAACAGATCATTTTTTAGCCATGCCTCGTTTCGCTCATTTTCGCTCTATTCCAAGCCTGTCTTTGAAAATTCTGAGCAGCAGCTGACCACGGCCCTGGCCGGCTCATGCCCCCCTGCAGAAAGAGGGGGGCATCAGCCGGCAAGAGTCACTACCATGTTTGCTGTGATTACGAGTGTGGAACAAACATGTCATCTCAGAGCAATGCATGTGTTCAATCATATTATCAATTTGATCCAGAAACTGACCCTGAAGCAGCGGAGGTTTTGGTGGAGGTGCAAACATCTCGGTTGCAGCAGGACGTTTCTGAATGGTTAGTTGACAAGCTGTTGTCCCTATTTATTTTTACTCTGTTTGTTACGATGCTGGCTACTTATTCCGTTCAAATTTTGGCTAATTAGCATGAATGCAATGTGTAGGCCTACAGTTTGTATCTTAGAGTTTGACCCAGCAATAAGTCTCTGAAAGGCGGGGAAAAGTTGTGTGGATAGAGGCAGAGCGCAGCGGCAGGCAGGCAGAGGAGCAGGCTGCGATACCCCCCCCCCCCCCCCCCCCCCCCCACACAGAGCGCGCACCCAGAGGATAGGCTGCGTCACCTCACTTTGTAACCCAGGAAAGGAGCCGGAATCCTGGGTACGTGAGTGTTAAAAGTGCATTAAACTGTTTTAATCCGACAGCCGCTGATGTGCACGTAAGTCTGTCCGTTTCGTTAACATTTGAATAGCCAAATGGACGGAAATCCGTCCTATATGCGAATGAGAGGTTTGGAAATGCACGCGACCGTGGCTCATTCCCGTGATAGGTGGAAAGTTGACCAATAAGCGGAGCACCTCTTTGTGACATAGAAAAGTGTTGAAATCTAGATCCATTTTTTTCTGATCCGTTGCAGCCCCTTTTTTAGATATTTGGCTAAGGAGGAAAATAGAGAGGGTTGTGTTTTCTGACACTTGGTGGGTTCCCTGGAACACCGGGGACACATATTCATGTATAAAAGAAGTACAAAGGTGCATTTTGCACGATAGGTCCCCTTTAAGGAACGTAATGGTAAGGAATGCCTTAGTCTACATTTAAAGTTTTAACCTATAGTGAGATAAAAAGGCTGATTCTATTTCGTCCCTACTGACCACCAGAGGCGGTGCTTAGCACTGTTCATCGCGTGCATGCGCAGCTCGAGTACCAAATAACAACAAAGTCACCTGTGACCCACGTGACACCGGCTACATATGCCGGTGTCGTCAGAGGATCTGTTCCTTTCATCTTCTAGCTGCGCGAAGAGTGCCGTGGCCACATTCTTGTAGCCTACAGCGTTCAATTTGAACGTTTGATCTGAGGGATTTTCTCTGCATACAGCTGTCCGCGTGCAGCTTCGCGACTGGTCCGGTCGGAGCCACGGGTTATTAACGCTTCCTCCGGGAGTTGTGGCCGGCTGTGCACTGTGCAGAGCCTCCACGGACAGGTTTGTGTCAACTTGTGGTGATGGCCCACGTGTCCCCGCACACTCTCCCAGCCTTGTTGCCCTGATTGCTGTCTTGCTTATTGTTTGGCTTAGACTTTCTGGAGACAACAGTGTTCCCGCTTCCTCGCCCATAAAGTTGCCCTTATTATGCTCTTTTGAAGTTCTGCTTGTGGCGTTGTGCCCGAGCTATCATTAGCTTTTTTGAGCTCCCAGCTTTAGCTGCGTCTCTCGTTCAATTTAGTAGGGAAAGCCCAGGGTGCCATAATTGCCCGTTTTTTTTCTTAGATGTAGAGAGTAAGGTAAGTACTGGCCATAGTTACTATTGTAACTACGGTCCTATGCCATGTAAGCACTGGCCATGGTGACTACTGTAACCATGGCCTATGGGTCTAGGCTCAGCCTAACTATATCGTTGTAGGCTATTTACTGCTCCTAGTACTAGACTCCTAGCACTAGGAGGGGTAGATGCAGAGAACAATCTTCACTGTGTGCTGTGTGCTCTGCATGTGCGGCCATTAAAGAGGATTTCATCCCTCCCTATATTATATTATCTTGTGTGCTGTATATTATCTAAGCTGTGTAAGTACTGGCCATAGTTACTACTGTAACTACGGTTCTATGCCGTGTAAGCACTGGCCATGGTTACTACTGTAACTACGGCTCGGTGTTGTTCTCTTCTTTAGAAGCTACTTATCTGGTCTTAAACATTTGTGTTATTTGACTTGATTTTGCTTGATTGTTAGCAGCAGCCGCTTGGCTAAACATCTTGCATGTACCGTTAAGCTTCTTTATTTAATCCAACTTGGTGAAGGCAGTGCTCCCTCTGCTGGTAACGTGGGTGTAGGTCATTTACATTTTAATGTTCGGCGAGTAAGAGCACGGCTTTACTCTTTCCGTTCAGCAGGTAGCTGGTGAAGGCTGTGCCCTCGGGCTCGCTCCCGGTTACGCTGCATCTGGCTTTCGTCATCAACTCAAGGCAGTGTTCTCGCCCCCCCGCTCCTGGTAGATGTGCTGCTTCATTCTAGCAGCAGCCGTCTGGCTAAGCTGTCTTGCTAAAACTTCTTTATTTTATCCAGCTAAGTGAAGGCAGTGCTCTCGCTCCCGCTCCCTCTGCTGGTAACGCGGGTGTAGGACATTTACGTCCCTCTCTGTGTTCGGCGAGTAGGAGCATTGCTCTACTCTTTCCGTTCAGCAGGTAGCTGGTGAAGGCTGTGTCCTCGCTCCCGGCTACGCTGCATCTGGTAACCTACAGAATGGCTTATTCATGTAGCGCCTGTATGGCTTCTCTTGAGCCCGAGGACGGCCATGACCGCTGCCCCCCTCTGCTTTGGCCTCGAGCATCTGAGGGAGGGTCTCACGCAGAGCGCCTGCATGAACTGTAGCTTCATGCCTCGGGCACTCAGAGTGGCTAGAGTCACAGAAGTGGCATCTCTCCTCGTCACAACTTCCTCCAGCTCAGTCTGGCCGTTCCCGGCGACTTGATGGAGTGATGGCTATGGGTTCACCCCCCAGGTAGAGGGCTAGAAACAGGCTGTCCTCTAAGGTGGATCGGTTAGCTGCCGTCATGGAGCAGACAAAGTTGCTCCTGTTGGCCCTTCAGCCCCGGTGTGGGGGCTACTAGCTTGCCGCCTGGCCCTCCTTCGGTTGCCACACCTCTGCTTGAGGATGCCATGTCGCTAATGGCTCCGGATAAACCTCTTCTATGAAGGGGGTCCCGCTCACCCCAGGGGAAGCTTTCCATTCCTCTGCTCAGAGATCTGCAGGGCATGGAGGATGCCTCCATGGCGGCCACTATTCGTGCGCCCCTGGCACGCTTCAGGTTCCGCAGGTTGGCTCGGCTCAGGCTAGCGCCTTCTTCAGGCATAACCCTGCCCCTGTCACTCTCACTGTTCCTCCTTCAGAGGAGTACCTGAGGGAACTCCATGCATGCTGGAGAGACACCAGGGCGAGCTGCTCTGTAGGGCCTACGACACAGAGTCGTAACAGGAACTCCCTGTCCCATCTGATGCTGGCAGTCTCTACCTCTCTGCAGCAGGCTCCGGCCAAGCCTTCTTTGCTGGGCCTCACTGATGCATCACTGCAAGCCTTTGCCCTAATGTCTAGGGAATTGGGACGAGTTATGGCCTTATTGGTGCAGACTCGTCAGCAGGTTTGGCCTGCTCAATCACCACTGTCGGAGACATGTCCTCCGTAGTGGGCCAGTCTCACTCCACTCTGAGAGTTTATGTGGCTGCTATTTCTGCCCGACAGGTTCGGGTCGACGGCGCCATGGTGGGATGCCACAGGTCCGTGTCCCTCTTCCTGAGAGGGGCTTTACGGCAGTATCCTCCTAGCACCCCGAGGGCTCCGGCTTAGGAGCTTCCCCTGCCGCTGGATGCCCTGTCATCTCCTCCCTTCGAGCCCCTGGCCCAGGTGGGGCCTAAGTGGCTGCCCACGAAGGCAGCATTTCTGCTTTCCATAGCCTCAGGGAAGCGAGTTGGGGAGTTGCATGTCCTCTCCATAAGCGATGCATGCCCGAGGTGGGACCCTCAGGTGTTGCCCTTTGGGCAAATGTGGCATTCCAGCCCAAGGTGCTTCCACAAACCCACTTGAATCAGCCTGCCCAGCTGGCACGCTTTGACATTCAGGAGAACAGCACGTCGAAGTTGCTTTGCCCTGTGGGTGCCCTAAGGGCGCGTATATCGATGCTACTGCCTGTATACGGCAGTCGGAGCAGCTCTTCGTTTGCCATGGCGGCACTAAAAGAGGTTTGGCCCTCTAAACAGCGGCTGCCCCACTGGGTTGTCGATACCATCTCACATGCCTATGGGGCCAGTGGCCACCCCCTGCCAGCAGGGCTTAGATGCCACTCTACAAGGAGCATCTCAACATCTTGGGCTGCCCCGAGAGGGGCGCCCCTGGAGACCATCTGCGCCGCGGCGTCGTGGGCGTCTTCTGGCACATTCTCCAGGTTTTATCGGGTTAATGTCGCAACTCCCCATCTTTGGGCGTGGTCCTTTTGCCGAGCTCCGCTGCTTCCAGTGGTGAGAAAGGGCTTGGATTCTTCATGACATTGTTGGTATAAGTCATCCAGTGCTAAGCACTGCCTCTGGCGGTCAGTAGGGAAGAAATACAATGATAGTTACGTCTGTAACTACGGTTCTATGAGTCCCGGATGATCGCCAGAGTATCTTGTCACTCAGAATTCTTGTGTGCTCGCGAGAAGATTCTGGGAACAGATCCTCTGATGACACCGGCATATGTAGCCGGTGTCACGTGGGTCACAGGTGACTTTGTTGTTATTTGGTACTCGAGCTGCGCATGCGCGCGATGGACATATCCAGTGCTAAGCACCGCCTCTGGCGGTCATCCGTGACTCATAGAACCGTAGTTACAGACGTAACTGTCGATTTGTTGAGAAATAAAACATCTCTAAAGCATGACAACTTGCAAAGAACAAATCCAATCTCTCCCTTTCATATATAAAGCCAGCCAGCGGGCCAATTTTAACAAGGACAGATGAGCTAGGATGAGGACTGCATCGCAATAGTGATCAGCTCTTTTCTCCGGAGACGAAGGTTTGAGATCGAAAGAGAAATGAAATAGCTGAGAAGGATGCTAAATACATGCCTTGCTACAGCACAATGAGAAAAACTCTAGGGTTGCCATCTAAATGGTCCTTGTGGCTGCTGCATCTGAGCAACAAGCAGACAAGATTGAGCATAGGAGAGAAACAGCTCAAAGATCTATTTAGGCGATATTCATATTAAATGTTCTGATAACCATATTTGCTTTTTTGAATTAGGTACATTGCATTTTTGCGTGATTAATCTGTAATTTGAATGCAAAACATTTTTTGTTGCCTTTTTTAGATCTAAAAATGAAAAACAAAGGGGGAGAGAGGGGTCAAGTACAATGGGCACCTGCTCTACAAGGTGAGCTAATCTTTAATTATAATAAGGATACTTGGAACAGGTTTCCAAAAACTCAACATTGTTATCCATAACACACACAAAACCTTGTTGGATTCAATCACTGTGAACATGGCCACATTAAAATGATGTCAAATGAAATGGAAAAGCAGATTAATGACTAATTAAGTTCATAAAAAAGGGTCTCGCAAAACATGAAATCCAAATGTAGCACAGGCAACTATTTTGATTGAATGATACCGTGTCAGTGCTTTCACCTGTATACTGTGTTTGATTGTACAGCTGTTCAATACCGACATTGCCTTGACATTCTGCCATTTTGGCCCCCAGCGTCAGAACTGCCAAAACCATCTTCAAATACAATCAATGCAATCAGCACATAAATAGGTGGCAATAGAAGGTTAAATGCTAAATGTATGTGTAAGAAATTGTGTGTTTGAGCAAAGAGCAACACCATTGTGTCTGAAGGGACAGATACGCATAGCAAATCAATTAACTATCTCAACTATTGCATGAGAATTGGATATGTAAACTATTTCAACAGTTTACTCTGCTGAGATTCAGCTTAAAGGCGTTGCTTGTTCCTGAATGTCCTAGGTTGGCAGCTGCTCTGCATCTCCTTGATTACTCCCCAGCTGCTGCTCATTGTTCCTGAGTATTTAAGGCAGTCACTTTAACCCTCTCTTTTCCATTAATTTGTCTTGTTGCTTTGACAAGGGAGAGCTAGGTATAATTTCTAACTTGGCTGAATGGTTATATTTGCAGCTTGGCACTGTGCAGTGGACCCTCTGGGTTTACCTCCAGTTCCTGTGGTAATGTCAGGCTCCTATCACAGTCCACTTCTATCCTGGCTGCAATTCAGTCTTACCACCGGCTGGTGGTCACTAGAATCAAGTTTGCACTCTTTAGATGCCTACAGTCTTTCCCAATATTATGCCCATTTATCCTGGTCTTCTGCCCGTCCCCCTAGTGCCAGCCAACTTTCTCCTGTTTAACTCCAGTTACTCATTACCTCAAAATTGCATGCAACTGAGTCCAGAGGGAAAATCTTTTGATTCAAAATGAAAGCAAAACATATTTGAACTAAGATATCCATTCTGAAAAGTTGAGATCACATTTTATTTTATTTGATGTGGATATCACAAACATTGCATAGTAGACAATATATCTCGCACACACATGATCTGCTCTAGTCTTAACATACGATGATCTCAAAGAACAATTTAGTGTTTAACCCATTTCCCTCTAGAGGGAGGCTTTAGAGAACCTGCCAAAGTAATAGCTATTTCTGTAAAGAGTGCAAAAATAATTCAACAGTATTCTATTCAATTCTTTAAAATAAAATGGCTGAATCAAGAACAAAACAAAAAAGTCAAAAACCTTAATGAGGATTGTGTTCCAAATTACGTTTTGCAGGGTTTACCTAATAAACCCGCTAATTCGTTATAAATCATCACTGCGATCATAATATTTTATTGTAATAAATGCAACAAGACAACAAGGTCAAATGTTAGTTAAAAACATGTTTTTTATTGATGTTAATTAATCCTGAATCAAGCCTTCCCCCAGAGTGAAGGGCTCAAACATTCTTCTGGTTAACTGTAACCAACCAAATATACTTTATACATCAAATACGGCGAACAGAGATACTAATGTTTGCGCTCTACCAGGTTATTATCACTTTTGTAAAGTTATTTTCAATGCCATTAAAAGATTGTTGTAAACTTGAGAAGAAAGAAGAAAACCCAGGAGGACTATTTGTTTTGGCCTGTCAGATTTTGTTACAGAATGAATTGATGCCTTTAGTTTAATTATTTGTAATTTGTTCAGTAGTTTTTTTTCACAGTGCTGTTAGAAACCAGTTTATCAAAGTAGGGAACATATAATCACCAAGTTTCACCTTTGCAACTGTCACATAATAGTGTAATCTGTCCAGAGGTGGAGAAAGTAATATGGCCACATATCTCCAGAGGTTTCAAAATACTGTTCCTCTGAAATCCCAGAATTGGACTGATTTCATGGCGCGTCACCCCAGATATGCCAATGGAGCGTGAAATTGAGTCACTCAATGTGAAAACGAAGGGGAAAAAAATCTTTTCTACTCCCATTACTCTGCAGAGAAGAGCAAAGACATTTTTGCCAGTATGCTGGCTCTGTTTTGGTCTTTAATTTCCAAAGCAACAAAGTGAAACAAACCTGTACATTGTAGACAAAAAGAGCCATTTCACACATACAAAAGTCAACAACATTTTGGAGCTAATCAGCAAGTACATGAGTAAGTAAAGCATGGGAAGAACATGTCTCAGTTTATGAATTCATTGGATAATATAAGTAGTATTGCTGCAACAGGTTGGATACAAACTTTATTTTGCTACTGGATTACATTTCCCACTGAACCGGATGTCAAAACACTACTTGGGTGCTGAATAATATATTATAATTAACCAGATGTCATAATTTCCTAGAAAAACACACAGCAAGTGTAGCAGCACGTAGTGGGTTTTACTTTGCGTGGAATTGTTACCTCCCACTGCTAAAACCCCTTCCTGTGTTTGTGTGTGCTTGTCTCTCTCTCTCTCTGTGTGTGTGTGTGTGTGTGTGTGTGTGTGTGTGTGTGTGTGTGTGTGTGTGTGTGTGTGTGTGTGTGTGTGTGTGTGTGTGTGTGTGTGTGTGTACACCAAAGCATTGTTCTACATTTTGTTATGAAAGCTCACATGGACATAGTTTTGCTAGAGTTCTTTTGTGAGTAAACTTGTTTCTTGCTCAATAGCAGGGATATTGGAGGGTAAAGGGCTCAAACGTATAAATGGAGATTTGGACATCGCCCGTGAGCAACAATCTAACAACTTAATATTTTGATTCAATGAAAAAAAAAAATGTTCAGCATGCTGGGCAGGCTGTGCAAATACAGTAGTGTATATATTTATTTAAGAAACAAGAAGAAAAACACCCCAGAAAAAGGGCCCATTCCCTCTAGGATGCAAAACGGCAGGTGGTTGCACCTGCAAGCTTTGGTGGCACATTTACATTAACAAGGGAACAATTTGATTTGAATATAAAATTGAAGACCATATTGTGCTTTTAAAAAGAAATATGATTTTGGCTGCAAAATCCTATGTTATGTGAATTGTCATTTACACCTGTGGGTTGGCTTACAGATGAAAAGTAAAAATGTCTGCTAACCAGCAACCCCTCAACTTAATCTGTTAAGTGCTGCATGTGCTTGTCAAAATGATTAATACCATTACAAATTAGAAAAAGTATGACATATATAGAATAATTCTATATATTCTATATATTCCTGTAGTCTAGTGAGACCGTGTACTGTCAATTTATTCAATATTAATTTATTATATTGTGTATTATTTAGATGCTCTACGGATATATGTATTTTCTATTGTGCATTTGTATATACATGCTGCTAATGTTCATTTTTTATTTGAACTGTTATTCTTACTATATATACTTGCCTCTAATGATGATGAAACAATTAGTTTTTGTATCTCTTTAAAAATGTTTACACTGCTGGTGGAGCAAAATAAATCCAAATGTTGGTATGAATACATTGTCTGTCTATCTGAAGTGAATGGTTAAGTACACTAAAGATGCATTTAAATAAAAACATGCCAAGTTTTTATTAAATGGAGAAGAGAAAGTGTGTGTGTGTGTGTGTGTGTGTGTGTGTGTGTGTGTGTGTGTGTGTGTGTGTGTGTGTGTGTGTGTGTGTGTGTGTGTGTGTGTGTGTGTGTGTGTGTGTGTGTGTGTGTGTGTGTGTGTGTGTGTGTGTGTGTGGCATCATTCAATGCAGTGTAAGATGTTGAAGGACAAAATGCTGGTCCTCCCCTGTGTGAAAGCAACAGAAACCCGGCCTCAATGACGAGAGAGGCAGAGCGGGGTAGGCACACTACCCTTGTGTGCAATCCAACTCGTGTTCAGTGGCACATAGCGACTAGTTGAGATCAACTGTGAGCTTGTATAGAAAGGGCAGCTCTTAATCAGTGTGTCATCCGATAAAAGTGATCCTTGGCTGTCATTGTACCAGCAAATGAAGAGTGTATGAGGCGCATGGTTGCTGCTGCCCTTTATACTGATAACCCCAAACAGGTTGAATATACTCATGCTGGTCGACTGAGCATATACAAGCAGATTTCAGTAGGAAGTCCCACTGACAAGAGTGCTTTTGTGGCCTTTAAGTTTTGAAGTACAGGACAGAACATGTACAAAAACTAAAATACAATATATTGTTGTTGACTCCACATCTATACCAAAGCTTGTTTATTCACAATGAAATATCACAACACTCATAACTCATACGTTCCACAACAGGCTCTACTATTGGCCGTTGCATGGTTATACCAACCTTGCACACATTCTAAACGTTCTCCTTCGCATTATAGTTTCCAAGATTTTTGGGGAAAAAAAATCGAATTGCGATTTTTCTGACAAATATTGCGATTCGATTTGCGATATTTGTTTTTAAGCAACCCAACGGATGTTTATTGTAAAATGTGGCCATATCTCCGGCTAGGAAGGTTGCATCAACATGCTCCCGTCTCTAGCACCCCTGCAGCCCGAGCTACGAGTGAAATAACTAAACTTACATGAAACTTCCATTGGGTTGCTTTAAAGTCAAACTTCAGTTTAAGATTCACCCTGTAATAGAAACATGTGATGGAGCATTACTAACCTGACTCAGATCTAGGAGAGCTCAATTGGAAGCCATTTGGAAAGGGCAGGCACTTTCAAAAATACTTGGCAGGTGATTGGATCCGTCTATCACCTTCTATCATGGGCCACTTCTGATTGGTTAACAATGGCTGGCACATGTGGAGCACAGCACTTCTGATTGGTGTGGAAGACTGACACACAAGAAGAAAAAAAGAAAGAAAAAAAAAGTAAAAGAAAATAAATAAAAATGTTAAAAAAAATTGCAGGCTTTGCGATTTGATAATCGCATCATTTAAAATCGCGATTTCTATTTAAAATCGATTAATCGTTCAGCCCTACACCTGTTTAAATAGTTGGTAGAGGTTGTCACTGGTCTCTAGTCAACACGAAAAAGCAAGGATGCTAGTAATCAAAAACAGATCATTACAACTGCATCTTGCCTCCTCATGATCCTACCTAATTTGCCTGTAAGCTCCTCAACATCGTAGGAGTATTTTATCACCACATTATGTCTGCCACTGAAACCTCTCTGTAACACATGCCATCTCTCTGCTCACTGTGGTGACCCTCAGAAAAGAAACACACAGATGGTCACACAGACAACTTGGCACACCTTCTGGCTGAGGAGGAAGAGTATAAAATTGAAAAATATGAACATTTCATTACTGTGTCATTTGGCAACAGGATGATAATTAAAAGGATAAATGTTCCTGTGACTGGTTTATGTTTTATGGGGCATATATAGTTTAGTTCAGGGGTGTTGATTATTGGCAAAACAACATACACATCTCTTTATTAGCATCTGCTAGGGCTAAAGCCATTACCTATGACTCATTGAACAATGGCAAGCATGGTTCATTGATAAGTGCAATACTTTATTATCATAATGTATTTAGTTCTCTTGACATTATGTCTGTTCTCTTGACATCAGATTGTTCTGAAATATGTCTTTGAATGCCAATAAAATGTCATTACTTGCATTTTAAATACCTAAATATTGCTTTAACAACAGATTGGGCACTTTAGCAACACTCACAGATTGGTTTCCCTGACAGACAGATGGTGTAAATAGAACATTTAGGCTTGCGTTAGTGGAGAGATGAACAGAACTTGACCACAAACCTTCATCTTTTGCTGGTGTATTAACTTTACACATTATACACAGTCTGTCACTGTAACATAAGAACTATACTGTTCAGAAGCTGAGATCCAGTGACAAGGTTGAACGTTATGAGATTCGCCTTCTGGATTTATTATAGCTGACATGAGTTTCTTTTCTGGGTGGACACAGTTTGGTGAACTCCAGTTATAAATGTACTTTAAACCAATTTTAACCTCCGAAAGTACTGCTCATATATTTTGAATAAGACTGTTCTTCCTTATTCTCAGACGTTCTCAAGTTTTTAAAAACTGAAACAGAAACTATACTATACACAGAAACATTTTTGTTTTCTCGGCTTGTCTTCTTGACCTAAAATCTTGATAAGTAGGCACCTCGTGTTTGTGGTTGAGACTTCTTCCAAACCAAGTAAGAACTACCATTATGCATTGATTACTGGATATCTTATTAATTAATTAATTTCTGTCTTTTATCCCTTTTTAAAAGTGAGAATTGATTTGTATGACAATTATCGAGACCCCTGTTTAAGTGATAATGGTATCTTATCTTGTCTGGTATGTTTATTGATTAATGTGGCATAACATTGTGCTGCTATTAAAATTACATATACATGTTAGTTATAATCAAAGACTAAAAGAAGGCAACAGTCTTAGGAAAAGGCTTGTAATGAAATCATGGTGAAATGTAACTATATATTGACTTGAAGTAGTAACAGACTTTTCGACTTCTTATAAGAGGTTTTTCATTTAATTCTGTCTGGAATGGACTATGGATTTTATTAAAGTAAACAACACATGTGCATGACTCATACATAATCAAAAGCTGCTTGTTAAAACAGGCATTACAATAAACATTTTTTCTTTAGAAGGATGTTGTAAATCGTCCCTTAATACAGGTATCGTAAAAACAAATTGGAAGATATGAATCAAAAATAATTAAAGGGCCAGTTTAGATAAATGTCAAAAGAGTGAAAGTTGTTTTCTTAATGGCACTGAAATCTAACTGGGACATATATTTGATCGAAACTGCAACTGAAATATATTACTTGAGAAAATCTAAGTAAATGATCGGCATGACTTTATGTTATTTACTTAAAATGTTTTCAAGTAGGTGACGTGATTTTTTAACACGGCGGCAATTCAGTGACATCCTGGACACTAATTCAGAATGAAATACCAGGTCTATTCTTTTCAACTGTCAGCAGATGCTAGATATTATTTTGCCTGTAATTATGGTCACAATTAATAATGATTATAATCATATCATATCTTTTTGTGTTAACAGCACAAATCTACGCTTGCACTGACATAGGATAAATGCTTGAAAGCTGATATCTATAAAACCAAAGAAGGCCCTTTTTATGATGTCAACACGCCATTTATACTTTAATTACAAACTTTATCTCAAGGAAAAGTTACATCAATGCATGTGTTATAATACAAAGTACAAGCAAAGAATGGCATGTGAACCCCATAGTATCTACAATGTATCTAAAATCTCTTTGTGAGTGTCTCTAATCCGTGATTAGCCTTTAGGTAAAAAGCCTGATTTTCCAAGAGCCTTATCAGATGAGAAGAGCTCTTATCAGCGTGACATTATTGATCGCTCTGTTCTCTAACAGGTGTATATGGAATGGCACTCAGAAGCAGGAAGGAGGTGCTTGTATCTTCAGTTCCCATACCAATGTGTCATCTGTGAAGCACTGATGGTTATCAGTTTTTTCTATCTCATACTGTTGTTATACCTCTTACCTTATTTTCCTACAGGTAAGGTCACCCACTGACAAATACATTGAATAAAAGAAGGAAGGCTTAGGAAGTCAGCAATTTAAGTTGCACATTTGAGAATGTTTTGTAAAATGGCTCTCCTTTTTGTGACTTATGTCGTCATGCTTAATGAAGAAAATGTCCATCTCTTTCTGAATTGCATATGACACATTCATTCTGCAAGTCTTAATCTCATAAGCATATTACAGAGTATATGCCCAAACCAATTATGCAGGATGAGAAAAAGGATGTCTGTGTTGTGTCTTGTTACATTAGGAATCTAATTCTTCACACAAATCATTTACATGTGACCTTACTGTGACAAATCTATCTCTGTAATGTTGCCATCCAAGACTTGCTGTCATCTCATGTCATAACACGCTAAACTTTTAACATCTTCCACAGGCATAAAACTGAAAAAGATAATTTGTTGGCACAACAGAAAACAAGTGTTTGCTAGGAAATTAATTTAATGTGTCACATCAACCTGCTATTTAAATCAATATGAATTCATTCCGTTTTGTGAAGTCTTTCTTTTAGTCTTAAAAGGAACCCATTTGTTACGAATGTATAGATGTGGTTTCTAAGTAATTCCTTGTGTGCCCTTTTTCCTCTTAATTCACTAAATCAAGAGTTACATTTATTAGACATGAAGAGGGCACAATACTAATGTTCACAAAGGCTTCTGCACTTCGACTACTGTCTAAACATCGTCAAGATACCTGATATTGACCAAGCTCTATCTTTCAGATCCTACAATCCAGCAGAGGTTCACTTAACCTCTTCAGGGATTCACTATGGATCAGCCCTTGTCACCGCTATAGGCCAGGATTAGGGAGTTAAAATAATGAGCCGAAAAAAAGTGATGGGATTGGGAGGGAAACCTTTCAGCTCAATTGAAGAGTGACGCTTTTGAGGCAAAACTTATAGAAGCCAATTAAAGCATGACGTTTCTGAATTGTTTATCAGGCAGATTTTCAACGCAGCAGAGCTGATGAAAATAATTACTTCCTCAGTCATGCCACACTTGACATGACAATGCAGAAAGCCTTAATCATTTTAATCCTAATAATAGTCTCTAAAACACACACTTAGGAGAACTCCACCCCACAGGGGACAGGCATATGTAATTAGTCTTTTTAATTAGTGGTCTGGAAGTGTATCTGATCAAGTTGTAAGCTGGATCTTTGACTAATTCAATTTGAACTTCAGTCTGTAGCAGTTTGAGCACATCAGGCCATTGACTGAACGTTAAATTCCCTGCAGTGCACTAAAGCAGGGGTTTTCAAAGTGTGGGTAGGTGAGCCTCCCCTCAGAGAACATAAGAACAGCCACGCCCCCCCTCCCAATTATTATTGCTGTTATTATTATTATTATTATTATTATTATTATTATTATTATTGTTGTTGTTGCTATAATGCAGGGGTATTCAATTGCATTTCACAGAGGTCCAGTAAGAGAAAATGTAATTAAATGCTCTGTTTTCGCTGTCTACCTTCCGCCATTTGAAATTACTCCGACTGTTTCTCTCCTCTTGTCTCGTCTCTGTGTGTGTGTTTGAATCTATCGTGCTGACTGCACCGATTTGATTGGCTGAGTAGCGTCACCTCCTTAAATCATTAAACAATAACTTTTTTAAACCTTTTTATTTTTATGTTTTAAACATATTGTATAAAACTCCCCCACTACTTGGACTATTCCTTGCACCCCTCTACAATAAGCCCGAATGGTCTCAGCCATATTGCATCAGTAACGTGCACTTGTTATTATAACAAGATCGCAAGGACGCTGATAGCGATCGGAAAATTGAGTGTTGTTCAGTTTGTGTGTTGTGGACATGCGTGTCCGTGCATGAAAATATACCACACACCCAATTACAATTGCATGTTCAATTCACTACCCTGGAAGTTAATACAGTTGTTAAAGTTGGAACAGCCTGTGGACAGCCGTTCTTCCTTGCATGTCAGTCGCCGACACCTTCTTACAGAGGACAGGCACATCTTGCTGCAGCACGACCCGTATATTTCCGCACGCCGTGTTCTCAAGACATATTTTTTTTTTACATTTTCAACATGGTGGATACATCCTTATATGCTCCCGGCAACACACTGAACGTCAACTTTGCCTCCTTATTACACTCACCCCTACTTTAGTGGGAACAATGAGTATGCGTCTTTGATGCACAGAGGAATAAACGCAGATCATCCTCTGGCTGCAGCCTTGACCGGTACTTGCTTTTGATCAAAGTCAATGCGGAAAACCTGCACTCACACAGGTAGGTGGAGGTGAAGGGAATGAGTACTTTTACAGCCTTTTTGGCGAGGTGGGGGAACTCGGTCTCCACAGACAGCCACAAGTGGGCAAGTGTCACTTTACTCTTCTTTTTCTCGTTCTTTTGTGTCTCACGCTGCGCCTCCCCTGAAGCTCTCTGGCGCCCCCCACTAAAGGATACAACACTGGCCGTTAGGTCTCACGTGTGGGATAAAAACTAGGTGATCAGAGAGAGGGCTGTGTGTTTCAAACCGCAGTCGGTCAGCTAACTTCACTGTTTTTCAGTGGTACTTGCTTGTTTACGAAGTGTCACCACTCTGAGCTTGATTTAGAACTCAAATGCTCACCTACAGTGACCCGATATGTCGAAGTTTGATTATTTAATTATAATTTGTCTGTAATACACTCTAATTTGAACTAATTTGAAAGCTTGACATTAATCAAGCTAACATTGCTCAGTGAGGTCTCAGTATGATAAATAGAGATATGGTATTATTTTCTACCTGTTCTCTATATATGCTTTTTCTTATTCTCAATGTAAATGAAGTTTTCAATATTGGTTTACAGATATAAGAAGAATGACAGATGGTAAAGCCAGTACCCCCTTCCTGCCATTGGATGGTTTAGGTTAAATTCTCTACAGATGGAAATTGGGAAAGGTACATCGTTCAACCATCTTTAGCCATCCATCAAACCTGACATCCACCCTATGTGGACTTTATCAGTCTATAAAAATGACACCTAATTAAAAGATTATTTTTGACATACCATATCTTTTTCTCCCTATCCATTGTCTCAAAACTGTAACATTATCAAGAGTCTTCCCTCTCATTATCACATACTTGACATTTGGCATTGTTGGACAATTTTTCAAATCATTAAAATCAGATTTTGACAACCAAGCTTTCAATTGTTTTCCAAATAGCTATTAGGCCATGAAGGCAGAGAAACCACAAGGACTAGGCTTTCCTCCATGATGTTTTGCTGGTTGTTTGCCACTCAATGACTGCTACAACCTGTCAAGAATGGTGTTAAATACACAAGGCAGACAGGTGGAAAGTCCACCTCACAGAGAATCATAATTAAAGCATGGATAAGTAGGTAAAGTCACGTTAATTGGCTGGTCACCATTAACAAGTATATGTATGCAGAAGAGAGATGCTACAGAGTACAGATTTCTTCTACTCCCTGTGTACAATCTCAACGCACAATTCCCAATGATTTCTGGAATCATCATACAGTATGCACACATGAAAGAGCTTATTCTTCACATCCTGCCAGCCCACGCAGTTAGCCATATGTTGATATATACAGCCCCATAAATAAACTACAAAGCGTTTGTTGTTTTTAGACCTGTGGAATGCATTACAAAAGTGAAATGATATAAGGTAGAAGGCTAAATAGATGGTGACTGGGTAGACAAATATATTTTCTCCAGATAATTCCTAACATCTACAAGGAAGCGACCATCTCTGCCCTGAGCTTCTTAGGTTACTGCAGTGGTTCTCAAACTTTTTCTGTCAGGCCCCCCCTTTGGAGAAAAAAAAAAGTCGGGCCACCCCCAACACAAATAGTCAGGCTCAGTGGCGGCGCCAGAGATTTATTTGGGGGTGCTGTGGAGTAGCTTGACGTTTCATAGAGGGTTCTCAAACATTTAGGGTTTCCCATTAAAGTTACATGTAACGCTACAGTGGAACTTTCTACTGCAACACTCCCCACGCATATAATGACTGTTACAATGAAGGCTCGATAATCAGCTCACGGCATATAGGTGTAAGCAGGGCTAAAGTGCTATTTTTATAGGTGGTGTGTGGACCTCACATAGGGGGGTCCGGGGGCAAGCTCCCCCGGGAATATTTTTTAATATTGAAGTTAAAAGCATCAATCTGGTGCACTTTGAGAGCAACATGAAGAGATCTACAGTATGGATACATCTCTCAACACCCATTTGAAACAGAACTGTAAACAGATTTACTTTTTCTTTATGGATATTTTATAAATCACTCCCCTTTTAAACTTTATTCATTTTTTAATGTCATATAGTATTTCATACCTGTTTTTCATTTATTCTCTTATTTTTTTATAACTATAATGATCATATAAACGTGTGCCTTGGAAATAATTGTTTACATGAATGGTGACCAAACCGTTTGAGACCCACTGAGATAACACTGAGAGAGTCCTTTAGCTCACTGAGGCTCTCAGTCTGACAGGAGAGGACTCTCCTCCACTTTGTTGTTGAAAAAACTCCTTATATCCGTTAGCGTAGCTCGCTAGCACCAGAAGCTAACAACAACGATCTCCGGTACCGGTGCTCTCTCTCTCTCTCGCACACAAAATTGCTCGTTTCCACACACACACAGAGCCGAGCTTTAATGACACACAGAGACCCAGACGTAATAGTACTTCATCATATTTTTTTCGAATCAATCATTTTTTCAATTTATGATTTTTTAATTAATTTTTTTAATAACCATTTTTCTTCCTGGTCTCGCCCCCCACTTTGAGAACCACTGGGTTACTGTAAGGTTTTAGCGCTGGTATCCTGTTAGTTGTTGTGTTTCTAGTGTTTGTCTATCTGTCTTATTATGTTAATGACTCTACCCTCTCTTTACAGGTGTCTGCACTATTATTATTATTATTATTATTATTATTATTATTATTATTATTATTATGTGTTTTACCAAAGGAACATTACATTAATGTGATGTAATGTAGTGGACCAAAGGAAAACAAATACATAAGTCTATCCAGGTTTACCAGAAAATGCCTTAGATTATTGGCATATACAGTAGGTTTGTGTGTGTGTGTGTGTGTGTGTGTGTGTGTGTGTGTGTGTGTGTGTGTGTGTGTGTGTGTGTGTGTGTGTGTGTGTGTGTGTGTGTGTGTGTGTGTGTGTGTGTGTGTGTGTGTGTGTGTGTGTGTGTGTGTGTGTGTGTGCGCGCGCGCGCAAGTGTGTGCAAGTGTGTGTGTGTGTGTGTGTGTGTGTGTGTGTGTGTATGTTTTATGGAACAAGCCAAACCTCTGAGTCAAACTCAATTTCGCAACTCAAAGTAAGATACCTGCCAATATTTTATCTGTTCAGGCGTGAAAAATGCAGCTTCATTCAAGCAGATACAATAGCTTAAGGAGCTTAAGCTTGACATAATATCAATACCTTCAAAATATCCTCCTGTTCCTTGAGTGACCCTCTCCGGCTATCATTATAAATGCCAGGCTTCACTTATCATTCTCATATTTCCTAAAGCATTGCTATTTACGGTTCACATAATTATCAATAACAGATAATGCACACTACGCAAATAATGTGGGTGATGTTGAAACATAAAAGCCTTTGATGCTTTTATTGACCTTTCTAAAAACATTTGTGACCACTGAAAAGTGGGGGACCACTGGATTGTTTATCCATTGTATTAACAATGAATAAACAAAAATGAGACGATGAGGAAAGGCCATGTCATGAAAGGTGGTACTGTATCATCAGAGGCAGAGTTCATGAGTGTGCTTGACTGTAAGGGAGATAGACTGCCGATAGCTTCAGGGGGATGCAATTTTGTTGAAGCCATTGTGACGCTCCAATATCACCTCCTCTTGACTTATTGCTCCTTTGGATAAAAAAACTGCAAGAGAAATACTTAAAATCTGGTGACAGCTTCAGAAACTGTTTATATCCACAGTTTTAAGATTAATTGTTGACTTTACTTGAATTGTCAAATGTGTGTGTTTCTCTGCCCCTGACAATTTGCTAACACGTGTGCCAGTGCCTTTGAGTGTGTGTTGGCTGTATTTCCCCTGTCGTTGTTAATTAATTAGATGGCTGGCAAAGGGCCAGTCATACTCATTCCCCCTTTGATCTTCCAGACGGACACCATTAACAGCCAAACGCCCCGTCTACCCTCTATTCATTTATGTGCTGAAATTCCACCATACCTCAGCTGCTCTACCCGGTCAAAGCGGTCAAAGGTTATGTACTCAATGATAGGTTAAGCTTGTCATCTTTCAGTGAGGCATGTTAAGAAAAAAGAAGCAGAAAAGTGGCGGTGAAGTGGATCTTAGAAAACTCCATGTGACCATGTGGAAAGCATTACAAGGTTAAGTGATGTTGCCTTCCTTGTCCTTGTCCTTTAAAAAAATAGCTGCTATTAGTCATGCTGTCATGTATGGTCTTATTGATTGTTTTTCACTCTATATGCTGTGAAATACATATATAATTTAGTATTAAGCTTATGTGGTGATAAATACACGTTTCATTTCAGGCATTGACCAATAGCATACTTACTGAAGTTTAACAAATAAGGGCAATATGCAGCTCACATTTCCATATAATTGGTGTGGGAGTATTATGTAACAAGAGTACTACAAATGTAGCTGGGGTCTCCAGATGTATTATATATTTAAATAAAACTACATTCTGGTGACAGATACACAGATAATGTTCAAAAACCTAATGGTCCATTTTGCAGATGAAGAACATCTCAATTATCCTTTGAACAACTTGAGTTACCATGAACTGTGGCATGCTAGGTTCAGAGGTCATGAAGATGTGCTAGAGGCATTTATCAAGATATTGGACTTGGATGTTTTCCTATTTATGACTATTTTACCACAGGTGCTGCATCTCAATACAGAGCTCTGTAAAGAGAAGAGTAGTTTCAGCCAATTTATTCTTATAAATACCCTAAGGAATGATGCTAATAGTTTGACAATCAATCTAATTTAATGTTGTTTCTTTAGTGAAGGTTGTTCCTGAAACTAATTTAGACTCCATTTTAGATTAGCGTTTATATTTTGTGCGGAAATCAGGTTTCATGTCTTAATTAATTCTATTTTCAAACTAGTTAAAATCCATTTTATGTTATCACTTTATTGTTCAGGCTAACTCATGATATAATCTGCACAAAGTATGTGATTTTCTTTACATCGCTCTGACCCAATTAATAGTAATGGTTCAGGAGGATTGCTTGCTATTTCCATTAACTAATTGAACGAGCGCTGGGTTTTTACAATTCCATCTCACAAGGTTTAATGTTTGTAATGCCTTCTCTGTGTAACCTTGACTTTTCCTTGCATTTTCATGAACAGCCTGGACAGAGGAAATACGAATTCAAAAGCAGAAGAGATCTGGTGAAGACAGATTCCCTTCCACAGAGTCACAATATGTATCTTCCACTCATCTGTCACTGACTCTTACTCCTCCTCACTGGCTAGACTAAAAACGGCCTGTGGTTCTCCATTCCCTCGGCAGGGGCCCTCACTGACCCCCAAGTAGTAATTTTAGACTTCATGTCAGCTGTGCCAGAGAGCCGGCCCTAGCTAATTCAAGGTCATAGTTGTTATTATTATTTTATTATAGCGAACAGAAGCCAACCTGTTCTCGGGCAATGTGCCATGTTAGAGACAGCTGAACCATTGCATTATATTTCTGTAATAATTGTGCTAGTGTCGTCTAGAGTCTGCTACCCATATGTCGATTTCTCTGGTTTAATAGTTTGACAGTTAATTTCACAAAGTGCACTTGTTTTCTAACACAAATAATGATACTAAAATACCCTTTGAATTTCTGTAAATATAATCCTATAATAAGCTGAAAGAGGAAGGAATAAGCTCCTTGTGGCAAAGGATGCCTCCAAGAGAGATGAGTGGACATGCATGACACATGAGAATTGCAGCAGTTGGACACAACTTGCTCCCATGCTGATGAGCGAAATTCTGGTCACTGTTATTGGACTGAATAATAAAGTAACAGCAGGTATGACCGCCTCTAGGGTGTCAGGCTTGCAACTGTAAGGCTAGTTATATTCTTGTATATGCACATGTACATGTTCAACATTTACAGTCAATGTGGAAGACATGTCAGATGCCTCTCATTGTCATGCTATGTCAGAAAAGTTGAAGCGTGAGCGTGAAATCTGTTTGGACAGCTTTGGTGTGGCAAACCATTCCAGGGGACATCATCCTTCCACAGACAGTGTGGTCAGAGGGTCTCTGTAAGGAATGTCATCTACATAGAACCACATCAGTGGTTTAGAGCGACAGATCACTTTTTTACACTAACACTTGCCACTGGCCATTTTGATGCTCCTGGTCTTGATCCAATGGAGCAAACCAACATGCACTATTACAAACAGTTATGTGGACTGTAAGGAAAGCATCACATCCCTGAATACTCTTTAAAGCTTAGATACATTTACATAAGTAATCAATGCTGATATCATATAAACTTTACCTGTAACTTATATAAAAGACAAATGCTGTTTTACACCTAACATTTTATTTTATTTTTGCCTTGACTGCTAGCAGAACAACATGTTATTAAGTTATTCTCTTGTGGGGCTGTACAGTAAACAGTTTTTATGTATTCAAAATAAACATGCTTCTGAATGACTGAAGCTGCCCTACAGCTCTTGCAAAGCAAAATAATGTTAAACTCTACACACAACTTTCAAGATTGATTTTCTCCTCCTCACCTCCGCAGGATCACATGATTAGATTTGCCTGGTTAGGTGACACCTACACGTCTGATGGGTGATGGATGTTTTATATATAGAGCCCAAATGAAACCCTTCCCCCACTTCCACACACCACCCTGTCATACACACACACAACTCTGATGTTCCTCCTATCATCTTCTATCAGAGAGGCAAGATAACCTCAGAGCCAATGACAAACTTTGACAAATGGCTTGTCTCCATGCACCTGCGCGAAGATGGAAATGACAGACTCCTTCACCTTTCCTCTTCCGCCATGCCTTGGGCTGTGCCAAGCAGGCATAAGTGATATACTGTAGGACATGTCTGGGTGTAAGTCACGGTCCTTCCGTTTCCTCCAGATTGTGAGGGTGTCCATCTATCATTGTCAGTCAGCTCTCTCTTTGCCTATGTCCGTCTAACCCGTTCTGTCTGTCCTATGAGCCCTGTCCCTTTACTCATTCACCCAAAGGTCACTCTTCCATTCTTCTACCCCCAATGTCTCCTCCCTCGACCACTGGGGCAGTCTGCATATATCTGTAGCATTGTACAGATGGATGGTGATCTGGCCTGGGGTCATTATGAATCCTAGCCAGGGCCATAACCGACGGCTACTCTCTCCTTCTGTCAGTCTCCATCTCCATAAATGTGGTCTGAAATTAGCCCTACATCTACATTCCAGACATTTGGCTTTCTTGGCAGATTTACCTTAGCTATTTTGCCTGAAGAATCCTAATCACACTTCAACAGATACATTGGATAAGGGCTTCATTTGTGAATAAACTGCATGCACATTCACTCTTGCACATGTCTCTCTCGCACAAACATATCAGCAATTACTCCACAAACTTCTGTATTTTATTATTCTTCCAGATAAATGGACTGATACAACGTAGCCTACTACCAGTAAAATTCAATGTCCAGTTAAAATGTAATTTAATTATACACATGTCAGATGGGAATACTATTCTTCCAACTTCATAATTTGACATGAATCCCCTCCTCGAAACTCTTAATCCCTCTTTGCCCTTAATGTTTTTCATATTCACAGCATCCTCCTTGCACCATCCATGCCTCCTGTTTTTCCTCTAGCCTTCATGATTCTGCCATGTGCCGAGTCCAATCGCCAAACCCTGCACTCTTATTCAATGTAGTCACCTGATATCTTCCCAAAGTCCCGCCCTCCTTCCTCTTAGTGTTCATCACTGTGTGACATTACTGACCTTCATAGTACGTAGTTTCCATTAGCTTGACAAATCTGGTGCATCAAAGCAGCTTTGTTGACATGCAGGTGTGAAATCATCACTCTATGCAGTTCTCGGAATGAAAATGCCAGAGGAAGAGATGGTGTTTGTCAGGGCAATGAGGAACAGCGGGGGACACTGTTCCCAGCACTACTTAGAGGTACCCAGACAACCCCTGACTATATGATTCAAATATATATTTATTGGTTGTCAAATATATATTCATGTATTGGCATTTGACAAAACCTGTGTTTGGTCACCACGTTTTCTTAAAATTAACATCCATATATAATATATTTGCATTACATACAGATATACTACAAATACAAAACTGTGTGTTGGCAGTTATCATTTTTCAGATACTTTAGATACAAGTGTTTCATCGTTAGATCAATAAGAAACACAGATCTAGCTGAAATGAAATTTCTTCTGAGCTACTGTATATTAATTTGACTACCGGTATACACAGTTGGGTTTTGTATGTGCTTGTGTGTGTCTGTAATGCATTGGTGTGATCACTGGAGGAAGCAGTAGTGATGCCAATCCCAGTGTAGATGAGAGGGAATCTATAACTGCCCAAGGAAATAGAGACCTATGAATAGATGACCCAAGGATAAGAAACTTTAATTTATATTTCTCTCTTTGTCTCTTTTCTCTGTCTGTGTGTGCGTGTGTGTGTCGGGGTGTGTGTGTGTGTGTGTGTGTGTGTGTGTGTGTGTGTGTGTGTGTGTGTGTGTGTGTGTGTGTGTGTGTGTGTGTGTGTGTGTGTGTGTGTGTGTGTGGCTGTGTGTGTGTGTGTGTGTGTGTGTGTGTGTGTGTGTGTGTGTGTGTGTGTGTGTGTGTGTGTGTGTGTGTGTGTGTGTGTGTGTGTGTGTGTGTGTGTGTGTGTGTGTGTGTGGGTGTGGGTGTGGGGGTGGGTGGGTGTGGGTGGGTGTGGGGGTGTGTGGGTGTGGGTGTGTGTAGTGTGTGTGTGGGTGTGGGTGTGGGTGGGTGGGTGTGTGATCTGCATATTTGAATGGGACTATGAAATTATATATTATTGAGTCTCACAGTATGCTGCTGTTGCAAAATGATACCTTCATATTGCTTGGGCACTGAGTCAGTCATTTCTATTCTATACGTGTTGTTTTGATATCCATCTGTAATTTAGATGCCTTTAACAACACTAAAGCATAAACGCTATAGTTAATGTTTGAGTAAAATAGAAGGTTTTTTTAGTTGTTTTTTTATTGTGAACAGCCCTGTGAGTCCCTTAATCTCTGACAAACTATAGATTATTCCTTAGTCTAATTTAGTAAAAGAAAGTTCTGATCCTGGTAATAAAAATATGTGTTTGGGTGTGTGTCAGAGATAGCGTGAAAGAGTGAGTGAAACACATTTTCACAGTTTTATTTTTTCTTTGAGTCTCCGGGGCACAGTGATTTCAAGGTTCATATCTTTCAAGTGTCTCAAAATATGTATTTTGTTCAGTTACCGAAGATGCCTTTCTCATGATCAGTCCACAAACTGCAAAGGGCAAGGCTGCGACTTCTATATCCTATTGCCTATCCCTCCTCCAAGCATGCACTTGATCTTAACACAGAAAGACAGTGCAAACAGCTTCCCTCAGATTTGAGACAGGATATGCAAGCCTCTCCTGTCTCTGCTGTTACAAAGCATTGCATTTGATTTTTTTGTGAAATGTGCACTTCGACCATAGCCTCTGTATTGCATTCCAAACCTACTCCCGGGTTTATTTGAAGGACAAGGCATTTGGTCTTTGACAATAGATATGCTTCTCAAAACAGCACTCAGTGGAACAACAGTGAAGTATGCCCTTTCCATGACAGAAACCTCATCCATCATCAGGACAAGCATCCCAAGTTTATTTCCACTCTACTACATAGATTTACGTGAGAAGATTGCACCTTGAAGTGAGTTTGTATCCTCCTACAATCCATTAAAACTAAATAGATTTTATAATCTTCAAAATGTACAGCCACTAGCTATAAATCTTTTCATTCAAACTGTATACAGTAGCTTTATTGATATATTCAACCAGTGAACAGTGCTTAAACATTTCTCTTATCTGGCCTAACTGTCAATTCATGAGGTGTAATGTACTCTGCCATGAAAAATATCATATTAAGTTTACTTTCATTAATAATATTTATAAAAAACGTGCGGTTAAACTATAACAATTTGGTAGTTGTTTAGGCAAAATAGCTACAAATATCAGGTACATTTAACAAACAACAACTCCTACGTACCATTGTGTGCTTGCTTGTTTCTCTCAAAATACATTTCCTTTAGGGTTAAAGATTGTTTTTGTCTCATTTTTCAGTTTGACTAAAAACTGTCTGGTCGAGTGTACGCGAGTTCTGATACATATGTCAATCAATTCCTCACAGTACTGGCTTTTCCAGCAGTAACATAGAGAATTCTGTTATTTTACAAACGTATGATCTTCAGGCTGAATCAGTAAAACTGGTGGCATAAATCGGTGCATACACATACACCATTATCATAATCATTACACCCGATTCTTTTATGCTTTATAGCCTTGCAGAAATTGTGTTTACCTATTCAGAGTGTGTGTTGCTGATAGATGACAACAGCCAGGCTGAGAATGGTGATGAGGTTTTGTTCATGGCATAATGCAGAGCCATATCAGCAAATACGAGGGACCTGTCATTATCTAAAACACCACATTTCCCCTGAGATACTCTGAAAGATACTGCTCACTTACAGACATGGTTTCTCTCTCTCTCTCTCTCTCTCTCTCTCTCTCTCTCTCTCTCTCTCTCTCTCTCTCTCTCTCCCTCTTCGTCTCTTACTCAAACAGCTCTAAAATTACACACAATAATTATTTTTGCAGAAACAGTGATACATTATTTGTTAAGCTATGCCATGTTCTGAACTGAATGAACAGTGCACTCTCCAGAGAGCTTGTTTGTTATCTGTATGTCCTTAGAGGTATCTGGCTTGCAAGCTATAATAAACTAAAGGTTGTGTGTGAGTGTGCATTTTTTTGGCATGCTAATGCAGGATACACATGCCTGCTGTGAGCGCTATGTTTCACAAAGTAATTTCAACAGTAAGGAAAGCAAACCACTCAATAATGATTTACTGTGTGGCCAAAATATGTACTGTGGTCCTACATGACAACTGAATAATAGCACCATCTAGAAAAATAACAAAATCTCACATGCCACATTTGGGTGGATGGTTAAAGGTTCACAGACCAGCTATTTTCTGTGCTGGCTGATATGGTTTTATTTAGGATGCTGTTTTTCTTTCCCCCTGTATCCCCTTTCCCTCTCTCCCTCTGTGATCCATATCATTGTTCCCCGGAGAGGGAAGAAAGGTGACAAACAAACCTATTCATCATCAGCAGGTTCTCCTGGCTAAACTGTTATTCGAGCTGAACTCTCTTAACTTTTCCCAGTGGCCTATTGTTTACGGCTGCATCCTCTAAATTTACACCCACCGTTCTGTTTTATGAAGTGTCCATGGAGGGTAAGAAAGGTAGATAGAGGCCTGATGTCAGCGAATTTCCCTGTCCTGCATCTATACTGTGATGTATGGTCGACCAGAGCCTCTGTTTCGGCCCTACTCCATTTTTTACATGGTGCTATTGTTTTATACCACCTAGTTTTTGAAATACAGCATCATCATATTACTAAGCTCTCTGAGGAGAGCTTATTGTAAACGATAGGAGGTTATTCACAGGTCCAAAAGGGAGGGAGTGGAGTTGGATGATTTGAAGGGGAGAGGAGTGGGGAGAAAAAGAAATGCATGAGCCTTAATGGCTCTGGAGGTAAACAACGACATTCTATGAACACTGCCTTTTTTCAAACCTATACGTTCATTGTAATGATCTCGAGCTGCAGTGTAAGAGTTTCAATTTACTGTACGGTGAGATCATTATCTGTAATTGTTCCTTTTATTTGTTGAGCCTTTGTTTCCTAGACACAGTAAAAGCAAATGCAGATAATTCTGAATACTTTGTATTCCGCTAACATTGGACTCAGCGCATCACCGGCATTAGCAGCCACAGTTGTTTACTGAAAAGTCATGCAGGGGATGCCGCAGTCAAAATTGTAATCAATAAACCAAGGCACACTGACAACCAAGCAGACTTCTGTTTTTTTACTGACACCCAAACAATAGTCATTAGCACCAGGCCATTGTCTGCAAGTCCTTTTTAATCAAAGTCTGACTTGTCACTGTGGCAAATTGAATTAATTCCAATTTTGCTCCGTCCGAGTGACAAGATTCCATTATGCTCACGGGCAGGCTGTCTGCAAATTGTATTATGACCTGATGTCTCCATCTGTATCTCCGAAGCACCCTTTGAAAAAGTGGTAATGGTATGAATGAATGATTCATTGCAATGGAGGAATCAATGTGCTGTATTGTTAATATTATCTCCCCTGTTCCGAAACAATCTTCTAAAAAAGGTTTACATTTCACATTTGCTGTAGCATAATGCATTGTACTGTATTGCAATTGACTGACATGTATAAATGCATAAATCATTGGAATTCAATCACTAAGATTAAAGGAATTCAAGGATATCTACAAGCAAACATAAATCAACTGTATTACCTGAGTTGACTTTTGAGTGAACGTAAATAAAGAGAAGTCTAATGTATCATAGATCCGTGTTGTCTAACATTGGTATTATTGGTTGCTCTTCTCACTTTAACCGATCGGTCTTTTTAATACATGTGCTGGATCAATGAATGACCTCATACAGCAAAATATTTAAAGAATGTTTGAAAATGAAATCATTATTTCTTTGAGGCTGTCGTTCTTTCCATCTGTCTTTTTCTTTTCTTTTCTTGAAAGCACTGATGCACTTCATACCTCTGGAGTATCAGGCCAGACGAGCTTGACTATCTAAAATGATCCATCATTATAAATCTGCCAGCTGCTGTTACAATAAGTGCTTTTGGTACCTGTTTATGATGCCTCTCCAGATGTCTGTCAGACAAAGGCGGGCATGCAGCGCATTCACAAATCTTCAATATCTTAGTTACAACAAATTAAATAAATATGTACCTTTTGATTTATTTTAATCAGAAAAAAGCAAGGCATCATTTTTAAAGCGTGCCCTCAATCTCTAACATAAAACATGTTGCCCTGCCATAAGGCTGGTAACTCAAGTGATGCAGTGCTTAAAAAAAACTCTTCTGCATACACAATTACTCTGCATATACCTTGCAGCCATCTTCCTGCTGTATTGCAGACAGATGCACAGGTTACTCTATACTCAAATAGGGTCAACATCTCCCCTGTGGTGCTACAGTGTTCAGTTACCATTTGGGAACATAATAGAATACAATGGAGTGTATGTGTGTGTGTGTGTGTGTGTGTGTGTGTGTGTGTGTGTGTGTGTGTGTGTGTGTGTGTGTGTGTGTGTGTGTGTGTGTGTGTGTGTGTGTGTGTGTGTGTGTGTGTGTGTGTGTGTGTGTGTGTGTGTGTGTGTGTGTGTGTGTGTGTGTGTGTGTGTGTGTGTGTGTGTGTGTGTGTGTGTGTGTGTGTGAGAGAAAGAGAGAGAGAGAGAGAGAGAGATCTGTACAGTTACAGTAGGAAATGGTTGGAAAATGTGTGCATGTCGCTCCTGTGTGTGAGTGTCAGTTGGTGTTGTGAGACCTTGACCTTCTGCTGACAGGGTAGGAGAAAAGACATGTGTAGTCCCCAGCTGCTACGACACAGTGATGTCCAAAGGTCTATGCAAGGGCTATTCTGCCTGTGGGAACCAGCAGGGGGGCATGGCGAGGGGGTCCAGATGTGTGAACACCCCAGAGCGATGCGTCAACCATGGCCTCGGATGACATGACCTTCCTTTGGGGCAGGACACTGGTATGGTACAGTATATTGCTGTATGGAGTGAACTGGTGACTGGCTGTGCGTCTTCCTGTGTGCAGGGTAGTCACATGTGAAACAACTCACATTTAGAGGCCCCTTTCACGCATGTTTCTCAAATGCAGTTCATCTGCGAACATTGAGCCCTAATATCACTGCTTGTTTCTGGTTGGGACCGAATATTGCATAAATGTGATATAAATACAAACGTTCATCAGCATGAAATACTGTTAGGTGAGTTTCTATTGGACTATTTTGAGTCTACTGTACCTTATGAACTAAAGCACACAAGATGCCATTAGAGAAGGAGATTGCTTTTTAAGTGCTATCAGTACAGAGTATACTGTTTAACCTGAGGAGATTTATGGAAGGCAATCACCCAAGTAAAAACTGTAGATGCCATTTATCAGACAGAATGGAAATTACAGCCATAATTTTCACAACTGGACACAGATGAGACTTCATAACGACATAAACCCCCTTCCAGGTCCCTGGGCTCTTTTTTAATGCTCCTTCTCTGTGTTAGTGTGACCTGGAGGACTGTATGACTAGCTATGCACACATCCCTACCGAAGGTCTGCTCATTACCCTGCCCACCCTATCAGAGTGTCACAAAGTGAAAGGGAATAGTTTATACACAAGAAGAAGGGATGTCAGGCCTGCTCTGATTGAATCAGGAGAGAGACGGCATGGCAGATTGTTTTTCCTTTCCCTGTCTTTTTTTTAACAATTGACAAATGCTGAATACTTGTCGTTTGTCAATATCATAATGCTTCTCTGGTGTGCCATCAGCAAGGTTATGTAGGATGTTAGATTACCTCTGCTAGAGTCAAGTACAGTACACTGCTGAAGGTACCAAATATCTGCACATTAAGTGCATTTTAGGAGGACAAGATGAGACTGAGAAATAGGAAGAGGATTCGGCTGTGATGGGGTTCATGCCTCTCTCCCCACCTTCCTGGAAGCCTTGGTGCATTTGAACCTCCTCCCTGATGAATAACCATGTCACACAAAAATGGATGTTTCAAGTAAAAGCACCCTGAAAATACAGTTTAGAACAGCACAGCGGATGAAATAGGCTGTAAAATGGACCATCCATCATATTGTCTAACTAAAAGTGACACACAGGGAAGGGGTTTAAGGCACTTTTCATTATGGCTTCTGCAGCACTGGCTAGATCACAAGACTAAATAATGACCTCTGCACCAAAATTGTTTTTCAACGAATAGGAGACAGAAGACATACTGTACTCCATACTCTTTCCATCTTGCACCCTCTCTCTTCCTGCAGGAAATAAAATGCCATCTACTTTCACTCTGCCTGTTCTTTATATAAATCCCTGCTCTCTGGCCAAAGACAGTGAATGATATAGAATGTTTTTAGAAATGCACAACAGCTCAGCCCTGTAAGAGAATTTCCACAATAAGTGTCCTTGACTTCAAATCTATTGAGATTGGTTGGTTCAAAAGATGAAATAATTTTAGAGGTCTGGCAAAGTTCCTATGAAAAATATACATTTGATCTTCCAGCACACTGCAGGCATTCGAAAAGATGAATACATTGATTCGGTCATGCACTGCTAATATAAAACCATGATGAAGAGATAGAGAATTATCTGCCATATTCAGAATCTTTTGAAAAGTGTGGATGGCTTGTAGTTTTGAGTTAATAGATAGTATAGCTATACCTGTCTTGTTTACAGACCTTGGATACATATGTCAATGTAACAGACCATGTATAGATAAACCTTCTTTTTAACTGATAGCATTTCTTTCAAAATGAAAGAACTTCTACAAATAATTAAAGTGAATAATTAAAGATAACCTCTTACCTCTCTTGCATGAATTATACAAAACAGCATAATTAGTTTAAACCTCCTGATTTAAATGTCTTCAAGCCCTGCTTTGTTATTAAAGTTAATTTATTCTGAATTTCCTTTTAAAATGTATGAAAGATTATTGTATTTTTTATAGATATCATGTAATGATAGCAACAAATGAGTGGAGCCTTGGTAGCAGCACACTATGCTTTGAAGATTTGGTTTCAGCACTTATTGTGCTTTCACTTAAAACCAATGCTAATGACGCAAAGAAATCTTCAACGCAGTAAAAACCAAAGGATTATCAAACAGAATAGACAGTAGCAATGAAGCTATATCGTGTTTAGAAATCATTCCTCATGATTAGAGAAGAAAAGTGTTTTCATGGGAGTCAGTGACTAAGATCAGTGCAGTAGCCCTTGTCTGCATTAGTTAAAAGGCTTTGAGATTCTTCAATTCCTTTGAAAGTATTCAACAGTACAGTCACCAATATAGTTACTAAACTGAATATTATTCTCATATTGACCTCGGTAACATTTAAAATGTATCAATTAATTTTCTCTGACCACAAGGTCATAACATTTCTCAGAAATAATAACTGATTTTCAAAGACCAGTGGAAGATTGGTCATTCATTGATTTGCGAAATAGAATAGACTAATTGCATACCAAACAAATGAACCATGGAAGAAGCGGAAGATGTTCATTTAGCTATGAAAAGAGACAAGAGATTTTGTGTGCGTGTGCATGTGTGTCTAGTATGTGTGCATGCGTGCGTGCATGCGTTTGCGAAAAATATGCGTGCTGCTTCTTTTATCCTCTTTTACCCTGATCCATTTCAGGTCCATTGTATTGTCAGTTTGATTTATGTGGCGCTACACTTGCATCTCCTTACAATGTCTACCCTATGAAAAATATATGCAGCTGTTCATATAATGTGTGATGATATCAATGCTCTGATGAATGCCTTTGGTTGGATCTTCCTAAATAAGATGACTCCCATCCAACCCATTGCGCTTGCCATTAGCAAGCCACTCGGCATGCCTGGAATGTTAATAGGATTAGCATTAGCATTTCATTCAGGTCTATACCTGTCTAGCATTGATCTGCTCACATAGAAAATAGATACTAGGCCTGTAACAAGGGCTAACACATGTCTTTGCTCCCTTTTGTACTAAGTAGAACAAGATGGGTGGACAGGTGGAAATGTATCAAGTTCGGATTAATTTGTGTGTATTAACAAAATAATGATGTGGGTGAATACAAGCTGAATAAGGCTAATCTCTCCTATGAATGCCTACACACAGGAAACATGCATGTTCCTCAAACACACAAAGAGAAGGGACATGCATATATATTTTTTCAACAGTTCCTATGTAACATATATGTAACACACACTCACATCCACACACATACTTTACACACACACACACACACACACACACACACACACACACACACACACACACACACACACACACACACACACACACACACACACACACACACACACACACACACACACACACACACACACACACACACACACACACACACACACACACACACACAAACACACACACAGATGAATTAGCTCTTTTCCTTCAAAAGCAGTTTGTCGCCTAACATGTGATAAGTACGCTTCGAAGTTTGTCTGCTTCAGTAAAACCACTCACACTGATTAACATCAACCTATACAAAAAAGCTTAACAATCATTTCAAGTTTACATACATTTTATGTGTCTATAAAATAAGAATAGTATTCACTGCAGGTCTAAGGCTTCTCACTTTGAATAACAGAGGAATGCTTTGATCTGTCTGCCGACCATTGATGCTACTGTGACCAGCGGCCGAGAAGATACATCAGTCATGAGATTAACTGCAGCCCTCCGCCAATCTACTTAGCTGAAGAGAACTTGAATCTATCAAAGTGGTTCCCAGGGGTTCCTAAGACAAACAGCTCGGGGCTGTTGAAACTTGTGTGCACAGTGACTCTTGTAAAGCATTTTGAGAGCACTAGGTGGCTGCTTAATGCTCATCTTACTGTAACAGAATGATGTGAGCAGTTCCAAGGTGCGTTTTTAGGTCAGTTGTGGAATGACAGTATACAAGGAGATGAGTCCAGACCAGAGGAGACTAGGTGACTCTATGTATAAAGGGCAACTCATCTTAAATGACAGAAAGTCATCCTCTCGGCCTCAACAGTTGGACCTGACAAAGAAAAGAAGAAAAAAATCATATAACCTGAACACGAAGTAATAACATTTAAATAAGTTACATACAATTGTAGGTGGATTAAATTGTGTAAAATTCCAAAATTAAAGAAGGAAGTGTTTAAAGATCCCATGACATGGCCATTTACTGATCATAATTCCATTGTTGAGGTAAACTAGAATAGATTTACATTGTTCAATGTTCAACAGATTGGTTTTCTCATACAGCATCTCTGTATAGTATGTGTATTCACTCTCTGTCCTAAACGAGAAAAGATAAGGCTGAGTGTGTGTGTGTGTGTGTGTGTGTGTGTGTGTGTGTGTGTGTGTGTGTGTGTGTGTGTGTGTGTGTGTGTGTGTGTGTGTGTGTGTGTGTGTGTGTGTGTGTGTGTGTGTGTGTGTGTGTGTGTGTGTGTGTGTGTGTGTGTGTGTGTGTGTGTGTGTGTGTGTGTGTGTGTGTATGCGGAGCTCCGCGGACCAACTGGTCAATTTGGTCAGCGTTACGTCACTTAGACCAGGAAGAGCAAAATTGGAAAAAGACAAATCTCCAACGAGGCGTTCTGGGGCAGCATAGAACGCCTCGTTGTATTTTCTGTGTTAGAGTTTTACTCGCTACAGGGTGTACTTTGAGGGTTTGTGACTTTGCAGACCGTTGACATGCATAAAAAGCTACATAACACACAAGGGGACGGGTAATAACCGGAAAAGCATGTAATGGGACCTTTAAAGGAAATGTTTTGTAATATACTTTATATAAATAAAAAAAGGAAAATCATAAATTATTGGAACTCACAATACATAATTGCACATGCAGGGAGCAAAACTCTGAAATGTCCTATTTGTTTGATATTGTCTAACTATTAAAAACTCACCAATGATCTATGCTGTTGTACGGTCTGACATTATCTTCATTAGAATAAACATGTAAATCATAGTTTATTTTTGAAACAATATGCTACCTCCTGCTGCCATAAAACGTACTGAAAGGCACAACATCTACAATTGAAAATATTCCCCAACAAACACATTGTTCGGTCCTGCTTGAGTAGTTGGCTGAAGACTATAGTGGACCGGTTGCTCAAGGAGAGTTTTTTCTTTAAAAAACAGAAAAGCAATTATTTCTGACTCATTTTAGGATTATTGTATGAACAGATCGGATTGAGGCTGAAAAACAAAAATAAAAATATGGTTTAACCCCGGCCTTATCCTTTAATTGAAAAATGCTTTCAATTGATAAATAACAAATAAAACGAGTGACTGATATGCACGTAAACTGCTACAACATAATTGTGTTTCTACGATAATATGCTAAAACTATTAGTAATTTGAAAAAAAATAAAAGCAGAGGTTAAGTTGTATTACCACCTCCATTGTTCTTGCTCTTGCCTTTCTTCCATTTTTAATCGCGCCATGCAATTGAATGCATATCATACATCTATTCACACCCACACTCCTTATATTACACGGCACACACTATTTCGTTCTCTCTTTTGTCGCTCCATCTCCCACAAGGGAACCACTGCTCTTATTCTCTCTCCCTGATCTCATGCCTGCTGATGAGGGTTAGAGAGGACTGTGGAGGGGGTAGGGGAGGTGGGATAGTTTGACCTGCAGGTGTTTCCCCGTGAGCACAAAGACCTCTCCACAGGTCGATAATGCACACACTAATGGCTGAGAAGTGACTGGCCAGGAATGAGAAATAGCCCTCATCAGTTAGGGTAATGGTGTCCCTGGGCCCTCTCAGCCCATTCAAGGGGAATACTGTCAGATATGTGGGCTTTCTGTGTGTACCTGCTCATGTTAATTAGAGACAGTAGCAGACCATCTCATGTTTCACCGGGCTCATCCCTTGGTCGTATATCATCCTTATGAGGGTAGCAGTAGAGGATGAGAATTAATAAAATAAGAGAAAACTCTTGAGTGAAGCGTGCTGAAAAGTACAATCACCATGTCACTTATTTATTCATTGAGACTTTGTAACATAGCATGAATATTTTTCATGTGCTTGGTAAAATGTGTGAAAAGGGTGATGAGTTGGCTTTTTGTTTCTCAATGTGCTTTGCATGATGCGTAAGAAACAGCAATTAACAGCGGTGATCAACATGGTCATTCTTTGCTTTCAAGTACTCTTTCAACAGCCAGTCAATGCAATCAAGTAATTTCCCCCGCATTTAATTACACAGTATTGCTGTAATATCAAAAGACAAATAGTTATCAAGTGAAGATCACCAGCTATCTATTTCACACATAGCTGCTGGTTTGCTTTAAGCAGACATATTATAAGCCAGTCTTATATCCGATACCCTTTAGTCTGTTACTTTCATCTTCACATTGATGATGGCTGAAAAGTGAAAGCTCTTGAAAATTCTGACATCAGTTTAATGTTATTGCGTTAATGCTCGACATTGGTATAATTTCAAGACACTTATAAACTTCCGTACGTCCCTCTGGTCATGACCGCACTTAGGGAATGGAATAGCCATGATAATGATTTCAACAAAATGGCTCTCCTCCTTCACCTTCAGTTCAGCACAGAGTTGCTAACAGGCAGGACAGCTTGATGTTTTTCTAAAAATGGCCTCGCAGGTTACTCGTCCTTGTGTCTTTGTACGTGCAAACATGTTTATTAAAATGTGCATGCATGCGTGTCTTGGTACAGCAGGGTGTGAGGGGCATGTGAACCATCATGATGCACTATTTTTGGCAACAGAGACAGATGCCTTGTTTACGCAAATCAACGTGACACAAAAAAAGAAAGGACCTGGGCTATAAACTACATTTATACATCTATACACGCAGAGTAGATAGACTGTAGAGAGGGATATTAATAAAGTCATATATATTGGCTATAAGGTTTGTGTTATGCGTATAAATTGGCCCAAATGCATCCCTTAGAACAGTTGGAGAGTGAGTGGCTTTGTGAGTCAGATAATTGAATGAATCAGCCATGATGAGACTGCACATGTTTTGAAAGAATAAGAAGATTCTTAAATGCATAAAAGGAAAGACATGAAGTTGACAAAGGATGTTGTTGTTTATGTAACAAAACATAAGTATGGTCAAATTGTGTTTACTTGTTTCTGTCTGTACTTTCTCTTCAATTAAAGGTGACCTATCATGCAAAATGCACTTTTGTACGTCTTGTATACATGAATATGTGTCCCCGGTGTTCCAGGGAACTCACAAAGTGTCAGAAAACACAACCCTCTCTATTTTCCTCCATACCCAAATCTCTTAAAAAGGGGCTGCAACGGATCTGATACAGACTGATCCAGATTTGAACACTTCTATGACGTCACCGAAGTGGCGCTACGGCTATTGGGCCAACTCCACCAATCAGGAGGAGACATCCACGGACATTGCCGTTCGAAAGCGCTGGAGACGCTGTAGTACATATGCCAGGCCTGTAGATGGTGCTGTTCTCACAGAATCAGCCCATAAGACAGTGTTAAATTGAACGAAATGAGGAATGGCTAAAATGCATGATCTGTTTGGTATTTTGAAAAATAAAAAGTATAAATATGCCTTATATAGGTATGGTCCTACACTATATTATTCAAATATAGCATGATAGGTCCACTTTAAGCTTTTGGATAATGTTGTAAATGTTTTTCTTTATGCTTGCTATAAGCATCTCCATCATCAAAAACACACACTATCAGAAAAACAGTTGCTGATCATTGCATCAAAATAATAGTTTAAAGTTAGGAATTAAGGATCATGCTGTCAGCACAGTAGTACACATAAACAAATGAGGAATCAGATCAATACATTAATTTCTTTAGTTTAATTGCACTTATTTAACTTGCATGACTTAAGTAGATTTGCTCCTTTAATTATGCCTACACCTAAACATTCAATATGCACTTGCATTTAATTAGTGAGGGACAGTTAATTGTCTAACTGCACATCCACTTTATCCCCAAAATTACATATTCAGAATAGGATGTCCTTCGGGGTTAATGAGTGTTTTGCCAGTGTTTTGTTCTCTAATGGTAACAACCTGCTGATAAAATGGCATGAAAAGGAGGAAAAACATGCTATGACATTGCTGTTTCTCTTTGCCTTTTCCTGTCAAAGCTTTTGAGCAGAATTTCAAAACACATATACTTGTCCATTCATCCTCCACATCTCCTCAATGACTGCCCATCTCTATGAGTGTGACTTGGGTGTACATGCAGGAATGGTAGAGCCACAGGGGCACTGATCCTTTTCTGTAAAAGGCAAGGAAAGGCAAGGCAAGGCAAGTTTATTAATATAGCACCTTTCAACACAAGGCAATTCAAAGTGCTTTAGAAAAAATGTAAGACATTAAGAAAATGGCATTTAAAATCAGTCATTAAAAAGCAAAGATAATAAAAGAAACATTAAAAGAAAAAATACATGGATAAAAGTTACAGCGCAGTTTAAGATATGAATACTTCAATTAAAAGCAGCGGCAAAAAGAAAAGTATTCTGCCTGGATTTAAAAGTAGCAAGAGTTGAAGATAAATTCAAAATAATATGATGGAAGTGCTTCAATGTTGTTTGTTTACCTGTATCAAGATGTGAGGGAGAGAGGTCAACTTCAAATCAAACAAATAAAATATTAAACAAGAACATCCAAGAGTTAAAAAAATGCTGTTGGCACTCTCTTTGATGCCCGCTGAGTCAGAGCTGAGAGAGCTGTTTTTTTTCAGGACTTCATAACCCAGTTTGGGAAAGCACATCTCCAGTACTGTTTGGTGTGATATCGTAGGAGCTGATTTAAAAAGATTACTGTTGTCTATGATATGCCCTCTTGGCGCAACAGCAACCTGCTGCCTTATTTGATGGATGGCTTTGGCAGTTATGTGTTTAATTATCAGATACCTGGCAGAGTTGTTAGATCACCAGATGGCAGTGTCATGTGCTATAATGTGTGTACATTGTATCATGTCATTACTATACATTTCTTGTCACTGAATAGTCATTTAGAGAATATATTTACATGAACATCAATGCACCAATTGCTTTGATGAATCAGTTCAAGGAATCAGTTCAAGGCTGTGTGTGTGTGTGTGTGTGTGTGTGTGTGTGTGTGTGTGTGTGTGTGTGTGTGTGTGTGTGTGTGTGTGTGTGTGTGTGTGTGTGTGTGTGTGTGCGCGCGTGTGTGTGTGTGTGTGTGTGTGTGTGTGTGTGTGTGTGTGTGTGTGTGTGTGTGTGTGTGTGTGTGTGTGTGTGTGTGTGTGTGTGTGTGTGTGTGTGTGTGTGCTACTGCTGGCTAGGGCTGTTACAATTTGTATATTCTTACCTAACCTTCACAGTCCGGTGCATGCAGCTACACAAAGAAAACACTTTATGTAGATCTATGTACTAATGTAAAAACTAAGTTCACAGACATGAGTTCCACCTGGAATCGTATAACCGTTAGCTGTTAGCTACATAAGTGGATGAGCATGCCGGTCTTACTCAATAATGCGTCCCAAAAGAAACGACGAGTTGTAATACCCGCCAGTGCTTATTTGAACCAGTTTGTCCTTAACACTTACACTGCTGTCTGTCTAAAATAAATATGAAGAAAAGCATCCTTATGCATTTAGGCAAGGCAAGGCAAGGCAAGTTTATTAATATAGCACCTTTCAACACAAGGCAATTCAAAGTGCTTTACAACAATGAAAGACATTAAGAAAATGGCATTTAAAAGAGTCATTAAAAAGCAAAGATCATAAAATAAACATTAAAAGAAAAAATACATGGATAAAAGTTAGAGTGCAGTTTAAGATGTGAATAGTTCAATTAAAAGCAGCGGCAAAAAGAAAAGTCTTCAGCCTGGATTTAAAAGTAGTCAGTGTTGCAGCGGACCTGCAGGTTTCTGGGAGTATGTTCCAGATATTTGGAGCATAATAACTGAACACTGCTTCTCCATTTTTAGTTCTGATTCTGGGGACAGAAAGCTGACCAGTCTTAGAAGACCTGAGAGATCTGGATGATTCATAATTTAGCGGTGGGTAAGAAATATATAATTATATAATACATTTTATGTTTTTCTCATATCAGTAAAAACATAATTACTCAATTTGGACATGTAAGGAACGTTTAGTGTCAGTAAATGTTGTTGTATCTTGGTTTCAGTCATTAAATCAAATTTTTTTGCTGACTTTAAATTTACGATTTCACTGTTATTAAACAATAGATTAGACAGTATATTCTTTGGTTTGGTAATAGGACAATTGTATATCTGCATGTGTTGTATACAGTATATATAAAGAGCCCTTAAGACTTAATGTCTGGGATGCAAAGTTTCTAAACAGGAATCCGGAACAACTAATGCTACAGACAGAAAACAGTAAAAGATAAAGTGAACGTGGCAGCCATAAAACATCAAGGAGGAATTATGGTGACTTGGCTGAGAAAAATAAAGCCCTAAGATTGAAAAGAAAAAAAATCCAGCACACTAGCTGGCAGAAATATATAGTGCTATAGTCTGTATCACAATCCACAGAATGGCAGCAAATTCTGTAAATATTGATTATCGCTTATGTTACAGAGCCAGCTGAAAAGCAAGAGAGCCCATCTCAATATCTAAAGATGTATTATTGGAAAAGTGTTTGTTATATGGAAAGCAGTGACTGAAGTTTATGGACCTTGTTATCTGCATTTGTTTTCTGCCTTCAAAGAAACAGTTGAGCCCACATTACCTTCATAGTCAAATGTATGCTTGCTGTCATCGCAATGAAGTGTAGAAAAGAAAATAGTCACAAAGCATAACCTAAAGTATCTCCAATTCCTCAGCAGTTTTGGTGGATAAAAGTAATAATGTGGAGCTATTGCGATGGAGAATTTTATGAACTTACAAGATAATTAATGTTGACTCCTTAGTGTGTTAAATGGATAACTGTGAACAGTGTGACTATGCAAAGTGCTATCCTTTTTTCCTACAGATCGTTATACTTAATTATTTCCTAAACCAAGGAGAAAGGGTTTCCTCATAACGTGCACAACATGATTTTGTAAGTTATGCCACTTGTCCTCGGAAATATTTCTCAAAGTCAGTTTCTCTGTTTACATTCCTTCTCAATGAATGGTTACACTTTCATTATTTGATACAAAACCAACACAATATGGTCCATTCTGGTGTGTCTAATCCACATTTGAGTTGATTAGAAATACAGTCGTTTCCTTCACCTCAAAAGCAGTGAAATAACAGAGAATGATCAGCCAGACATGGCCCAGCATTTTTAGAGTGATACATCCATGAAATTGGATCCGCTTCTCACACTTTCATCCCAATCCGTTATTAATATTCTATATCATCCACACTTCCTTCGCTACTTTCCATGCTGTTTAGTGGCCTTGGTGGAAACATTTGGCTTTTGATTTACCGTGCAATTAAAGTGCATTTACCCTACAATAATAAGAATGTACTTAGAATAACTGATTCAAAGACAGGTGTTAAAGGCAGGAGTTCTCCCATTGAAAGCAAATATATCATTACAATTCAAACATGTGTGACAATGACCCACAGGAGTTGCGTGTAGAATATTTACGAAAAACATAGCGACATTTTATTTCACAAGTAAGGCACTTCAAGGCCGTATGCAAGGCAGCAAAACTATTTTATACATTAGAGTTTCAGAATTTTTATATACAGAAGGGTACAAAACTGTGTATCAGAGGTCGCTCTTCGTGTGACAGTAAACACACCACTATCATTTTTAACTTCCAGAGAACCGCATGAATATATTCTAGTCTAATACAGTATAAATACCTTAAATAGTTAGGTCAAGAATCAAGGAAAGAAACAATACGCTTGTGTGATCTCTCTTTTATTTCCACTATTGATTCTAGCTCATTGATAGATACTTTGGGATGAGAAAAAATCAAGTCCACAGTCTCCCTTAGCGCAATTGATCCTGTTAACGTTTGTCTTGTTATAGTGGTTGGATAAATATAAACACTGATCAAAATATTGTTAGAAAGCATTAGACCCTGGCTTTAACCATAGTTGGAAAAGACTACCATATTTGTGTTGTACTCACCTTCATAGAGCTCATAGCGTTAGCTGTACAGGCAAGACATTTTTTCAGGCAGAAAAATAATGAAATTGCTGTGACTAAGATTGAGTGACCCAGACCATCTCAAAAAGTACAGAATGAATCTAAATAAGGCTTAATAAAGAGCATTTCTTAGCAATACAAATGTGTTTCCATAATGAATTGACATGAAAGGCCAGTCGCCCATCACTATCCCTATTATTTACTTGCTGACTGAGTATACCAGGCAGCCAATTACCAGGCCCATCAAACTGTCAATCATTGTGAAGAAATTCATTGAAATCAAACAGAAACTGTCACAGCGACATTATCAGGTTCTGAAGAGAGAGAAAATAAGTTGCTCAAGCATCCATTAAAGGAACACAATTGTTGCTAAGGAGGAATATGATCAATGTTGACTCAGAATATGATGGAGATGAAAAAAAAAAATATAACCCCATGACATTTTCCATGCATGTTGGCGGCTCATCTCTTATTCACTAATTGATTCAGAAACTGTGCAATTAAGTAGGTTAACATTAAATAGGTCACCCCCTGTATGTTGCATGGTAGTAGAATAGTCAACTGGACAGGTGCAACCCAACAAACATAATCATTGATTTTAAACTCAGAAACATTAAAAGCCTTTGGTGTTGTATATATACTAATAACCAATAATCATGATTAAAAGATTCATCTCAATTATGTATTTGCTTTAACTTTATTGTTAACATTTTGCTGCACTGTAGTCTAAACATGTACTACACCTTTGAGTAGCTGTGGTCTTCCCTTAAGGTGGAACTCTAAGAAAAGTGAGATGCCCAGGACAAGCAGGCTTGGTGTTTCCTCCCCTAAAAGGATGATGTCTCCTCACAGAACCTGCCCTGGTTTGGTTTCTCTTTGGTTGAAGATCAGACAAGCCAGGAGAGAGTTTAAAAAACCCAACTGCAAAAAGACCTCGCTCAATTGAATCAATTTAACTATTGACTAGACTGGATCCTCCGCAGTTCGTGGTTTGCGAAGGTGAGTAAAACAACCACTCCACCTTATCTTCCACCTCTACTTTGATGTTGGTACCTGGTTAACCTGTATCCAATAGGGCTAGCACCAGCCTCTGCCTCTCAGATTGCATAAATCCGATTGATGGGTAAGCGTGAACAGACGAATGAATGACTGATCAACTCATGTTTTCACTTTTTGGTCACAGGTTCTCTTATTGCTAGACTGTTTAAATCAACCTGCCTGACATTATGCCTGCTATCATTGTCGGTTCACATGCAGGCCTATACATAGGTCTCATTATGCTCATATCAGTTTTTGGTGCTTAGCCAGAGTCTCTGTACACCTGATCTCATCCAGTCACATCCATCTATTGGGTGCTATCTGCGCTTGGGTGATGCGGAAACGTTACAAATCCATTAACAGCTTGGCAGGTGTGCTTGCAATTGCAATCACAACCGTTTGTTTTCTGTTATTCACATATGTAGAAATCGTCTGGATTGTTGTCAGTCAATGTGGCTTGCTCTTCTCATTTGCAACTGCCCCGAACATCCATCAAATCAGACTCATCTCTTTCACCTGAATCGCTCTCGCTTGTGTTTCTGACTGTCAGCTTAGCTGTGTACTTCAAAAGATGAATTAGCTAAGGATCAAAAGCTCTGTTCTTTAAAAAGCAGTGCAATAATACATCTCTCTCCCTCTGTGTGTAAAAAAGACAACACATGTGAAAAATATGCTGGATATAGGGATATGTGCTTTCTGTGAGGGGGGATGTATGCATATACAGTATGTGTGTGATTTCATGTGTGCGGTTGTTTAGGTGAGTGAGTGTCCTAAAGCTGCACTGGCGTCACAGTGCTCTCCAGTGTATTTACCCTGTTTACTTTGTTCTTCTCACCATCTTCCCCGTGCTGTGTTTGGCTGCGTCTTGACTGGCAGCTTTCCAAAAAGAACAGCTTCCAATATTAGTGTCATTGAATGCACACGCACACGCACACGCACACGCGCACGCACGCACGCACGCACGCGCACACACACACACACACACACACACACACACACACACACACACACACACACACACACACACACACACACACATACGCACACTTTGAAAATGATCCTTAGACAATATTACTAAGTCTGGTAAGAGTGGAATTGGCTTGGACACCGCCATCTCGGAATAGTGGTTCTGCCAACAAAGTTTTGCCATCTTTTTACAACTTTCTTGACAAAACATAAATAAATACAGAACTGCCCCGATCTTTTAAGTAGAACAACCTTGATATCAATATCTTTTGATGGGCACAACTGAGTGCACGCTGTATTTTGGTTTATGTCTCAAATTAAGAATTGTTATGTTTTTTACATGTTCGATATATACCAATGGTGAATTACTGATACTATTTGAAATTGGGTTTCTTTGACTATAGGAGCAGAAGGATATGCTATATATATATAAAAAAAATAAAAAAAGGACTGTTCCTGAAATGGATCTCTAAGAAACTGTGCTATTATCACATCTTGTATCAAACAAATTGACAAAATCAATGTTTAAGAAAGACCAGAAATATATTATTTTTGAAATAATAAAAGTTGAGGAATGGAAATAAAGTGGCTTTATATATTTCTGTATACCTCTTTTCTCTAAAAATATTTCATACTTTTTGGGTACAATCTTCTAACAAGGCTCTATTTGAATGAACAATTGTTACAGTTTTTTTCAATATATCTGTTCATAAAATGTGTACATTAGTGACCTTTAACAAAAGCTAAACTTGGGGTTACACAGGGGAACAGTGCTTCACTGATTCAGGTTGTACAACTTCATGTGATAAAGGTGCATTATTCCTTCAGGTAAAGACAGTAATGAAGCTCAGCGCAAGTTCAGGCAGGAAGACCTATCACTTCGTATTGCGCGTCATGGCAATACTCGCTCCCTTCACTAAAGGATAGGGAGCGCCACTCCCCACTCCTCAGCTAACCTATCACTTCCCTCCATTCACAAGCCTAATCATCGCACCTGTTAATCCCTCTATATATGCTCTCCCCTTTTCCATCAGCTGTCTTCCAGGTGTCAACGCGCAAGCAGCAGCAGGGCTTCGTCCCAGCTCCGGGTATTGATCCATCAACTCCGCAGTCTTGCGGATTAAGCTACAGGGGGCGTTCCCCAGTTGGCTAGCGGTTCTAGCCGGCCACCCCGCAAACCCGGATGCGGAAGAAAAAGACAAGGATACTGAGCTCCACGGAAGTTCCTCCGGCTTAATGGAAATGAGCTACTTCAGGCAAACAATTGACACACGCCTTCAGTCTCTCGAGAGGGCATCACTGGCATCAGGGCCGCTCAAATGCGGCGCTTCCGGCCTTCACGCGGAACGGGCCCTCATCGCTTGCGAAGCTTCACCCACTTCCGGCTTCAACCACAACCCCTCTTGCAGGCAGGCAGGGCTCAAGCTACATCTCATCGAAGCTACTCCTCCTCCCGGCTCAGTAGCAGTACTGGTCTCTAAGTGCGTCTTAGGTGGCAAGCAGGTAGTGATGGCGAGATGAAGCCTTATGAAGCTTTGAAGCTTTCCAGCAATTGGTTCGCAAAGGGTTCATGTCATGAGGCTTCATCATGGGCTTCATTTGAACATAAACCCCTGTTGGTCAAAGCGTGTAAAACAGGCAAATTGGAAATCTCAACAGTTGCGCTCTATCTCATACCGAGTTTCCAATGAGTAAAGCCTTAGAATAACTCTAAACAACGGACATAAAATCCTATTTTCATGTTAACAATATTGTTTTCATTCCAGTTGAACGATTGTGATTGAAAAGCCGATAGGAGGCTGGTAAACATTGCAAAGAGGGATTCGTATTCCTTAATATTATTCATAAACTTAACCACGTTGTAGCCTGAGAAGGCTAAACCATATCAGGAATACATTTATTAACTGCATTATCTCATTTAGCTGTAGCTTCTATAAGCAAACCCTGCGGTCGTGGGTCGGCTGCTTTCCAGCGAGCCACAGCCCACACGCTGAATCTACCCAAAAAAACAAACAAAACAAAAAACACTGGATATATCTTATCTGCATTTATTCATTTACTTATTCATGTTTTATTCCTACATTTATTTATGCTGTATCTATTTATACTTATGACATTTTCCGACCTCTATAAGTGAGGGTCTGAGCTCTTTTAATTCCATCGTGTCACCAGCGGACCCGGGTACAGGAGGGGTAATATGGTTTTGTTATACATCCATGGGTATTATGAGCGTTGTGGCTCAACGGTTCAAATGAATCGCTTCCCGAAGCAGTCACGTGGTATCGACAGGCAGCGAGGTTCGCTTGTCATCGATGACGTCACTGGCCCAAAATGATACAAGCCTCGATACATGCTTCACAAAAAGATTGGGGATTACTCGACACACGCTCCGAAGCCTCGGCGCAATACGTAACATCACTACTAGCAGGTTCAGCGCACAGCAGGCTCGCCTCCTTTCCCTGCGCCTCACCGCTAAAACAGGTAAGAAAAGAGAAGAAAGAAAAGAGAGAAAGGAAAGAAGGAGAAAAGAAGAAGAAAGAGAAAAGCAAGAGAAGAACGAAGAAGAAGAAAGAGAAAGAGAAGAAGAAAAAGGAGAGAGGAAAAAAGAGAGAATATCATTGCTTTAGTTTAGGGTTAAGGTGAGTTCCAGGCAGTGTCGGGTGTAACGCGTTACAGCATGAGTTATGCAGTTCGGGTAACTACTACCCGTCACAATGCTCAGTAAGTACCGCAGTTTCAAGCTTCACACAGCCACGGATGCTGCCCATCCGTGGTTTTTGGGGGTTTCTTTCAGGGAGAAAGAGATGTTCATGTAAGATGATAAAAGACAGTCTAATCACCCAACCAGCACATCAGCATCTACGTCTCACCGTGGCGTAATTAAACTGCTAATTAAGCTAGTCCTATACCAGGGCTCGATAGTAACGGTTGCCATTGGCAACCATTTGGAAATGTCAACCACTTCTTGGACTTTGGTTGCCATCAGTGGCAACCAGTTTTTAACATAAGAAATAAGGACAGCAAACGTGCACCCCAAAATAGATAAATGTTCATATTCGTTTTTAAGAGTGATATTTAATTGTTGTGACCAGTCGGAACCTGATACTTAAATTGCACGTGCATTGGCGTGATTACAGAGCCAGAAGCGATGCACGTTTACTCGCGTGCGCGGTGCGCCGCGTGTTTGTTTTACAACAAAATGGCGAAGCAAAAATAAGTTGCTTGACTGTGATAAAAGTTCAGCCAACACCTCAACTTCTCCAATGAATGTTCAAAGTGATTCAACTGATGGAGCGTAAGGTAAAACCCGAACGAAAAACAAAGAGGAATGTTTTCTATTCACTTCCGGTAAAAGTTCCTTCAAAATAAGAGTCCCGATCTTATTACTACAAAATAAAAGTGCAAAACGAAACTTTACCATAGAAAATGGTTGCATTAAATTATAATCACTCTATAAAAAGGTAACACATTTTAAATATAGTTAGACATATTAAAGGTAATTTACAGCATCAATAATTAATATCAAATGTTTAACTATGAATGGTTTTCATTTATTTAACATTAGAAATGTATTAGTCTGGCCAATCCAAGACTTCATGCTGAAGGGCCAATGGGTCTATGGTGGGGGTCAGCACAAAGGTCAAGAAAACCCACATTTGAAAGGGAGACAACGGATGATCAAGAAACTGGTGACTTGCTCAATTCATTTGTGAGGGATCTATGAAGACAGGACAACAGCAGCACTACTGGTATTTTGTATACCAGCAATTGAGGGTGGACAAGTTTACTACCACTTAGGTTCAAATAAATGCGTTAATTACTATTGTAAAGCATTTGAACATTCTCGTGTCACATGTTCATTATTAAGTGGATGTATAACTGTATAGCATCTTAATTATTTAAAATATAAGGTATCAAAAAGGGCAACCGTATTTTCAGTTGGCAACCAAAAGCGGATGCCTGGTTGCCAGCCTGGCAACCACTTTTAAAAGTTAGTGTTGAGCCCTGCCTATATCATGGGTCATGTCTCAGCATTTACCTAAGCAAATATTATTTCATGCTGCTCATATTGCACTCATATATTTGGTTCATGCTCACATGGCTTATGTTAAGCAGGGTATGATATTCATGCATCATTGTACTCAAGCCAACAGCCGCATTACATTGTCTACATCTCCCTCTTCGCCGGGCATCGGCTCGTGCCGGCTATCCAAGATCTCTCCAGTTTACCTCTGGTAAACATGCATATAACTGGTGGTGGTGTCTTAAGAGCATTTCAGGGCTCGTTCAGGATAGGTGCAGCAAACCTGCCGCAATCAAGGTAATTGTTCCTCTTCCCTACAACAACCGCTTCTCATCCTACATTCGTCCGAACGCCAGTGCCGTGCTGGCTATCCAAAGGTCTCTCCAACCTTCAAATTGGTACGTATCCATATAACTGGTGGTGGTTCTTAGCATGTCAGCACGTATATTCGCCCCGCGGCTCATGTTTATCCTTGCATGTCTAACCCTGTACGTCCAGGTTGTAACCTTCGGGTCTGTATAAAATGTGTCCCTGCGAAGTCAGGTTGCCCCGTACGTCCGGGATGCCCTGTACGTCCAGGATGCCCCGTTCGTCCGGGATGCCCCGTACGTCCGGGAAGCCCCGTATGTCCAGGACGCCCTGTACGTCCAGGATGCCCCGTATGTCCGGGAAGCCCCGTATGTCCGGGACGCCCCGTATGTCCGGGATGCCCCGTACGTCCGGGATGCCCCGTACGTCCGGGAAGCCCTGTATGTCCAGGACGCCCTGTATGTCCAGGATGCCCTGTACGTCCAGGAAGCCCTGTACGTCCAGGGAGGATGCCTAAATCCCCACATGTACTAACCTCTCTTTTCATCCATAGATTTCCACTGCATCCCACAAGGTAAGATTTCATCACGTTCAGTACTTCATACCTTCACTTCTTTTGGGGGTTCATCGGAAACGGTTCTTCCCTTCCCGAATGACATCCTACAAAACCTGGGCCTAATCGCCAAACACCATTTCATTCACTTGTTATAAACTGTCATCATTATGTTTCATTTATATAATGTGACCCGATAATAAACATGTATTCCATACATCACGTCTCTCCTGAGTGAAATGAAGCTCAGCGCAAGTTCAGGCAGGAAGACCTATCACTTCGTATTGCGCGTCATGGCAATACTCGCTCCCTTCACTAAAGGATAGGGAGCGCCACTCCCCACTCCTCAGCTAACCTATCACTTCCCTCCATTCACAAGCCTAATCATCGCACCTGTTAATCCCTCTATATATGCTCTCCCCTTTTCCATCAGCTGTCTTCCAGGTGTCAACGCGCAACCCTCCTCCACCCCTTCGCCTCCTGCTTCCAACTCAGGGCCAAGCTCAACCTTCTCCCTTCCAACCGGACCTAACCACTTATCACCACCACCAGTGTCTAGACCCAGGGGGGTTCATCGGAAACGGTTCTTCCCTTCCCGAATGACATCCTACAAAACCTGGGCCTAATCGCCAAACACCATTTCATTCACTTGTTATAAACTGTCATCATTATGTTTCATTTATATAATTTGACCCGATAATAAACATGTATTCCATACATCACGTCTCTCCTGAGTGAAATAGATATTAACCCAGGTGTGCTGCCCATGTCTACAGAGTCTTTAGCTGTAAAGGGTTATTTTGGGATAGCAATGAAGCTCTGTTGCTAGCTTGTTCTTCTGCAGTAGTGTCATGGTTGTTAAGGCAGCCACACTTGCTTTTATTTACTGGTACCTCTGTGTTTTTAGGTGTATTCCCCACATACAATTGCTCATTCACCTGTCACTGCTGCATCTAATTAGTGACATTCTCAATGTATTTATTCCTTTTTCATGGCCAGACAATGAAAGTTGGAAATGGAAGGCATATCAACACTAGTGGCAACTAGAGAGGATGTCAGAAACGTTTTTTTACTACTTGACCTATTTATAAAGAATGCAAATTAAACAAAACATAACTTTGCCTTTAGATGATGCCACACCTCATAGATGAATCTCCCCATGTTTCAGGAACAATTTCCAGGCTTTCATTGAATGTTTCAAGCTCTCTTTAAACAGCATTTTAATATATATTTCCCAAACTGACTTGCTGTTTTGGGAAGTGTGTCTAGCCTATCTTTCTCAGGGAATTTTGCCATGTTATATTCATGAGCTTATGGAGACAGGTGGGCAGGTTGACATCAACTCTATTCACAGTCATACATTTTAAGTATACTGGTATATAGGGTAATTGACAACCACAATAGCCGATTTTATATGCACTTCCTTACACTGTATTCAAAGGATGTGTCTTGCTTCAACAATAAGGAAAGCTTGCATCACAATGTAAGACGGAAAAAAGTTCAAACCTTTAATGCAGCCCATTGTTAGGTCACCATAATGAACTGTAAGGTTCATATAAGGCTCTACTGGAAAAAAAGAAGAGCTCCTCTCTCTCCATACTCCTTCCAAATTTCATACACAGAACACGTAGCACAGCTTTTGAGAAACAATTGCAAGAGGGGATTATATAACATTTGTTAAGGGTATTAATCATTTTCTTTAAACCCCCGATGTGCAAGGCATTGATGGGAACCTTGTCTTTTGCCAAGTAATAAGTGATGGCCTCTGTACTCTCCCTTTGCCTCTGGGAGATTCACCGGCACAGGGATACATTAGGCAACGTCTGTTCCGCTGGTTTGGCAAGTAATGAAAGGAGGATGCTGTATAAAGCAATGACACAATAGATGTAGTTACACAGTATATATACCGCTTTTTGTGTATGGACATTATGTACTTTGAGACTGCAAATGCTACAATCTCCATGTTGTTAATCATCAATGTTCTTGAAACTACTATACATGTTATTTAGCCTTACAGTAATGACTTAACATGTTGCATGAGGCTTCTACGTACATGCACCAAGCTCCAGTAGTCATGTATCAGAGGATGTCATTATTTATTCACATCAAATGAGGGTGAATAATAGGTTGACTTCTATGTAGGGGTGCCTTTTAATGTAGAGGTAGAGATGAGGTAATGCTCTGTAATATGCACATGTGTAAATCCCTATATTGCTTGTATGAGGATGATTTTGCAAAACAGGATACACCAGCCTATTACTGCCTACAGCATCCTCAAAGAATGTACTGTAACTCCAGCAGATGTGAAGAGATTTGTTGGTTTTCACGGAATCAGGGTTTCAATGTGTACGCTTTGATCGGTTTCCAACTGTTTCCCTCTAATGGATCCTGCAATGATCCCCTGTTGTGACACCAGCATGGCAACAAATGGCCATGAAGCTGATGATGCAAGAGCTGGTCAGCCTTCAAGGACACCTCAATACCAGGGATCAAAAGGCAGATGGGGCACACTCAAAACTGCCTGACTGATCATGGACAGTAGACACAACACTTATCTTCACACCAGGAAAGGGTTTGCACCAAACATAAAGTATGAGTGACCAAGAACTAAACAAGGATTAATAGGCCCTATACCTTTCAGTATCAGCCAATCACACTGAAGCAAGGAGGTGGCAGTTTTCTTCTCATTCCTCTCAGATTCAGAACTTCCCTAACCATAATGTGGCTCCATGCAAGAACGCTGTTGTGGATTTAAGGCACAAAGAAAATATATCACATTGGGCCCCACCAGTACAGGCTACTCCGACCCTGTGCAGCTGCTGTAACCACACCTCCAGAACCCTATAGACACCTTCAGACTGTTTTAAATAACCCCTTTAACTTGCTTTTGAAGAGTTACAACTCTCTTGTGCATATACTGACTGTACGATATTGAATGCAGTGACAGTCTGCTGTGAAAAAATAACAATGTGCAAACATGCATGCAGTGGAAGTCAGTATTTGATGCATGACTAGTAGCCTCTCCTAACAATGTGCAGAAAATAAATGTGTGTTTAACTAGATATACATACCAACGACAAAATTATATCTTACGAGCCTTTAAGTGCTATTTCTAATAACATCTTAATGAAATGAAATTACTACCAACTGACGTGTCGTTCAAGACAATGCTGCTCTCTTCCTCTGGTCGGGGGGGCAGGGTCATCGGTATGGGTATGGTAATAGGGACACTTTCTTGCTAAGCATGAAGCTGCATCTGTGCCTAGCACCAGGCAGGGGACAGCAACAATTGATTTAGTTGGAATATTTTGCTAAAAGTTTGCACGCATTGATTTAATGTTGACTGGAAGATGAGCAAAAATATAAACACTTAGATAAATATCCAAGAACAAATGTTATTGTAGGGTAAACATTGCTAATCTTATCATGATCTTGGCCAACAGGTAAACAAACCCTGGTAAATTAATTTGATAAACAGCTCTTACTTATTTGGCTTCATTACAGTTTTCGTTTAAAGTTAACCTTCTTGTCTCAGTTTTTATACAGTGGTGCTAAACATGTACATTTATTTCATTACTGTACTGAAATCACCATACAAAAGCATTTTGTACTGTATGCAATAATGAATAACTCTCAGGTCTTTTGAGCAAACATTAGTTATTTAAACATTTCCACTACTACCACCATGCTGTCAGTCAAAGGCCATTCAAATCATTCTTACCCTTTTGTTCCATGCAGCGTTGCAGGTTCCTTGAGTACAGTGCACTATAGTTTATTCGTCTTATTTGGAGCCAACTATAAGGCTTTCTTCACAGATAACAGCAACACTCACAAAAGAGATTTCCCCACCACCACAGGAAGCTCTGGCTGGAGGCCATATGGGTTAAAGAAAGATAACTCCCCCACAAAATGCCTAGTGTTCTTACAATTATTTGAATGGCATCTATTGCACGTCTGTTCGTCCTGGGAGAGGGATCTCTCCTCTGTTGCTCTCCCTGAGGTTTCTCCCATTTTTCCCTTTAAACTGTGGGGTTTTCTCTGGAAGTTTTTCCTTGTACGATGTGAGGGTCAAAGGACAGAGGGTGTCGTATTGTCATACTGATATTCTGTACACACTGTGAAGACCACTGAGACAAATGTAACATTTGTGATATTGGGCTATATAAATAAAGATTGATTGATTGACTTATTATTGTTCATTCAATTATTACATATGCCAAGACAAAACAGGTCACACAAGTGGAGAGATAGTTACCGATAAAGATGCATACGCTTTTTTAATTCTGGTCCAAAGTAAGGATATGCAATGAAACGTCTGGCTCCATTTATATTGGGCATGAAACATTGACAACCTAAGATATAGGTGGTATACTGCAACTTTATCACCGCTGCACCTTGAGCTGAAATGAATGAAATCCCTTGGTTGTGGCTGGAGGGCCTGAAAAACAATCTGGACCTCAGAGGTGACAGCCCATGGATAAATAATGTAAATACTTAGAGACAACTTTTTATTGAAGTTTTTTGTGTGAGGGGACTATGAATGACTATAGCTAGCATCCCTGTGTGACGGGATACAATGCTGTCACTGAGCAGTGTATGAAGGGCCTCAAGTGACATTTGTCAGGGAGACTGACTAGCATTCCAAATAGGGCATATAACCTTTATGAAATTATAATCAATAACGCATCATCAAGCATCTCCAACACAACACCATTAAACCACAGCATAATACTGAGTAAATTAATGTTGTATTTGTTAAGGTAGAGGTATATTCGTTGTCTCAGTTAGGTCTATTTAGTGTCCCATGATCATACCTTCACACATAATGAACTGCTTTGAATTGTTTTTTGATTTGGCAGAGTAAATAGAAGCCAATAAAGCTAATGTCTGCCAATGGTACCTTGTTCAATGTAATTATGTGTTGACAGACGAGATAACAGTTATAGAGACTGGAATATTTCAATTTGAAGAGAAGGATTCCCATTAGCACCCATTTTCAAATAACACATTTCTTGAAGATTCACAGATGTTGAAGTCAAAGTTACAAAACTTTAAAAAAGGTGATTGTGATTGATGCTTGATTTCACAGCAAGCAACATCAGCTCCCAACCTCTCTTTGTTTGAGGCCTGTGGGTGTCTATTGACTGCTTGTGCCTCACATTTCTAAGAGAGATTTATGGGAGAATAGCTACGCCCCCAGCACAAATAGTCACTGTGGACACCATGTTACTTAAAGTATTTTTGATGAAGTCAGAGGAAAAGTAGCTATTCATATTTTAAGAGGAATACTATGTTTCTGCAACATTCAAATATAAAAAAGAGCTTTAAAAAGACAATTAATGCCAAAATATGTTGCACTGCACACAATGTTTCTATTCATTAATCATTAGGTGATTTTAAATTAGAAATGTAATCACAAATTCAAGCACATGTTTTCTAATGCACTACTGTACATAACCTCCTACAATTTGTTAAAGCATTCTGCATTATGGCCCTACAAAATGGCTTGACATTTTGTCACTGGCCACAGAATGTACCCAACATTAACTGTGTTTTATCGAAAATAAACGTTGCTTTGCTGATGTATGTTAATTAGTGTTGTGAATAAGCTTGCACCGATAAGAGATGTATCAAGTAACAGCTGAGACATAAATGATTCTCCTTCTGTCAAGAGGGCTGATAAATACAGCATTTACACATAATAATAATGCATTACAGACTTTCATTATCACATTGTATAATGGGTTATGTTATAATTAATCTATGTGATTAACTTTAATTATAAGAGAAACTAGATTGCCTGATTTAATTCATCATGAACTTTCAAAACTGGGTACAACACTAATAAAAAAAGCTGCAGCACTATTAGATGGAGTCCCTTAATATTTAGTCTCTTCATTATGGGATAGCGGAACAATGTGATTCACAATGCCAAGTCTGATCAACAAATCCTCTCTTCCTTTTCCCTAGATGCACACAAACAAAAGCTTAAATAGACACATTTTCAAACAAGAAAAGACTTATCATTTGAAAGCAGTTCATTATTGCCAAATATCCCATTTACACATCAATGCAGAGAGTCACCTTCAATACTTCAAATACACCTCTGCTGAAGATTATTCTGTGCATAATTAAAACAAAATTGAATAAAAAAGAAATATATATACATTCCTATAACAAAGGAAAACTAAAGACTAGTAAGTGAAGCATCAATTTGTGAGGAATTGACTCTATTATTATTGTTTTGCTGAAATGTTTGTTGAATAGGGAACTGGGTTAGTTGGGGAGGCCGTTCTGATGTCAATTCAAATGTGGTCATTTCCTTTTTTTGTAGTGTAATAATGAGAAGCCAATGACTATTCAAGTTAACCGTGATATACATTAGGCATTGGATGCGACTGATTTTACACCTCAAGACTAGCATGCAGGCTAAATTATTCATAGACTTAATGTGCAGGCATGAAGTGCTCACACACACTAACAACATCAGCCTTGCTGAAACTGTAATGAGACATGATGTTGCTGCTTTTTATTCCCTCAAGCCTTTTTTCTTGTTATGTTCTTTTGTTTGGATCTAGCAGGTTTTGATGCTTGTTCCAAAGTATGCACTTGTCTGTGGAGATGTGCCATTTGTTGGAACTCCAAGTTGGTGTCATTTCTCTGGTCTCTTAAAAAAGTGTTACATTCCTAAAGGATACCAACAAGTCCTCCAACTCATACGAACAAATAGGTCGATTGTTCAAGCTCTTATTACGACCTATAATCACGTTTTAAAGTTTTCGACCTCTAGTGCTCCCGTTGACTGCAAACGCAGTAGGTAGGATAGTTTGGCCATTAAAATGCTTTTTGATTAGATTTCTAGCGAGAAGTGTATATTGAACTTTTAGAATCCACGTCCAGTGGATGCGTAGGATCTATAATTTGATAGATATTACGAAGATTATTTGAGGTCTCGCCAGGAGAACATGTATATAATATGTCTTTCCCCCTATTCATTTCTATTGACGGCAGCGTCCATGTAAAGTTAGCGTCAACCCTCACGGGGTGAAAACAGTATTTCCGGTCCCGAAGTTTTCATAAGAAAACCGTATTCCCCTCACTGTCAAAATATTTTACAGTGATATCTGCAGTACTCATCCACTAACACAACAGTTTATCCTTGTTAAAGGAGAGGTGTCATGGACATTTCCACGGATCATAATTCCATTGTTGAGGTATACTAAAATAGCAAAATACTGTGCAATTTTCCAAACTCACATTGGTTTCGCATACAGCATCTCTGTAAAGTATGTCTATTCAGCAGTATTCACTTTCTCCACTAAACGTCTCGCTGCAGCTCACCCCCCCCCCTCCGTGATTTCCTTGTTTAGCGATACACAGTCAAACACAGCCAAACTCAACCTGAACACACACAAAGCCACAGCCGAAATAAAAACAATAAATGTGGCTTGATATTGAGTAAGAAAAAGGTTTATAGGTTGATAAACGCTGTGAAAATGGATCTGCATAGAGAAGTTCGCGCGATCCCAACTGTCTGTTATCAGCCTGCAGCAGGGAGCAGAAATCAGCAGGGCTGCCTGCACTGAGTGTGTGTGTGGATTGGTCAATTTGGACCAATCAGCGGGGGCTTAACGTAACGGCTCCGCGGACGTAACGTAACGGCTTCATGGATTGGCCCATTTAGTTCCGGGTACGTGCTTACGAAAGCACGTACCCGGAACTAAATGGACCCGTACCCGAAAGAATCAAATGACGATGACGTTTAATTGGTTTAAATTGTGTGCAATGCTTTTGTGTTTTTCCTATAGGCTTTTCCCTTTCGATTCTGAGAGACATATTTCTTTTTTCAGAGGTATGGATAGGCTAAAACATCGAACTACCCATAATCCTCAGCTATCGTTGACGCTCGGTGTTTGGATGTTTTAGCCACAATGCACGTTGGGATAAGGTGTTTATGCGATATGAGATCCGAAAATATAAAAAAATAAAATAATAATAATATTTTATTCCGAGTGTGCTTGCTTTTTTATTTGAAAGTCATCACATAACGGCGTTGTAATACATGGTTCGGCTGCATTACATACACTGAGCAAAAATATAAATGCAACACTTTTATTTTTGCTCCCATTTTTCATGAGATGAACTCAAAGATCTAAAACATTTTTCTATATACACAAAATAACCATTTATCTCAAATATTTTTCACAAATCTGAAAAAATCTGTGATAGTGAGCACTTCTCCTTTGCAGAGATAATCCATCCCACCTCACAGGTGTGGCATATCAAAATGCTGATTAGACAGCATGATTATTGCACAGGTGTGCCTTAGGCTGGCCACAATAAAAGGCCACTCTGAAACGTGCAGTTTTGCTTTATTTGGGGGGTCTGGGGGGGTCCGAAAACCAGTCAGTATCTGGTGTGACCACCATTTGCCTCACGCAGTGCAACACATCTCCTTTGCATAGAGTTGATCAGGTTGTTGATTGTGGCCTGTGGAATGTTGGTCCACTCCTCTTCAATGGCTGTGTGAAGTTGTGAACCACCTGATCAACTCTATGCGAAGGAGATGTGCTACACGGACCACTATTGCGGTAAGCATGTTGTAACTTCCGGTTGTTGTTGTCATCTCCGGGTATCCCGTGTGCCTGTTCTGTTGCTGATAGCTTGTTATCTTAACTTAATCGATCGTTTTAAAACTCTTGATCACGGCAACTGCCTGACGTTGTAATCACACGTTACTACAGCTTAAGCACTCACAAACTCTCCTTCTCTTAGCGACTGTAACTCCACAGTTGCCTACACTCTTTTCGGGTTTGCTAACGGTAGCTACTTTAGCTTGATAGCTAGCCATGGCTCTTTCCCCACCCTCGGGTGCTATTTCCTGCTCTAACTGTCTCATGTTTGGTTACTCCCCTACCTCCTTTACTGGTACCGATACATGTGTTAAATGTAGTATAGTTGTTAGGTTGGAGGCGGGAATCATAGCCATAGAAGCCCGGCTCCGCATCTTAGAAAATAACTCAGCTACAGTAAAGCCCATGTTAGCCGGTGCGGACCGGCAAAAGGTAGCTCCTCTTAGCCGTCCCCCGGCAACTCCCGAGCAGCAGGGAGAATGGGTGACTGTTCAGAAGGGGCATAACGCGAAACCCGCAGGTCCCCACCAACCCGTTCACGTATCTAACAGATATTCCCCACTCAGCGAGACACCCGCTGAGAAGCCAACTCTGGTTATTGGTAGCTCTATTATGAGACACGTGAATTTAGAGACCGAAGCCTCCACAGTCACATGCATTCCGGGGGCCAGAGCGGGCGACGTTGAGGCGCATCTTAGACTGCTGGCTAAAAATAAACGTAAATACAGTAGGATTGTTATTCACGTCGGTGGTAATGATGTTCGTTTACGCCAATCAGAATGCACCAAACTTAATGTGGCGTCGGTGTCTAGTTATGCTAAAACAATGTCGGACACCGTAATCTTCTCTGGTCCCCTCCCCAATCTGATCAATGATGACATGTATAGCCGCATGTCATCATTTCAGCGCTGGTTGTCTTGGTGGTGCCCAGCAAACAATGTGGGCTTCGTGAATAATTGGACAGCCTTCTGGGGAAAACCTGGTCTGATTAAGAGAGACGGCATTCATCCTACTTTGGAAGGTGCAAATCTCATTTCGGCAAACATTTCAGGGCTCTGTGGACTTAATCCATGACAAACTGGAGTTGAGACCAGGAGGCAGAGTCGCAGTCTTACACGCTTCTCTGCGCTCTCTCCTAGGCAGTCATCCATAGGAATCCCGACCCCAATAAAATACCCAATATTAACGGTGTGTGTGTCTGCCCAAGGACAATTTAAGGTAAAACCTAATAGAGGTGTCATACATAATAACCTAATAAAAGTAAATGTAACAACTACTACAGTGCAACAAAACAGGAAGATTAAATGTGGTCTCTTAAACATAAGATCTCTAGCATCTAAAGCAATACTGGTAAATGATTTAATATCAGATTATAATATTGATATATGCTGTCTCACTGAAACTTGGTTGAGACATGAAGAATATGTCAGCATAAATGAGGCCACTCCACCCAGCCATATCAATACTCATATTGCCCGAGGCACGGGCCGAGGAGGTGGAGTTGCAGCAATCTTTGACTCAAGTTTACTTATCAATACTAAACAAAAATTAAATTATACCTCCTTTGAAAGCCTCATTTTCAGTCTTACGCATCCGACCTGGAAAACTTTGCAGCCAATCTTATTTGTTACAGTGTACCGTGCACCAGGTCCTTATTCAGAATTCTTATCAGAATTCTCTGAGTTTTTATCAGCTTTGGTACTTAAAACAGATAAAGTAATTATCGTAGGTGACTTTAATATTCATGTTGACGATGATAAAAATAGCCTTACTGTTGCATTTAACTCTATATTAGATTCTGTTGGTTTCTGTCAGAGTGTAAATAAACCAACCCACTGCTATAATCACACTCTTGACCTTGTTCTGACTTATGGTATTGAAATTGAGCAACTATTAGTCGAACCGCATAATCCTGCTTTATCCGACCATTTCTTAGTAACTTTTGAAGTACTGTTACTAGACTACAAAGCATTAGCCAAAAGCTCCTGCAGCAGAAACCTATCTGTTAGTGCTATAGCCAAATTTAAGGAAGAGATTCCACCAATACTTAACTCGATAGCATGTCTGCATGTAGGGGAGGAAACTTATACAAAATGTACACCACCCCAAATTGATCATGTTGTTGATAGTGCTACAGATGCGCTGCGAATAAAATTAGACTCTGTTGCTCCTTTGAAAAAGAAGAAAATAAAACAACATAGATTAGCTCCATGGCATAATGCCGAAACCCGCAAAATAAAGCAAAAGTCGAGACAACTTGAAAGGATATGGCGTTCTACTAAATTTGAAGAATCTCGTTTAATTTGGCATATTACTCTCAATGAATATAAGAAAGCACTGCGTAAAGCGAGAGCAGCATACTACTCTTCATTAATAGATGAGAATAAGAATAATGCAAGATTTCTTTTCAGCACTGTAGCCAGGCTGACAGAGAGCCACAGCTCGACTGAGCCTTCTATTCCCATAGCACTCAGTAGTAATGATTTTATGTGCTTTTTTAACGATAAAATTGTTACTCTTAGAAACAAAATCAATGACCTCTTGCCTTTGACCAGTATAGTGTTATCAACAGCTCCCGGAAACGTAAGTTCTAATAATATTACACTAGATAGTAAACTAGAATGCTTTTCAGCCATAAACCTTGAACAATTAAATTCAATGATTCTCTCTTCTAAACCATCAACGTGTATCTTAGACCCGATTCCAACTAAGCTGTTAAAAGAAGTTTTTCCATTAATTAGCACTTCTTTATTAAATATTATGAATATGTCTTTATTATCAGGCTATGTTCCAAAATCATTCAAAGTAGCAGTGATAAAACCGCTTCTTAAAAAGCACAACCTCGATCCAGAGGTTTTAGCCAACTATAGACTTATTTCTAATCTTCCGTTCCTCTCAAAAATTCTTGAGAAAGCAGTCGCAAAACAGCTGTGTGATTACTTAAGAAACTATGATTTATTTGAAGATTTTCAGTCTGGCTTTAGAACACAACATAGCACAGAGACAGCTCTGGTTAAAGTCACAAATGACATTCTAATAGCCTCTGACAAGGGACTTGTCTCTATTCTTGTCTTGCTCGATCTTAGTGCTGCATTTGATACTATCGACCATGATATCCTATTGCAAAGACTAGAGCACTTAGTTGGCATACAGGGAACTGCTTTAGGCTGGTTTAGGTCTTATCTATCTGAATGCTCTCAGTTTGTACGTGTCAACGATGAATCTTCCATGCAAACCAAAGTTAGCCATGGAGTGCCACAGGGCTCAGTGCTTGGACCTATTTTGTTCACCCTATATATGCTTCCGTTAGGCAATATTATAAGGAATCATTCTGTAAACTTTCATTGTTATGCGGATGATACTCAACTATATTTATCAATCAAGCCTGATGAAATTAATCATCTAAATAAAATTCAAGACTGCCTCAAGGACTTAAAAACGTGGATGACCTTAAATTTTTTGATGTTAAACACGACCAAAACTGAAGTTATTGTACTTGGCCCGAAGAATCTACGAAACAAATTATCTAAAGATATATTAACTATGGATGGCATTAATTTGGCCTCCAGTGAGACTGTAAGGAATCTTGGTGTTATATTTGATCAGGATTTATCCTTTAACACCCACATAAAATCCATTTCAAGGACCGCCTACTTCCATCTACGTAACATTGCAAAAATCAGGCATATCTTGCCTCAAAACGATGCAGAGAAACTAGTCCATGCATTTGTTACTTCAAGGCTGGATTATTGTAACTCCTTATTATCAGGGTGTACCAAGAAGTCAGTCAAGTCGCTTCAGCTGATTCAAAATGCTGCAGCTCGTGTACTAACCAGAGTTAGGAAAAGGGACCACATTACTCCTGTTCTGGCTGCCTTACACTGGCTCCCTATAGAACACAGGATAGAATTTAAAATTCTTCTTCTCGCCTACAAAGCCCTTAATGGGCAGGCGCCATCTTACCTTAAAGAACTCATTATACCCTATTGTCCTACTAGGGCATTGCGTTCCAAGAATGCAGGGTTGTTGGTTGTTCCTAGAGTCTCTAAAAGTACAATGGGAGCCAGAGCCTTTTCTTATCAAGCTCCACTTTTGTGGAATCAGCTTCCAGTTTGTGTTCGGACGGCAGACACCCTATCCGTTTTTAAGAGTGCGCTTAAGACCTTCCTTTTTGATAAAGCTTATAGTTAGGGCTGATTAGATTCAGCCCCTAGTTTTGCTGATATAGGCTTAGTTTGTCGGGGGACATCTTACTTCTTCCTTCTCTCTGTCTATACCTGTGTACTCTCATGTTCCGATTAACCCAGCTTCCCCAAATTTCTTTCTTTTTGGTGTCTATATACGCCGGGATCCGGAGTCATGGATGATCCTGCGGTCCTGTGTCATGGATTGCGAGTCCTGGATCTTGAGTCGTGGCTGCGGTCCTGGATCATAAGTCCTGGATGGATATCCTCGTGGATCTTCTTATTATACACACATGCATTTCAAAACATTTGGACTACCTATGTTGCAAATGTATTATCTTTTCAATTTACACACGGCATCTATTGCACGTCTGTCCGTCCTGGGAGAGGGATCCCTCCTCTGTTGCTCTCCCTGAGGTTTCTCCCATTTTTCCCTTTAAACTGTGGGGTTTTCTCTGGAAGTTTTTCCTTGTACGATGTGAGGGTCTAAGGACAGAGGGTGTCGTATTGTCATACTGATATTCTGTACAAACTGTGAAGTCCACTGAGACAAATGTAACATTTGTGATATTGGGCTATATAAATAAACATTGATTGATTGATTGATTGCACTGCGTGAGGCACATGGTGGTCACACCAGATACTGACTGGTTTTCGGACCCCCCCAGACCCCCCCAATAAAGCAAAACTATAGGTTACTTACGTAACCCCAGTTCTCAGAGTAACATGAAGTGAGATGTCTCACTATGGGATGCGCCTCAACGCGTATGCAAACAGAAGCATCAATCTCATTACGCCAATCCTGATTGGCTGGTGATCTTGACGTCAGCGTCAGGGAATCCACCCACCCTTTAAGTAGCTTGCGCTACGTCGCAGTGTCATTCAAAATAAGCACCTCTTCTCGCTTCGCCTTAGCAAGAAGGGCCATCTGGTGAGACATCTCACTTCATGTTACTCTGAGAACTGGGGTTACGTAAGTAATCTATAGTTCTCATTCATAACACTCCGTTTGATATCTCACTATGGGATATTGAAACTCCCGTATTGCTAGACATGCTTATCTCGAAAATCACCAAAACAACCAGAACTTAACAGGTAGAACCCTGTCTCAACACAGGGCCCAGCACTGCACGGGCCATACTTGGAGCAGAGACATCTAGCCTGTAAAAGCGGACAAAAGGGAGCGGTGAGGACCAGCTCGCTGCTACACAAATGTCTTGGATGGAAACACCCTTGAACAAAGCCCAGGATGTAGCCAGTCCACGAGTAGAATGAGCATGCAGGCCCGTTGGTGCCTGCAAACCCTGACTCGTATTAAGCCAGAGCAATCGCTTCCACAATCCAGTGGGAGAGCCGTTGCCTGGTAACGGGCTTGCCCTTATGGGGGTTAGCCCAGGATACAAAGAGTTGGTCATTGCATCGAAACTCTTTTGACCTGTCCATATAGGTGCGTAAAGCACGGACTGGGCACAGCCAATTCGGCCGCTGTTCCTCAGAGGAACACAGTGGCGGAGGAAATGCCTCAATGTCAATGGGGGTACATGAGCCAACCACCTTAGGTACAAAGGCAGGGTTGGGCTTCAGCAACACTCTCGTTTGCCCCTGGGCAAACTGAGTGCATGAAGGATGTACAGAGAGCGCATGAATGTCACTGACTCGCTTGATGCCAGAGCCAGTAACAACACTTTCTTCAGTGAAAGGTGTTTCATGTCAGCTTCTTCCAGGGGCTCAATGGGATGTGGAAATACGCGTCTTTCAGGTCGACTGATGTGAACCAATCGTTTTGGCGCACGAGGCGCAACAGAGATGTGTGAGTGAGCATTCTGAATTTGTACCATTTGAGATATTTGTTCAGAGCCCTCAAATCTAGTATAGGCCGAATTCCGTTCCCTCCCCATTTGGGAACGAGGAAATACTTGGAATAAAAGCCACTCTGACTCTGTTCGGACCAGCTCGCTGCTGCACAAATGTCTTGGATGGAAACACCCTTGAACAAAGCCCAGGATGTAGCCACTCCACGAATAGAATGAGCACGCAGGCCCGTTGGTGCCTGGTGTATTATAGATATAGCCTTCTTTTCTAGTAGCGAGAGAATCACTTGCTCCAGAATATGGGCCGACTCTCCCCGGGCTTGCGAATGCAGAATGCCCGAAAAGTGAGGGGGGGTGACAGCGAATTGGAGTCTGTCACCCTGTGCTATTGTCTTGAAAACCCAAGCAGAATCTGTGAGCATCCCCCACTTTTCGCTTCTCAAAGCGAGTGGAGATGTCACATCCCTGTCGTCTTCCCTCTGTGTCTTTATTTGTTGTGTTATGGGGCCCTCTAGTGTCTGAACACGGTGGTACCCCAGGTTGACAACCCCGGTCGACACTGCGCATGCGCGTGGCGGCGATGCCTTCACAACCCCGTCCATCGTCCGCCTTCTGAGAGAGGCAGCAGCCACTCTTAGAAGGGGGGTAGACGTCAGACTGTTTATTGTTTTTATTGTTTTTCTTTTCATTTTTATTGACTGCGCCCTTGGCTTTAAGCCTGGAAACGACAGTGGAAAATGATTTATTAAGAAACGATAGTGATGACATGTGTTTGTTTGACTTAAACGAGCAGCGGCGCTTGCTGTCTTTGATGTTAAGTCTATTTCCCTCATGGCGCGAACTTGAGGATGACGCTCTGACATCACTCGACGCGGCGGAAAGATGGGGGCATGGTTGCACCCCGGAAACACATGAGCATTTAACACTGGAACGTGTTCTGGAGCTGGAGAACAGGGAACTTCCAGCTCTTTTATTGAGGAGAGGAGAGGAGGCTGTCAGGCTGTCCTTTTCTTCTTCCTCGTCTGGTGGTTGAAAGTCTGGACCGGCTGTGCCTGAGCGGCTGCTGCCGGAACCGGAGACTTTCTTGGCCAGCTCGTCCTCGCCTCGTGTCTGGGCTGGAGACCCGGGGCGGGCTGTGGCCTCTGCTGTTTCTGGACCTTGAAACGGGCAGGACGTGAGGCAGCCTGAGCGAAGGACTGCCGCGGGGCCGTTGAAGGCGGCGGCTGGACCCTTCAGGGAAGACAAAGCTGGAGAGCCTCATCCTCCTTCTTTTTGGATTCACACCGCTGCTGCATCGAAGCTAGAGCGGAGCCAAATATGCCCTTGGGAACAATAGGCATGTCCAAGACGTCCTCTTTTTCCCGGTCTGGAAGGTTCGTCAGGTTAAGCCACCTGGCTCTCTCCTGTACCACCATTATCCCCAGTGCTTTGCCCGTGGCTTGGACTGCACAGCGCTGCACACGGAGGCAAATGTCCGTGATCGCTGCGATTTCGTCCCACGGTTTGTTCGTCATGTCCTCGCAGAGCTCCGCCTGGTAGGCGGTCAGCAGCGAGGAGACGTTGAGCACCCTGGCGGACAAAGCTGCGGCTTTATAGGCTAGTCCGGTCATTGCTGAAAGGAAGCGGTCTGCCTTTGCCGGTAGCGTGGGGTTCATGCTCGGTGCCGAAGCCAGTCGCGATTGGAGGTGGGCTGCCACCAGCGGCTCCATGGGCGGCATGCGGAGCAGGCCGAGCTTCTCCATGCCGTCACAGTCCAAAGAGGAGGCACCCTGGATTGCGGCTTTGTTGCTGAAAGGGCGGTCTCTCCACGAGACCGACACCTCGTCCAGCATCTCTGGAAAGACTGGGAGAAGCTGCCTCTTCATCCTCGCTGCTTGGGGCAAGTTCTTCCCCTCATAGCGAGATCTGGAGGTCTCCGTGGCCACTTCAGGCCAGGGGATGTCCAGCCTGGACGCAGCACATTGCCAGACGGCCTGCAAGTCCATACTTAGGCAGGGCGAAGCTGGTGTGCTTTCGCCCGGGGGAGCGGACATCGCCTCCGGCTTGGCAGCCTGTGCAGATGAAACGAAGATGTCATCTTTGTGCTCATCCGAGTCGGATAAGAGGAACTCAGAGGTATCCTCTTCATCCTCCTCCATATAATCCAGCTCTAGGACATCCTCCGCGGGTGGAACCACGGTGAGGTCCAGTTGGGAGCCCCAGCTTGACACAGCGCGGGTTTCCGCTCTCGTGGCTCTTGCCGCCACCGGGCCCCAGCCTGACACGGCGCGGGGCTCCGATTCCGCGGCTACCCGTCGCCACCATGTCCCGATTGCCGGCCGGCGAATCAACGGACATGAAGGGGTCCTGTCCCGACAGGCTATCTTGGCACGCTAGCCGTCGGCGGAGGCTCTTGATGGTGAAGCGGGCACAATGCCCGCACGAACTGGGGGTATCGATAGCTTCCTGGGCGTGTTCCAGCCCAAGGCAGGACGAGCAGACCTGGTGTGAGTCCGTGCCCGAGATCTTAAACCCGCAGCCGCAGAGCCGAGCCTCCGAGCCGAGCCTCCGAGCCGAGCCTCCGAGCCTCCGAGCCTCCGACTCCTCTGGTGTGAGGGAGAGAAGGGTCCATCCTCGTTTGCCGGAGTGTCGACGCGGAGGGACAAGCTAGTAACAGGTATGTTTCCGAAATGTGTTGCGTTGAGGCGCATCCCATAGTGAGACATCGAACGGAGTGTTATGAATGAGAACTGCACGTTTCAGAGTGGCCTTTTATTGTGGCCAGCCTAAGGCACACCTGTGCAATAAGCATGCTGTCTAATCAGCATCTTGATATGCCACACCTGTGAGGTGGGATGGATTATCTCGGCAAAGGAGAAGTGCTCACTATCACAGATCTTTTCAGATTTGTGAAAAATATTCGAGAGAAATGGTTATTTTGTGTATATAGAAAATGTTTTAGATCTTTGAGTTCATCTCATGAAAAATGGGAGCAAAAACAAAAGTGTTGCATTTATATTTTTGCTCAGTGTATTACACATCTGCCGCCGTAGTTCTCTCTTTATAGAGCCCTGATTAGAAGACCTTTGGACAAACTGGAAGAAATGCAGCCGAAACTGAATACGTGACGTGGATCATAAATATATCAGCAATTAAACAACATCTTCAATTTCTCTTCACACAATACGTCTCTTTGCAGTATCAATAGTAATTCGGCTGAATTTATATTTGATACAATTGGTAGATAGGCTGTATTTACACCATAACGGTGCACAGCTGATAGACAGGAACTTGTATTTTTTAAAGATATTACTGATTTTATTGGAATCAAAGAATGTAAATACTGAGTTGACAGAATAGTCGGGGGTTTTGGGTGATGGGAGACACATCTATGGAATCAGAACTTCAATAGCTTACCATTAAATGACGGATATACCTTTCTGTCTATGATGTTTTACAAATCAGATATTAATGTGTAGAACTATAGAAAATAATATAGCAATATCCTGTAAAATTATGTCAAAGCATGAATAAAACTACACATCTTCAGATGTTATACATACATACGTTTCCAACACTAATAATACAAAGTTATTATGGCATTGTATGCTGTGTGTTATTTGTAACATCTTCAGAAACTCCTCACAAGTTGACTGTTGTAGGTCCATACAGGTTCATGGTACAATGCATAAGCTTCAAATCGAGAGACTGAAACTGTATTTTTCTTTACCGTTCTGTTTTAATTTCACAATAAAGTTAATATTAATATTATGTTTGATATAAGTATGTTTTATTAGACCACTGGGTCATGTTAAGACCATCTTTTCTGTCAGGTTGGTGTTACAAATATCAAAACAATCTATGTGTGGATAACAAAATAAGTCCGTCATAAACTAAACTCGAAACTTATACTGGAAAGTATAATTAATTGTGTTAACACTGTAAACTTGACAGTGTTTTAACCTGCACCGCCTAGTGGTTAAAGCACGTTATTTCATTTTTTTGTTGAATATGTTATATTTGATGAAAGACATTTAATATTAAGAGTAGCCTACATACAAAATAGGGGGAAAGTAGAAGGCATGATATAAATATAGAATAGAAAATATCAAGAAGATACTGTGGTGATCTCTACAATAAAACAGCTAGTGAAGGACGTCCAAAGATATTAATAGGAGGATGTGCAAAACAGACAAACTAATAAGGCTTTAGTTAAACATTCAAGAATACTTTAAGGTCTTCTTTTGAATAAGAAAAAAACGTTGGTGCTATCCACAGATAAATATTAAGTCTCACAAAGTACTTAACGTCCAATATATTGCATAGTTTATTTTGGCCCTTGACAAACACTTTCCCCGAATTTTACTCAGGTGTAACTAAAGTCTGATTTAAGGGTTGTATATATTTCACATCATTAATCAGAATGTGCAAAGTAACTAAAATAAATGTAGTGGAGTAAAAATACCAGGTTAACCTCTGAATTGTAGTGGAGTAGAATTACAAAGTAACAATAAATTGCATGTTGTACATGCTGCTGTAACAAAAACATGTCCCAACCTGGGATCAATAAAGTATATCTTATCTTAACCCTCCTGTTATCCTTGGGGTCAATTTGACCCCATTCAATGTTTAACGTATCTTAAAAAAATGGTTCACATTATTTATTTTGCTTAGTATTTCATGACTTTTCCTAATTTAGTGAGGACTAATGGGTAAACATAAAATGAACATGAAGATCTTTTTTAAATGTCCTGCATGCACTTTGTACGAATAGGTGTTCCTTGGGGTCGATTTGACCCCAGGCTGTTTTAGTAGTATAAAACATATAAAAATGTAAATATTTTCACATATTTGTGTTGATTGTGTAGGATGATATTGAGGTGACTATTACATGCAAATATATAATTATAAAACAAAACTAGCCTCTGCTTTAGTTATTGGTCCTTTAACAACATCAAAAATATCTTACTTTAACATTTTATTTCAATATGTTGATTCATATATTTTTTGATAGTCACATAATAGGAATTCTGGATTTATAAAGGGGTCTTTGGGGGGGAAGGTTGGGGTAATGTTTTATTTGAATGGTTATTTAGGTAGTCAACTAAGATACCTAAAGCACCAGAGACATACATGTTGGTTAACATTTGGAATATGATCATTGTCTTGAGTTTTAAACTACTGGGGCAGGGCCGGTCCTAGACATTTTGGTCCCCTAGGCGAGATTATGATTTGGTGCCTCCCCCCTCCAAGCAATAGAACATATAAAGAATAAATGAAACATCTCTACAAAAGACCAATACACTACAAAAACTGAAACATATTGACATATTGTTATACATAAAGAAGATTTCAAATGTATTCATTATTGTATGAACATGTTTTAATTGGCGGGTGGACGTCACATTCTCTAGGGCGGTCCGGGGGTATGCCCCCCCGGAAAGATTTGTTTTAAGATTTTAAAGTAAACATATTTTATTTTTGTTGTTCATTTACATCTTATTTTACCAATTCAACATTTATTTATTCATGTATTTTTTTTAATATCTCCATTTTTAAATGATATTTTAGTGGGACTGCTGATACAGCATCCCAACTATCTGTTATGCTACGCACAAAATTCTTTATTATTACGCCGGGTTATTTTGCACCTCTTCTTCTCCCACATTCCACATCGCAGAAACTCCGTTCAAACATCAAAACGTTCAGCTCGGTCGGGAATCGATGGCTATTACTTTTCTCATTCATAACGTTCATAATTCCAGAGATACATCCCATAATTCATCACATTTTTAACATGGAAGTCAATGGAGAAACTCTTCAGACTTGAACAATCTTCATACGACTTCAACTGTAACTATTCCTTCATACTTTCACTCAGAAACCTCATTCCAACTTTAAAATGTTACACATCTTTCTGACATTATTCGTGTAACACACTTTTAAATCTGATTCATACTTTTAGAGATATTAAACATTGTTCAGACCTTGGTAAAGAGGCCTTCTTCAGATTTTAGAGTGTGTGATGTCACAGCTAGAGTAACAGATTAAATGTTGCCTTCATATTTTCTTTAAACCTGCCATAATTCCCAAACCCGACACTCCTGAGACATAATCTTTCATGAGAAACATAGGAAAACATCTCGTAGCTTGAAAAATAAGCAAAATAATTAAACAAAATGCCTCTTGAGGGCCTTAAGTCACAAAAACGTTCATCATGTCTCCATTAAAGCCCATTGTAAATTCAGCCTCATCTTTCCCCACCACAGCAGCCGCACACCTTTAGTTAATCTGCCAAAAAGGCCACATTATTAACCCGAAAGTACACAGATTCACAAAAGATACACTTCAGATGCTCAAGTTCCTTGACATGCTTCATGCTTTGAATGTGTTGTCGATGTTCCAAAACTAAACAGGTTTGGTAACGATGCAGCCATCAACATATCTAAGCGTATTATGGGGTGTCATCAAATACCGTTGCCATGGCGACAGATAATTCACCATCAAGTTAGTTCAATAGTTTGCAGTTCAAATATTCTGCTACTTTTCCAAGCCTTTTTACTTTATTTTCTTCTCTTATCACGCATTCAAGCCCCCAGTGTTCATGTATCATTATAATCAACATTCTTCACTTTCTTCTTACACATAATATTTCAGCATAGCAATTCAGCGTGAGCTTTTCAGCATAAAGCATTCCCACTAGCAATTTCTTCAGGAATTGCATTCTCTAGTTTTGGTTTACTGTCCTATAGTATACATTGGAATTATTTCAAACCTGTTTTTATGTATCCTAATAATTGTAAAGGTGTGCCTTGGAAACATTTGTTTACATAAATAGCGACCAAACCATTTGAGACCCACTGATTTAACTTAGACTAAAGTGAACTATCTAAACACTCAGAGTCCTTTACCTCACTGAGCTGTAGTTATCAGCCTCAATCCAACAACAATCCGCGGTACCGATACGCGCCCTCTCTCTCTCTTGCTCGCTCGCAGGCTCGCTCGCACTTTGGCTGTGAGCTGCGGGCGCCTGATAAGTCAACATCCCCCACTTTCATCACTTACAGCGCCCATCGCACAGGGCAAATTAAAAGTGTAGCCGGGGTGAAAGGGTGTTACCTTGATTTAATTATGAATGTTATTACATCAAGGCTGAAAATTAGGATGAGCCAAACAGTAAAAAATGCTTTTTCCCCCTCCCAGAACTACCAGCGCAGCGCCCCCCCCAGATCTGGCGCCCTAGGCGACCGCCTATGTCGCCTATGCCAAAGACCGGCCCTGTACTGGAGTCAAATCTTAGGATAACAGGAGGGTTAAGATGATCGATGGCTATACTGCCATATTTGCAAAATGTGCCTCTGAACCTTGACAAATGCATGTTTCAGGCTTATCAATCAACAACAGGAGGGGTCACAGACATAAGATCAGCTATTAAATAAAGCTATTCTGACCTTAGCTGTCGTGTGAGTATATATTAATGCTGCCCATTATGGACACAAGCAATTTTCACCCATTTATTAATTATATGTTTTGAATTTGATAACACAAATGTGTTTCCCATCCCCTAAACCTCCAAGGATGTGCAGTTTAATACTGCCAACTTCTAATTATGGGAAATAGGAAAACGTATTTTAAAACTACAATTCCCAGTAGAGACGTGCCATTGAACAAGTTGCAAAACACAATTAGCCAACATGTGTAGTTCTGGGGGGTGGGGCTGGATCCGTTCGAGTCCAGTTTTGGATAGTTTGCCGTAGTTTCATTCCATTTCAAACAGCTGTTTAACGCTCGGCGTAACCTTGGCGCACTGCCACTCCAACATCCAATCATACAGCTTGAGGACTAATCACGGGGTTTGTCAAGCAAAGCGGATGTTGTAGACCCAAAGGATAGCTGAGGATTATGGTTAGTGTCTTCGGCCATCCTAAACTCCGAAAAAACTATTTGTTTCTCCGAATCAATATTTTCTATATTTTAAGGGACAAATAAAATAAGTGTCTCCTGGAGATACTGTATCAAAGAGACAGGAAGAAAATAATGAAGAGTCATTCAGGTGTCAGCAGTAGGGACAACTTGATTGACGGTCTTTGGCCATTGGTAGCTTCCGGAGCCCCAAGAAAAACAAAGAGTTAAGTTCTTACTCCTGAGGCCTATAGTTGAAAACATAATAGCAGTTATCAAAAAGCATTTAAGGTACCAAGTTTCATCTCCACCTAATGTTGTTTAGACGTTTCTCCTCTTAAGAAAACGATATTGCCCGACTCTCCCAATGATAACCTGGATAGATGCCACCCCCCTTCCACATGACCATGAACAGGTGTATTTGAGTCGAAGATAGATCTATAGATATGATAAATGGAGTATTATAAGCTCTAAGCTCTCTCCTCTCTTAACTATCTGTTGAGGTTGTTTTTAAATGTTCCTCCTACATTTATTCTTTCTTCACTTTTAAATTAGATCGTCAAACACGGTTGCCATGTAACACATGTTGCACTGTTGTTCTCTGCGCCTCGGTGACACTAACATCTGCACTGAACATTTGCTCATGAAAAAGAAGCCTTATGTCTGATCTACAGCCGCGAAAGCGGTACTTTATAGGAATAAGATTGGATATTCTTCTGATCAGACTAAGGATCCCTAACGTAACAGGGATAATAATGAACAGGAAAAGCATGCAATAAATAGACTGCATGGGAGTGACTGTGTGTAAGTCTATGGATTTCCTTGCTTTTCCAGAAGTTTCATTAGTCAAATTTATAATTAGTTATTTAGACAACTTCGACACATAAAAAGTATTGGTAACACATTTATTTGGTAAATATTTTTTCTTTATATAGACATATTTTCAGAGCAAAGAATAAAAGATAACTCCATATTGCCAGTATTCCTCAAGAGAGGTTTCTCTTTTACAGCCAGGATCTCGCGTACCTACAGTGACACTTGAGAGAGGGTTTGAATTGTAGCTGACCATACAGTAAACTGTGGGTGTTTGGTGGACACAAGGGACTGCCTTCCTTAGAGAATCCACAAGTTTGACAGCCAGTGAATGTGTCTGGGATCATGCTAATGATATCATTTCATTCATTTCATTTCAAACCTTTATTTAGACAGATTGGTCCCTTGAGATCATCGATCTCATTTACAAGGGAGACCTGCATCATTTAGTTCCACATGAAACATAAAAACAACATACAAACAACAGAGGATATCATATTTACATATTCAACATTTACAAATACCCAGAGTGTCAGAAAGCATTTCATTTAGACATGCCTTAAATACATTCAGAGAAATAAAAATGCTCAATTTCAATTTTGCCTGTAGACTGTTCCAAGCAAGTGGAGCTGCGCACATAAAAGCTGTCTTACCTAAGACAGTCCTTACTCTTGGCTCATCTAACAAGACTATATCCTGTGATCGCAGACAATAGCTGCTTGCAACTTTCTGCTTTATCAATGAACAGATATAATACGGGAGATTGCCCAACATAGCTTTATAGATAAAAGTGTACCAGTGACTGAGCCTCCGTACAGTGAGTGATGGTAAACCTGCCTTGGTATACAGGGTACAGTGATGAGTAAGTGCTTTACAGTTTGTGACAAATCTCAGAGCACTATGATACGCAGCATCTAGTTTGCTCAGGTAGTTGGCAGGTGCATTCATATACAGCAGATCACCATAGTCCAGCACAGGTAAAAAGGTCACAGTGACTAGCCTTTTCCTGGCCTCAAGCGAGAAACAGGACTTATTCCTGAAAAAGAAACCTAGCCTAACCCTCAGTTTTTTAAGCAGGTTATTGACATGAAGTTTAAAAGAGAGACAGTCATCAAGCAAGATACCAAGTTATTTGTAACAGGCAACAACTTCAAGTTTTGTTCCTTGCGTTGATACAATATCTAAAACAGGCTCTGGTGTCTTTTTAGCTTTTGAAAAGAGCATTATCTTGGTTTTATCCACATTTAAAAGAAGCTTTAGTTCAGAGAGCTGAGTCTGAATAATGTTAAAAACAGCCTGTAATTTAACAACCGCCTCCTGAATGGAGGGACCTGCACAATACATCACGGTATCGTCCGCATAAAAATGTAAAGTAGCTTCATCCACATTTTCACCTAAACTGTTGATATATATGGAGAATAAAAGGGGACCTAAAACAGAACCTTGAGGAACACCATTAGCAATGTTTAACCACTCAGAAGACAGCCCATCAAAGTGAACACATTGGAACCTTTCAGAGAGGTAGTTCACAAACCACCCCACTGCATGGCTGGATATGCCAGTACTGAGTAGCCTCTGTTTTAAGACGCGATGATCAACGGTGTCAAACGCTTTGGAAAGGTCAATAAACAGAGCTGCACAACTCTGTTTATTATCTAGCATACTAGTAATATCATTTACCACTTTCATTGTTGCAGTGATGGTGCTATGTTTCTTCCTGAAGCCTGACTGATGTTTAGACAGGATATCATTTATACATAAAAACTCCTTTACTTGTTCACTCACAAGTCGTTCGAGCACCTTAGCCAAAACTGACAATTTAGAGATTGGCCTATAGTTATTTAAAATAGTTGCCTCCCCTCCTTTCAGTAGAGGCAGGACATAAGCAGACTTCCATACTTTAGGAATTGTATTTGTGCTGAGGGAGAGGTTAAAAAGAGAAGTAAGAGGTGGAGCAATAAAATCTGCAGCTATCTTTAAAAAGAAAGGTTCTACGTTGTCCGGGCCAGCCGGTTTCCTAGGATCTAACTTGGATAAAGCTTCATGGACAATACCAACAGTTAAAGGAGTAAAACTGAAAGGGTTTTCCAGACCACATTGTTCAGAGTCAAGGACTGGAGCGTTCACAGAAGCAGAAGCACAGTCAGTGACAGAATCAAACAGAGAGCCACAAGAGACAAAATGCTTATTAAAGCAATTTAGCATGGTGGCCCTGTCTGATATAATGCCAGATGCTGTGGTGAGGTACGGAGGTAGCTCATTTGGGATATCACCAGTGGAAATCGATTTTATGGCTTTCCAAAATTTCCTAGGATTATTCAGGTTTTCTGTGGTAACTGACAAATAGTACTTTGACTTAGCACTTTTGACATGTGAAGTAAAGCTATTCCTTAGCTGCCTAAAGCGTAGCCATTCTACCTCTGAGCCTGATTTCCTAGCCTTTGCCCAGGCATTGTTTCTCTCATGAAGGAGACTGGACAGTTCAGCAGAAAACCAGGGATTGTTTCGTCCCTTCACTCTAAATTTACGCAGAGGTGCATGTTTATCTATAATTTTTATAAAACCAAGATAAAAATAAGACCATGCAGTTTCTACATCAGCACACAGATCGATTTTTCCCCAATCAAAATCAAACAGATCATGTAAAAAACCCTGCTCCACTAAGTGTTTTTTATCTCTCTTTGTGATGATGCGTGGTTTAACTTTTTGGACCTTAGTGTCCCTAATTGTGGCTACAACACAGTGGTCACTCACATCATTAGCAAATACTCCCACAGATGAGTATTTATATGGAACATTTGTTAAAATGAGATCAATTAAGGAGGATTTATTTGGGGACTTAATATTTGGGCGAGTAGGACTGTCTATAATCTGAGTAATGTTCAAAGAGGTACACAGGTTTTTAAAATCCTCTGACACAGAAGTTAACCAGTCCCAATTAAAATCACCAAGCAGCACTATTTCCTTGTAGGAAAGTTGAGATAACAGTTTTGCCAATGAAGATAAGGAGTCCTTGACAGCCGAGGGGGCCCTGTATATCAACTCCATATGTTTCATTAAACACCTTCTCCAACTGATCAGAGACTGGTTTACAAATTCAAATTCAGACAATTTAACAATGTCTTTATAATAATTTTTTTGCCTGAGCTTTACAAATGCTGATGAAGTAACTTTGTAAAAACTGATGACTATTATAGATTGCAAGTATTTGAGTAAAAATTGTAAATAAGGTGTAATAAGTGACACAGAATAGATACTTAATGACATGGTACCAATTACTCCAACTGATAATAAGTACCTTATAGAAGTGTTGGATTTTGCCTTGTCAACATTGATAAGCCAAATTACAATGCAGGATTGGAAATGTGTTGGACAATTTTGGACCTAACCATATAATCTATATAGCTTGAATAATTAAATCTAAGGTTCAACGTGCTTTACACATCCTGCAAAACTTTAGGCAGCTACCAAATATAAAGATGGCAAGAGAACTTATGAATGATGGATAGGCAGCGTAGACTTATAAGCTGATTTCTTTTCTCATAAACTGCGCCTCCTGCAATACAGTATAAATGATTTTTATTGTACCATAATGAGAGAGCTCTGGGGCACTAGAGGCTAAATTGTTTGGATTAAATATAATCTTAAATAGGTCAGCCCTTGCCTTTTTGGTCAGATTCAATCAGTCAGAGCTCACCTTTTCATAAAATAGAGCATAATGCAAACCCTCAAAATCAATTAAAAATTAAAATGTGCTCACCAGGCTCTGGTCAATTATTTATCTTTATCAATATTCTCTGTCGAAGTTACACTGCATTGGCTTATTTGAATTTAATAACCAAACAATATTCTCTCTCATAAGATCATCCGAATATTATGTGAAAGGCTCCAGGGAGCACATTGTTGCTTTCCCTGAAATGGCAGAACGCTTGGAAGGTGCTAATTTTCTTTCCCCAGAGGTAAAGGGGCCAGCAATATTTTACCTTCATTATAGAGCAGATGCAATGATGAACTCTGTGTCTTAGAGGCAAGTCATTTAACCTTCTCTTACCCTAGCCATGCCGTTTGTCACTGCAGAGTTATGCCATGGCGATGCCAGAGGAGAGCCAGAGGGATGAATGTCAGAGGAAAGTCAATGGACGGGAAGGAATTAAGATGGCAGTTCAAGACGAATTTTCTACAATGAAGCTTGTGATTAGCAAGTATTACAAAGCGCATGACCACAGGGGACTTGATCACATGGAAAATACAGTAGGAGAAGATGAAGATAAAGCGGTGTAGAACAAAAGAGTACAATTAAAAAGAGAATTGCAAAGTTCCTAGCTCACAATGACATACAGGAGTAGATATGGTGAACACTGTCAACTAAATACTAAAATACTTCTTAAGAATTTCCTTGTAATATTATGCAATATTGTATTTTGATGGAGATGGTTTCAAACAATATGGGAAGAAACAAATCATACCCACAATTAAGGTAAAACCAGCTCTCATGAAGGACATGTATGTGCTGCCTTAAAGGGGACCTATCATGCAAAATGCACTTTTGTACGTCTTTTATACATGAATATGTGTCCCCGGTGTGTCAGGGAACTCACCGAGTGTCAGAGAACACAACCGTCTCTCTTTTCCTCTATACCCAAATCTCTAAAAACGGGGCTGGAACGGATCTGATACAGACTGATCCAGATTTGAAAATAGTCTGATGTCAGTGACGAGGAGCTCCGCCTATATGGCCAACTCTACACCTATCAGGGGAGAGGTTGCTGTGGCATGGTAACAGCATTGTAACATGACGCTCGTAACTCGGCCCCCTCCTTTGCAGGGGGGCGTGGTCAGCTGCAGCGCATGCAAAGACAGGGTTGAGGAGAGGAAAATAGAGCAAAATGAGGCATGGCTAAAATGCATGATCTGTTTGGTATTTTGAAAAAAAAAACGTATAAATATACCTTATATAGGTATTGCCCTACAATATATTATTCAAATATAGCATGATAGGTCTCCTTTAAAGGCATTTTATAATGTTATAATTTGTTTGCAGTTCATAAAGTCACCACTAGGAGTGCTAATGGTCATGTTATCTTATCAAGTTTGCCGTTCTTAGCGTCACTTCCGGTCTACGGCATCGCTACTTCCGGTTAAGCGTTAGAGAAACGGCATGGTCAGAGAGTGTATTTCTCCAAATGTAATCTGCTTCCATCCACAAGGAACATCCTAGAGGCAATGCTGTAAGTGCTTTGACAAAAAATCCATGAAAAAAATTCATCTGTGGAAGCCGAAGTACTGTAAAAAGCACGACCAATCATTTTAGCCGGCCCGGCTAAAATAACTGGATGGCCTACCTGCCTGTCAGCCTTCCATCTGTGCACAAAGTTATCTCATACCCTCGTTGGTCATGTGCGCGTTTGTGTGTGTTGGAGGAGGGGCTCTGTAAGGGAGTGGCAGATTTTTTCCGGCTGTGTATTTTCAAATTCTATCGCACTCGAGCTGGTTTCTCCAAAATGGCCTACCCCACTTTTAAGAACAATGTATTGTGTTTATCTACAGTTTTCACCGCCATGTCTTTGAAGAATTGTGACAGTAAACGGCAGTGGCGGCGGCGCCCGAGTATTTTTGTTGGGTAATCTATTGTAGGGCTAACGCTAACCAACCCATACAGTGGTGGGGCTCTGTTATGTGCTGGGTGTGTTTTTCTCTGTCTCTCTGCTGTGCAGGTACACCTGGTCCGCCCCTGGCTCCGCCTTCCCCAGGTGTCCTGATGACATTCAGCTGCGGATGACTTAAAGAGGAGAAGCTGAAGGAGAAGAGGTCTCTTTTTCCCGTCCTGAAACCGAGGGATTACGACCTTGGCTTTCCTCTCACCTCGTGTGTAATACACTGAACAAAAATATAAATGCAACACTTTTGTTTTTGCTCCCATTTTTCATGAGATGAACTCAAAGATCTAAAACATTTTCCATATACACAAAATAACCATTTCTCTCAAATATTGTTCACAAATCTGGACCAACATTCCACAGGCCACAATCAACAACCTGATCAACTCTATGCGAAGGAGATGGTTGACATGGTAGGGTTAGGGTTAGGGTTTTACCCTAGGGTTTTCGGACCCCCCCAGACCCCCCCAATAAAGCAAAACTGCACGTTTCAGAGTGGCCTTTTATTGTGGCCAGCCTAAGGCACACCTGTGCAATAATCATGCTCTCTAATCAGCATCTTGATATGCCACACCTGTGAGGTGGGATGGATTATCTCGGCAAAGGAGAAGTGCTCACTATAACAGATTTTTTCAGATTTGTTTAGAATATTTGAGAGAAATGGTTATTTTGTGTATTTAGAAAATGTTTTAGATCTTTGAGTTCATCTCATGAAAAATGGGAGCAAAAACAAAAGTGTTGCATTTATATTTTTGTTCAGTGTATATATTTTTGCTGTATTTATTGTGTGAACTCTGGAGGATATTAGTTTAGGTTTTTCACGGCTTTGTTTCATTCCCAGTAGGCTGTGTTTGGACCTCTGGGTAGAGGAGGGAAGTCTGGGTCCTACGGCTCATGGTGTTGCTGGCCCAGGCCCCGTTCTTCCTTTTTGTTTGTTTTACGCTGTCCTCCAGACTTGGTTCCTTTCTGCCGGTAGGCATGCATGTGAGTTACGGCTGTGCCACAAATAAATGCCCGTCGATAACTAAATTCTGTGTTTGGCGTGGTTGTTTTTATGTTGTGGGTCTTCCCACGAGCCACTACCGCTTGGTAGAGGGACGGGACCTAACAGGCTCAAATCAGTATTTGCTATGTAATTATATACACGCCCCCCCTTGAGAGTGAAACGCCACGCGTGAGGTTTAGATTATTTCCCTGTCTCAATCCAAATTGAACTGTATGAAATAAAGAGGCACATTTGTCTTGTAGTAAATAAAAATGGCGACCTGGAACCAATCCTGCAATTTCCCTACAGGTGAAAGAGTTGACATACTGAAAACCCAACCCCTGCAGGGGGGTCCTGGGGGAATTTCCCCCAGGAGATTTTGGTACTCTCTTGAGAAGAAAAATAAATAAATCTATTACTACATGACATATTTAAAAAAAAATGAATGCCATTTTAGTTTTTTGCTACTTTGTTCTGAAAGCTGAACCTGCTGCTCCTCACAGAGAGAAGGGGGAAGAGGCTGTGTGAATTACTTTACATTGTGGATAAGGGTGGATAGCCCCCATTGTTCTGTGTGCCAACATGAAAGACAGCCCACACACACACCTATCAATCATCACACCGTGGAGTCTTATTTCAAATATCCAGTCTCTGATAGTGTTACGTTATTATGAGAGAGCTCTGTTTGTTTCTGAAATTGTATATAGGCCTATTTATATAACTATTTACATGTGTGTCTGTGTGTGTGTGTGTGTGTGTGTGTGTGTGTGTGTGTGTGTGTGTGTGTGTGTGTGTGTGTGTGTGTGTGTGTGTGTGTGTGTGTGTGTGTGTGTGTGTGTGTGTGTGTGTGTGTGTGTGTGTGTGTGTGTGTCCGCATCTGTAGCCTGTGTTATTGTGTCCTTATACCGCACTGTGAATGAATTACAAGTAAATATATAAGTCGTCATGAACACATCTGTCATGAACACATCTATCAGACAGAGGGCTGCTCTGCCTCCTGTCATCATGAATGGACGTCTCTTTAAAATGACCGCTCAGAGGAGAGTTCTCATTTCTCTAACCGCCTGCTGCTTCCCCTCCTCTCTCCTCGGTTCCCCTCCTCGGCTCCTCCGCTCGCATCTCCTGTGGGCGGGACTAAGTCTTGAGGATAGGAGTCGAGGAGGGGAGTCGAGGAGGGGAGTTAGAGAAATTAGAAAGGGCCCTTGATTCTGATTGGCCAGAAGACATTATCAAATATGTTTTATAGTGAAGACGATCACTACGTGAAGTTTTCAAAACCGTTTCTAGTCTTCGGTATTTCCAAACAAGTGGCTACTGAAATCAATCTTACTAACTGCTGTCTGTGCAATTTACTCCGCGTGAGTTGGCGGACTTTATTTTGCTTAATTTAACATCATTTTTCATGGTGGGGGCTAAGGTGGGGCTAAGCCATTTCTTGGTATGGCTTGGCGCTGCCACTGGTAAACGGTCAAACCTACTACGACTCTGTCTTCATTGGCTGCGGTTTAAATCAGTGTTTACATCAGAGTTTCAACACACTGCATGAGAACACTACAGTGTATGTAGCATAATAGATGGGTATAGAGATAAATAGGTTGAAATTTAAAATGTGATCTGATTTATGAAACTTTTCTTAGCATGAATTTCCATTTAAAGGTTTATCTGTGTGTTTTAAAGAAACTTCCTCAGCAGGAAACTTGGCAGCCTTGGCAGATCTTAAACAAGCACAGAAAGCTATACTGTACAACACACTACAGGGAAGGAACACCTCCAAAACGCATTATAGGGCTCCTTTAAATCGGTTCCACCAGGATATATCAGGTTATTCCAATTATCCTCGTGTGATATTTTGCTATGCTCTGAAAAAGATTAAAATAATAGCTCTAGAATATTCATTGCACTTCATAATAAAAGAGTATGTCATAGTTAATGAACGGAACTAGTGAATTGAATCAAATTACTGCAAGTGTGACTGCATATATCTGGGTATTTACTGCTAGTGTTTGAACAATAGATATTAGTGTTTTTGTGTTTTTTTGACCACGTTTTTGTTGTAAGATGTTTCTTTTTGATGATTGTTTTAGCAATGTTCTTCAAAACCGTGTTCACATTTTTTCTTAAATACAGAGGCTCTTTGTCATGTGGATTGTACAAACAATTGGAGATTTGTAGAAGGACAGTATCAGAAATAAGCAAATTTTCAGTGCACAGGGAGAGTAGATGTAAGAAGATGAACACATTAATCATTGTTATCATGACTGGTACTACTATCAGTCCACTACAGTATGTGGGTTGCATTAATGTGAGTGGGACTGCGCGTGCATGTGTAAAGCGTTCCTCTCAATGTAATCAATGACCAGGTCTACAAGAGAAGAGGTGCATCTTTGTAGGTGTGCATTATCCAAACTATGTGAGAGAGAAGGAAACAGAAGAAAAAAGGAGAGGGAGTGCAGGGAGGTCACATCATGAAACACTCTGTTGAATTATTTACCATGATAATGGTGATGCAATTGGATGAGTTAGAAAACCCAGTAAAGGAGAATACACTTGCTGTTGACCTCAGCCTACTCAACTCACATCCTGAAACATGAGATAACTGGAATGGGATCAGTAGTTACATGAGAGTTAAGGATAGGCCCGGGGCTGTACTTTAAAGAAAAACCAAAGTGTTTTCTGAAATCATTTCAAACAGGCAGGCTGCTTTGATATGAATGTTTTAAGTTTCTTTATGTTGTTTTCCACTGTCTATCTTCAGTTTTTTTTTACATAACATGTATATTCTCAAAGAGAAATAGGTGAATGTGTTGCAATTTATTTTTCCTTGGATGAATGGACTGTGGTCACTTATCAATTATGTAATGTAAATCAATTGCATTACATAATTCAGTCTGACAAAATAAAGATTATTTATCTAACATTAGCACAACATCCCAGAAGCAGAATAAATCACAGAATAGCCGTGATAAACTTTGTAAATATTATTTTTAAGTGTACACTTGAGCATTTCTGATGCTAATATTTAATATTTAAATGCACTTTAGTCTGCAGCTTCTCTTGAGTTTGGTTGGCATATTTCTAACACTTGATATAACCACTGAAATGTTTTAAAACATCAGACTTCAACACAGGACACAGTATGCACCTGATAGACAACATCAGTTTTTTTTTAAAGCCTGAACATGATTACTTTAACTATTTAATATTATTTTGTTGAAAAAAATAATACAAACGTAATACAGCTCTCAGTTTAAAGGCCCTGACACACCAAACTGACACCAAAGAACACGTCCAAACACACAAAAAAGTCGCACTGGAACACACCGCCAAGACTTCAGCCGACGGTCAAGTCGCACGTACGCACTGCGTATGAGTTACGGCCGCCGCCACCCCGGTCCTGGTAACTCTTTTTTGAATGTGTTTTATGTAAATGAGCGGCTGCCCTGATATCATTGGCTATCCATCTCCTGGTCCGCCCCCGAAGATTGTGATTGAAGCACGCCGGGCCCGACGTGCTCCAATCCCAGCACACATCTGGCGCACACCTTCCGGAGACGACTACAAAGCTTGTGGACAGCGATCAGTCGGGAAGCTCTGTTTTGTGAACAGATGCCTCTCGCTACGTGCTCTTGGATTGTGATAAATTCTGTTAACAGTGGTTTACTCGTGTGATCCGTAATTAGTGTAGTATTGATGTGATTAGATGTGCTTAGATTAGGATATTATTATGTTGACTGTTGTCTTATAGTATAGCTGTGTTTGCATACAGTCTCCTTTTGTTAGTTAAACCGGCACCCTTGTGGTCCTTTTGTTTGTTCCAGGCTGCTAGCCTGCCATTTTGTTAACCTGCTATTAGTATTTAATAAACTCTTTATAATTATTACCAATTCCAACTGGTGTATGTTGCTTTCCTCTTCCCCTAGTTGGGACGTAACATACATGGGGGCTGGTCCGGGATAATATTAATTAATTCCTGGGGTTATAAATAGTTGTTATAGTGGTAACAAGTTGGTAGGTCTTTGTGTGCAGTTCCCCTGAGTATGGAATTGTTTGACTTGGAGTCCTTCTTAGTCTGTCCTTCTTATGCAACCCAGTCTCATGGCATTTCATGTTATAGTCACGACATTTAATCTATTGATTCGTGTTCACCAACACCATTTCCCCCTTTTTTTCATGTCACACACACATTTGGAGATTTTAAAAGCAATGTATGTCTATTGGTAGTATGTTTCGTGCCTGCAGCACGTCTTTTTGTCCGTTCGGCTCTTGGAAGACCGGAAGCTGTGGGGTTCATAAAAACATGTTTTTACTCAATATCACGCCACAATTATTGTTTTTATTTTAAATCGTATACTGTCGGACATTTTTTGTCGTCTGTGAGGAAAATAAATGGGGCTCAGATCCTCAGAATACTGAAATCTGTATTTTTTTATATCTTTTTTTCCTTCTAATTTGTTATTCTTTTCTAAATAACACACTGTTATTAACTCACAAATAACAAACAATTATCCTTGTTTGTATTTATTTGTTTAATTCCATAATCTCGGGCTTTGTTGGCGTCTTTCAGGAACTGAATTTCAAAATAAAAATAACCAGAAACAGACGTAGGCATTTCGAGCGATTACCCAAGATCCTCAGCTATGGTTTAAGCTCGCTGATTGGATGTTTTAGCCGCAATGCATATTGGGATTTGGTGTTTATATGATATGAAATCCAAAAAACATTTTAAAAAATAATAATAATTCTTGCTTTTTTCTTTGAAAGTCATCACATAACGGCATTATAATACACGGTTCGGCTGCATTACATATTACAGATCTGCCGTAGTTCTTTATTTATAGAGCCCTGATGAGAAGACCTTTGGAAAAACTGGAAGAAATGCCGCCGAAACTGAATACTTCACGTGGATCATAAATATATCAATAATTAAACAACATCTTCAATTTCTCTTCACACAATTTGTCTCCTTGCAGTATCAACACTAATTCGGCTGACATTTACATTTGATCTAATTCGTAGATAGGTTATATTTATTTACCATAACGGTGCACAGCTGATATAAAAGGACTTGTAGTTTTTTAAAGATATTACTGATTTTCTTTGAATATAAGAATGTAAATACTGAGTCTGAAATAGTATAGCAATATGCTGTAAAATTATGTGAAAACATGAATAAAACTACACATCTTCAGATGTTGTACATACATAAGTGTCCTAAACTAATAATACAAAGTTATTATGGCTGTGTATACCTTGTGTGCACCGCCTAGTGGTTAAAGCATGTTATTGAATTATTGTTTTCATGTGTTATATTTTATGAAAAAAATATTAAGAGTACATACTTTCAAAGGGGGAAAGTAGAAGGTCTGTGATAGAAATATAGCATATAAAAAATCAAGAAGATACTATAAGTGATCTCTACAATAAAACAGTTTAGTGCAGGATGTACAAAGATATTAATAGGAGGAGGTGCAAAACAGAAAAACAAATTATTATTAAACATTAAATAATACTTTAGATTAAGGTCTTCTTTTAAATAAGAAAAAAGATTTGGGGGTATCAAAAAACAAATATTAAGCCTGATAAAGTACTTAACGTCTAATATATTGCTTTCCTGCAATGTTAACTATGTTGAAGCACTTATTTTAACTGATATTATATATACTCTTGTGTATGTAGATAGTATAATAAATACACACATATTGATAGATGTCTTGTAATGCACTGTTGGGGAACCTCAGCTGCGATCCAAGTTTTTCATTCATTGCATAACTATACCAGTTGTGTATATGATATGTCAATAAACCTTAGAAAATCTTGAAATCTTGAAAAGGATGTGCAAAATAGCCATAATATACAGTCTTTAATCAACTATTAGTCGAGAATAACCAGTAATGAATATACTTTATTACTCGTTTCCATTCATGTTAATTGCAGATAAATGTTTAGTCTTCTCAAGCACCAACTATCAAATATCTCTCCTGATTGTTGGCACTTGACAATCACCTTCCCTGAATTTTACTCAGGTGTAACTAGAGTCTGATTTAAGGGTTGTTTATATTTCACATCATTAATCAGAATCTGCAAAGTAACTCAAATAAATGTAGTGGAGTAAAAGTACCAGGTTAACCTCTGAATTGTAGTGGAGTAGAATTACAAAGTAACAATGAGCTGTCATGTGGGTATATATTAATGCTGCGCATTATGGACAGAAGCGATTTTCACCCATTTATTAATTATATGTTTTACATTTGATAACACCAATGTGTTTAATATTGGCAACTTCTAATTGTGGGAAAAACGAAAACGTTCAGTAGAGATGTCCCATAGAACATTTTGCGAAACACAATAGCCAGCATGTGTAGTTCTGGGGGGTGTTCGATTCCAGTTTTGGATAGCCTGGCGTGGTTTCGTTCCATTTCAAACAGCTGTTTGACGCTCGGCATAACCTTGGCGCGCTGCCAGTCGAACATCCAATCCCAGAGCTTGAAGATTATTCACGGGGACAGTAGTCCTAAACGATAGCTGGGGATTATGGGTAGTGTAGTGTCTTCGGCCATCCTAAACTCAGAAATGTTGACAATCGCTATGATGCTCGAAATGTCCCATATAGGTCTACGTCTGTTTCCGGTTATTTTTATTTTGAAATTCAGTTCCTGACGGACGCCAAAAAAGCCAGAGATTATGGAATTAAACAAATAAATAAAAACAAGGATAATTGTGTGTTATTGGTGAGCAAATAACAGTGTGTTATTTAGAAAAGAATAACAAATCAGAAGGAAACAAATATTTAAAAAAATACAGATTTCAGTATTCTGAGGATCTGAGCCCCATTTATTTTCCTCACAGACGACAAAAAAGGCCCACATTATACGATTTAAAAAAAAAAACAATAATCGTGGCTTGATATTGAGTAAAAACATGTTTTTATGAACCACACAGCTTCCGGTCTTCCAAGAGCCGAACGGACAAAAAGACGTGCTGCAGGCACGAAACATACTACCAATAGAAATACATTGCTTTTAAAATCATTCTGTGTGACACGAAAAAAAGGGGAAAATGGTGTTGGTGAACACGATTCAATAGATTAAATGTTGTGACTATAACACGAAATGCCATGAGACTGGGTTGTCTTATGAGCAGCTTGATCAGTGTCGTAAAGATGCTTTATTTGAAATCGCACAACGCTTCAGTTTCACGGTGTCAAAACAATTGTTAAATAATTATTTAAAGGCTTTGGTAGTGGATGAGTTGTTGGAAAGGGGTCTTGTTGTGTTGCATGTAGAATCGGAGCTCACTGTGTCCGACGCCATGCCTGAAAGTTTGGAACGACAGAAGCATGAGGCGGAGCCTTCAGCTGTTCAGGTAGAGGGTGGTGAGGGTGGTGAGGGTGGTGAGGGTGGTGAGGGTGGTGAGGGTGGTGAGGGAGGTGAGGGTGGTGACGGTGAGGACGGCGAGCGGTTTAAAGCACCGTTCCTGCTGCCTATGATCTCTCCTCCCCTGGCAGCTCAGACAGCTCAGACTCCCGAGAAGGGGTTAAACTTAAGGTCCGCCTTGCACGTCTCCAGTTGGAGGCGAAAGACCTGGTGGTAATAACTGTCCTTACCAGAAAGCGGCGGTAGTGTGTATTCGTCATTCAAAAGAGGCAACCAGAAGACAGACTGCGTGATATATACAAACAACCAATAGCGTGCGTTCCATTTTCACTCTCGTCCATCACAGACTGTTTCACAGACTTTTTCACATAACGACTTATAATCGAAAACATATTTAGTGCGGTACTGTAAAATGAAAAATAACAGCCGTCTGTGTGTGCCTTCTCCACTTCCGTTCCGCTTCTCATGCACTGATTCGCTAAGCTGAACAGCCAATCAGAGTAATTTATTTTGCAGACAGCCTTTTGCCGATAGCCTCCCGATTCGGGAGCAGAAGGTGTCGGCACGGCCGAAAAGACACGACGGTGCAGGACACACCAATCTGAGTAGGGCGACAGGACGCTCTTCGACGGCCAGACATCTATCGACGGCCGAAATTGGCTCGGTGTGTCAGGGCCTTAACACGTACCATGATCTTTCATCAAAGTTGGTTTTGCACCTCGGCAACATTTTTGAACGGTTTTGAAAGGTACAGACAAATATTGTCATCCTGTTGATTTCAGGTTAGAAATGCTGTTCTAGAGGGTTAGGGTGACATACCAATGTAATAGTTAATTTTACTTGTCTTATTTAAGACTTCCTCCAAATGCATTTTGACATGCAGTGGCGTGCCGTCAGGGCCCTCTAGGCCCTCTCTGAGGGCCTAAGATATTCTACAAAATAATATTTAAAACAGTAATGTCAAACGACAGTACAATTGACCAATCATATCTTCCCTCTAAATGGGTGGGTTTTATTATCGCAGAATTTATGATAATTTCCGCCCGCTGTGAAGCTTTTCTTGTTTCCATAGCAACAACAACTTCCTGTCAACAGCGTAAACTCGCCTTCAAAATAAAAGCATGCCAAATTACACTTAAGACATACAACTGCAACGAAAGTAGCAAACACAATGCAATATCCTTCTCAATTTCAAAGAACACAAATTGGGTTATTTACAGGTGTTGTTTTGTGTGTTAGAGGGTCGCTGTCTTGATGCGTTTTGCAACCCGGGCCATTGTTTTGATATTCCGCTGAAGTATACGCTGTGACGTAATAATAGTAATATTTTTTTTTTTTCGAGGGAAGGGGTGGGGGTCAGAGGGCCTCGGTATAAAAGTCACGGCTCGCCACTGTTGACATGTCACAGTAGGAAAAGCGCTGATGCACAGTAAATCATCAGATGATTAATGGCTTGATTTAATTTAGCTGCTAAATTTCCTTGAATAAAACAGAACCCTCATTAGTGTTATTTCCAACACCTGTGTTTTTTTGTTTCTTTCATGAAGTGCCTGCTTTGAAGGCCTACATATGCTTAATTGTAACATCAAATGATCTTTTTGATGCGGGGAAGACTCTAAATTGCCTGAAAATGATCTTTGAAAACATGAAACCTCACACACAAATTACATTGCCTGATTTCATTTAGGGCAACACTTACTGTAGGTATGAAATCACTCTTAAAGTATTATCACAACACATGGGTCTTTTGACACATTTTATATACCCAGCTTCATAGAAATAGAAAAACAACTTGGGTAACCCAGAATAAAAGATTTAAAACGAAGTACATAAAAAGTTATGATGTATTAGAACATCAAAATGCAAGGTATTGCCTACACATTTTCATAAAAAGAAAGATTATAATTATATGTATACAGATAAAGATTGTACAGGCTTTAGGCTGAAGCTTGCATGCCAAGTCCATCATCGAGCTACCACTACAAACTAAATCCTGTTAAAATGCGTGGCTTATATTTTTCTCCATTACTTATGGCTGAGCATAAAACTACCATTTGTAATAGTACCTGGATAAATTGTGTCGCTGCTTCAACATGAATTAATTAGTTATGGTATAAATATAAGCAAGAGAGGTGAAAAAAGGCTTTCATTCTGTACAATGTTTACATAAATAAGCTTGCATTCAGTAAGTGCAAAGTGGTATGTGTCACGATATTGTCTTGAGAAGAAAAACTAGTAAAGTTTGTAGCAGAAGTGCTGATGATCAGTGTTCATAATTACAGTCTGCTTGATACAGACAAGTGAGGATCAAGTTCACTTTCTATTTATTTATTTGTTTTGCCCAAGTCTAATTAGGTTAATTAATCTTGCTGCAGATCTGGAGCATAATAAGATTAAACATTACGAATGGTAGTGGACTTTTCCAGCCCATCACATGTACTCTCCAGCCCCTAGGGATCTGTTTATTTTCAATTAGATCTGAAAATTAGGAATGCTCTGGCAGAATGCGGGGGAGCAACAGCACCTCTCTGAAAGTCTGCCATGGCCTGCTGTTCATGTTCACACTCATCTTCTGAGGCAACTCCGACATCCTAAGCCTTACTCCAAAACAATAACACACAACATTTTAGACATGTTGCATAGGGATTTGAGATGTGAGACTTTTGTGAAAGGTACAGGACTGTCTCAGAAAATTAGAATATTGTGATAAAGTTCTTTATTTTCTGTAATGCAATTAAAAAAACAAAAATGTCATACATTCTGGATTCATTACAAATCAACTGAAATATTGCAAGCCTTTTATTATTTTAATATTGCTGATTATGGCATACAGCTTAAGAAAACTCAAATATCCTATCTCTAAATATTAGAATATCATGAAAAAGTATACTAGTAGGGTGTTCAACGAATCACTTGAATCGTCTAATTAACTCGAAACACCTGCAAGGGTTTCCTGAGCCTTGAAAAACACTCAGCTTGGTTCAGTAAACTAAATCACAAGTATGGGGAAGACTGCTGATCTGACTGCTGTCCAGAGGACCGTCATTGACACCCTCCATCAGGAGGGTAAGACACAAAAAGAAATTTCTCAAAGAGCAAGCTGTTCACAGAGTGCAGTTTCAAAGCACATCCACAAAAAGTCTGTTGGAAGGGGGAAATGTGGCAGGAAACGCTGCACAACCAAGAGAGATGACCGCAGCCTTAACAGCATTGTGAAGAAGAGTCGCTTCCAGAATTAGGGGGAGCTTCAAAGACAGTGGACTGAAGCTGGAGTCCAGGTATCAAAAGTCACTGTTCACAGACGTGTCCGGGAAATGGGCTACAATAGCCGTATTCCCATGGTCAAGCCACTTCTGAACTCAAGACAACGGAAGAGGCGTCTGACTTTGGCTAAGGAAAAGAAGCACTGGACAGTTGCACAGTGGTCCAAAGTCCTCTTTTCAGACGAAAGCAAGTTTTGTATTTCATTTGGAAGTCAAGGCGCCAGAGTCTGGAGAAAGGCTGGAGAGGAGCAAAATCCAAGTTGCTTGAAATCCAGTGTGAAGTTCCCACAGTCAGCGATGGTTTGGGGAGCCATGTCAGCTGCTGGTGTTGGTCCACTGTGTTTCATCAAGCCCAGAGTAAATGCAGCTGTGTACCAAGAGATTTTAGAGCACTACATGCTTCCGTCTGCTGAAAAGCTCTATGGAGATGAGGAATTCATTTTCCAGCATGATCTGGCACCTGCCCACAGTGCCAAAACCACCAGTAACTGGTGTACTGACCATGGCATTACTGTCCTCGATTGGCCTGCAAATTCCCCTGACCTGAACCCCATAGAGAATATGTGGGGTATTGTGAAGAAGAAGCTGAAAGACACCAGACCCAACAATGCTAATGAGCTAAAGGCCGCTATTGAAGCATCCTGGGCATCCATAACACCTCAGCAATGCCACAGGCTGATTGCCTCCATGCCACGCCGCATTGATGCAGTAATCCGTGCAAAAGGATTCCCAACCAAGTACTGAGTGCATTAATGGACATTTTCAAATGTTTGATTGTGTTTTGCTGTTATAAATCTTTTTTTTTTACTTGGTCTGAGGAACTATTCTAATATTTAGAGATGGGATTTTTGAGTTTTCTTAAGCTGTATGCCATAATCAGCAATATTAAAATAATAAAAGGCTTGCAATATTTCAGTTGATTTGTAATGAATCCAGAATGTATGACATTTTTGTTTTTTTAATTGCATTACAGAAAATAAAGAACTTTATCACAATATTCTAATTTTCTGAGACAGTCCTGTATATGTGTTTCTTTCTGTCATAATACATATTCAACATTTAAATAATGTTCAGCATGTATCAACTCCAGCATTGTTCATACAGTAAGTTAATATTTCAAGTCACAAGCTTGCCTACCAGTTCTGAAACTCACTACTTAAAGGCCCCATGTCATGCTTTTCCGGTTATTACCTGTCCCCTTGTGTGTTATGTAGCTTTTTCTGCATGTAAACGGTCTGCAAAGTCAAAAACCCTCAAAGTTCACCCTGTAGCGAGTACAACTCTAACACATAAAAGACCTGTCTATGCTGCCCCAGAACGCCTCCGTGGGGCTCCTCACACACACACACACACACACACACACACACACACACACACACACACACACACACACACACACACACACACACACACACACACACACACACACGCACGCACGCACGCACGCACGCACACACACACATACACACCACACACACACACACACACACACACACACACACTCACACACTCACTCAGCCTTATCTTTTCTCAGCCGCGCTACTCTGCTGAGTTTCGCTAGCACACACCTTCTCTTTTCTCAGCCTCGGCTCCATGGATCTCCACTCACAGTTCGCCACACACTCACGTGTGTGTGCTCAGGCTGAGTCTCGCTGTCTCACAGACCCCATGCAGCAACCAGGAAACGACACCATTAATCCACCTCACACAGTCCGCTCCTCGAGCCTCAAAGGGCGGGGCAGCGAGCCCCGCAACGTCCCGCCTGCACGGCACACAGACCCCACGCAGGGGGGGAGCTCCAAATACACATACGATACAGAGATGATGTATGAGAAAACCAATGTGATTTTGGAACATTGAACAATGTAAATCTATTCTAGTAGACCTCAACAATGGAATTATGATCAGTAGAAATGGCCAACCTTTAAACACACAGCATAAGCAATAAAGTCATGCAAATTAAAAGTTAAGAGGAGTAGCCTCTATCTTAATTTATTCTTACCACTTAACATTCAACACATTTAAAGTTAAAGTGATAAAGCACTTTTGGATTGTTTAGAGTTGTGATAAAACTTGGAAATGTAGATATATAAAAATCTCCTTTATTATTCAATGGAGCAGAATGTATGTAAACATACCCCACATTTACCATTCAGATCGTGTAATCGATTACCTGAGGTAATTATGGAACGTTTTATAAAGGTGAGACACTAAAGGTTGATTGAGATATTCTTATACACCTGTGAGGTAGTTTCAGTCCATTTTGGTTTTAATTTTTAAAAAATCCACAGTGAGCGAAAAAAAAGTCAATTCATAGAATGGGAAAAACACTGCACGTCCAAAAACAAAAGTTGCACACTCTAATACTTAATTGGACTGCCTTGAGCTTCCAGTATGGTACCCAGTTGCCCTGGCATCATTTTCGATAAGCTGCTGGAATGTCACAACATGTATTGCTGTCGAGAGTTGCATTATTTTTCCGCCAAGATCTTGCATTGATGATGGGAGAGTCTCACCGCTGCACAATGTCTTCTCTAGCACATCCCAAAGATTCTCAATGGGGCTGAGATCTGGTCTCTCTGATTGCCAATCCATTTGTGAAAAGGATGTCTCATGCTGCCTGAACCACTCATTCACAATGTTAGCCTGATGAATCCTGGCATTTTCATCTTGGAATATGCCCGTGCCATCAGAGAAAAAAACTGAATTGATGGAAATACCTGGTCATTCAGAATATACAGGTAGTCAGCTGACCTCATTCTTTGCGAACATAACGTTACTGAACCTAGACCTGACCAACTGCAGCGACCCCAGATCAGAACAATGCCCCAACAGGCTTGTACGGTAGGCACTAGGCATGATGGGAGCCTCACCTCATCCACCTCTATTCTTACCCTGATGACCCATCACTGTGGAACAGGGTAAATTAAGATATTTTGTATGTATGATCAAATGTATGATCATGCACAGAACTGCATACGCACATTCAACAGAATCTAAGGTGAAGAGGAAATCATTGAAAGTGTGTAGCTCGGCCTCGCTCAACCTTTATTGATCTGTTTCCTAGATAAGGGCATGGTGAGGAAGCAAGGAAGATGGGATGAAGAAGTATAGGAGATGATGAGAGATGAGGGTAAAGTGTCACAGGAGAAAGAAAAGCAGATGGAGAAGGTGGAAGTGGAGGTGGAGAGGGGAGTGAGGATTTGCAGGAGATTGAAGAAAAAGGTTAGAAAGAAAGTATTAAAAAAAGAACATTCAGGAAGATTGAACTCGGGTAGACAGTACATGCTCAGTACTAGTGAAACTCAATGAAGTATTGTATATACTGCATGTGAAGGGAGGGAATATCGAAACAGTTTTTTTTCTTTCGTATTTTACATAACAATGTGTCCTAATTGTGCCTCTTTTCAATCTCAACACAACTCATTTCGCCCACTCATCCACCTGTGTGTTTACGCCGACAAAAGTGTGTTTTATTGATGGTTAAAGCTCATCTCTGCACTCCAGAGTGTCAGGGCATCAATGAAAATGCATCATAGAGGAGGCAGTCAACTTCAGCCTCCACACCGACAATAAATCTGAGGGTGAGAGGGCCTTGTAGGGTATGTGAAAAAACTCGTACAGGCTGATGAGAAAGGTACATGACGCAAAAGGACACTCCATCTAAAATGGGCTTCTGTCAACACAGAAATGGAGGCAATGGAGCAGCAGGAGAAGGGAGAGAGGGAGAGGAGCAGTGGGAGAAGGACAGCAGATGAGCTGTTGTCTCACAGCAGAATTATATTCTCTGAGTCTGTCAGACACTTGGAAATACTGTTGATTCCATTGCAGGGATTATAACTGCAGGGAGGTAGTGTACAATTGAGAAATAGACCAAGCACAGAGTGGTGAATTGGAAAACAAAAGCTGTAGGAGGAGAAACAACAGAGAATAGTGCAGACTTAAAAAGAGTGGTCTGTTTGAGTTCTGCATCCCACACTCACCTGACCTCTGCATGGATCACCATTTGTGGAGTCAATATAAGCCTTTTGCATTGTGGCACTATATCTGTTTTAGATAATTTAACACAATTCAACAGAAAACTATAGGTTACTTACGTAACCCCAGTTCTCAGAGTAACATGAAGTGAGATGTCTCACTATGGGATGCGCCTCAACCGATATGCAAACAGAAGCATCAATCTCATTACGCCAATCCTGATTGGCTGGTGATCTTGACGCCTACGTCAGGGAATCCACCCACCCTATAAGTAGCTTGCGCTACGACGCAGCGTCATTCAAAAATAAGCACCTGTTCTCGCTTCGCCTGAGGAAGAAGGGCCGTCTGGTGTTACTCTGAGAACTGGGGTTACGTAAGTAACCTATAGTTCTCATTCATAACACTCCGTTCGATGTCTCACTATGGGATATTGAAACTCCCGTATTGCTAGACATGCTTATCTCGAAAATCACCAAAACAACCAGAACAGGTAGAACACTGTCTCAACACGGGGCATAGCACTGCGCGGGCCACACTTGGAGCAGAGACATCTAGCCTGTAAAAGCGGACAAAAGTGAGCGGTGAGGACCAGCTCGCTGCTGCACAAATGTCTTGGATGGAAACACCCTTGAACAAAGCCCAGGATGTAGCCAGTCCACGAGTAGAATGAGCACGCAGGCCCGTTGGTGCCTGCAAACCCTGACTCGTATAAGCCAGAGCAATCGCTTCCACAATCCAGTGGGAGAGCCGTTGCCTGGTAACGGGCTTGCCCTTCTGAGGGTTAGCCCAGGATATAAAGAGTTGGTCATTGCAACGAAACTCTTTTGACCTGTCCATATAGGTGTGTAAAGCACGAACTGGACACAGCAAATTCGGCCGCTGTTCCTCAGAGGAACACAGCGGCGGAGGAAATGCCACAATGTCAATGGGGGTACATGAGCCAACCACCTTAGGTGTAAAGGCAGGGTTGGGCTTCAGCAACACTCTCGTTTGCCCCGGGGCAAACTGAGTGCATGAAGGATGTACAGAGAGCGCATGAATGTCACTGACTCGTTTGGCAGATGCCAGAGCCAGTAACAGCACTGTCTTCAGTGACAGGTGTTTCATGTCAGCTTATTCCAGGGGTTCAAATGGAGGTCGAGTGAGCCCATCTAAAACCACTCCCAAGTCCCATAAGGGCACCAGTGACCTGGAAAGAGGGAGGAGCCTGCGAGCCCCTTTCATAAAACGGCAGACCAAAGGATGTTGGCTAGCCGTCTTTCCCTCAAAGCCCACATGGCATACAGCAATAGCAGCCAGGTACAGTTTGATCGTAGAGAAAGCTCTGTGTTTATCAATTAGTTCCTGTAGAAATGAAAGAAAAAAAACGACAGGACATTGAAAAGAGATGTGTCCTTTTTGAAGGCACCACTCCTCAAACACCCTCCACTTACAGTCATAGAGAGACCTGGTGGAGGAAGCTCTTGCACTCTGAATAGTGTTTATCACCTTCTGAGGGAGCCCCACTGTATTCAGATTGTACCACTCACGGGCCAGGCCCATAGTGCCAAGCGCTCTGGGTGTGGGTGAAAGATCGTCCCCCCGCCTGAGACAGTATGTCCCTGCGTAGTGGGAGCTGCCACGGCTGCCCGCACAGCAGCAGATATATTTCTGCCAGCCAGTTCATTGCAGGCCAGTGCGGAGCTATCAGGATCAGTGTGTGGCGTTGTTCTCTCACTCTGGCCAGAGTTGGGGGTATCAGAGCCAGGGGTGGGAACGTGTACAGAAGGACCGGAGGCCAAACGTGCGCGAGCGCTTCCAGGCCTAACGGTGCGTTTAAATCGTGCATTGAAAAGAACAGCTGACATTGAGCATTTTCTTTTGATGCGAACAGATCTACGGCTCGGCCATAACGCACCCACAGCTGACTCACAACCATTGGATGTAGAGTCCAGTCTGCATATAGTGGTCCACCTCTGGAAAGCAGATCTGCCCGAGGTTCATCACTCCTGGTACGTGCGTCGCTCTCAGAGAGAGGAGACGTCCGCAGCTCCATAAGATCAGTTTGCGTGCCAGCATGTGTAACTGGAGAGAACGCAAACCCCCTTGGCGATTTATATACGATATTGTGGTCGTGTTGTCTGTCCTCACGAGGACATGATGTCCTCTGAGAAAAGGCAGAAAGCGTTTTAGGGTGAGGAACACTGCTAATAGCTCCAGATAATTTATGTGTGACCGTTGGAGGTCTCTGCTCCAGAGACCCCTCACAGGTCGACCTTCGTATATACCCCCCCAGCCCGTCAGACATGCGTCTGTGGTGACCACCTTCCGCGATAGGACAGCACCCATTGGCACGCCCCGTACTAGAAAAGTCGGGTGTAGCCAGTGGCGCAGTGCCACTACGCATTTCATAGTGACCATCACTCTCCGCACGCCATGACGCTCCCTCATGTGTAAGCGTCCCAGTCGTACCACCAGGATGGCTGACGCCATGAGCCCCAGTAACCGCAGACATGATCTGAAGAGAACATATTTGCGTAGCCGGAAATGAGCGAGGCAAGCTCTGAAGGCTTTCACTCTCTCTGCTGACAGGCGGGCTGCAAAGGGCACCAAATTCAGGCGTAGGCCCAGGAAGAGTACAGTCTGGGCTGGGGACAACATGCTCTTTTCTGTGTTTATTACGAAACCCAGGTCGAGCATGTGTTTTACGAGGACATTCGTCTGCGTAATAGCCTCTTGCTCCGACTGTGCGAGAAGCAGCCAGTCGTCCAGATAAGTTGCCAAGCGAATACCCTGTTGTCTTAACGGGGCTATCGCGGCTTCCGTACACCGTACAAACACTCGCGGGCTGAGAGACAGGCCGAAGGGAAAGACTCTGTATTCGTAATAGACACCCTGAAAGGCAAACCTCAGATATTTCCTGTGTGGGTAATATACTGGGATGTGGAAATACGCATCTTTCAGGTCGACTGATGTGAACCAGTCGTTCTGGCGCACAAGACGCAACAGAGATGTGTGAGTGAGCATTCTGAATTTGTATCTTTTGAGATATTTGTTCAGAGCCCTCAAATCTAGTATAGGCCGAATTCCATTCCCTCCCCTTTTGAGAACGAGGAAATACTTGGAATAAAAGCCGCTCTGACTTTGCTCGGCGGGTATTATCGATAAAGCCTTCTTTTCTAGTAGCGAGAAAATCTCTTGCTCTAGAATATGGGCCGACTCTCCCTGGGCTTGTGAATACAGAATGCCCGGGAAGCGAGTGGGGGTGACAGCGAATTGGAGCCTGTAGCCACGTGTTACTGTCTTGAAAACCCAAGCAGAATCTGTGAGCATCTTCCACTTTTCGTTTCTTAAAGCGAGCGGAGATGTCACATCTCTGTCGTCTGCCCTCTGTGTCTTTATTTGTTGTGTTATGGGGCCCTCTAGTGTCTGAACATGGTGGTACCCCAGGTTGACAACCCCGGCCGACACTGCGCATGCGCGTGGCGCTGGTGCCTTCACAATCCCGTCTAATGTCCGCCTTTTCAGAGAGGCCGTAGCCGCTCTCAAAAGAGGGGTAGACGACAGACTGTTTATTGTTTTTATTGTTTTTCTTTTCATTTTTATTGACTGCGCCCTTTCCTTATTAGGAAACAATAATGATGACATGTGTTTGTGTGACTTAAACAGGCAGCGGAACTTGCTGTCTTTGATGTTAAGTCCATTTCCCTTATGGCGCGAACTTGAGGATAACGTTCTGGCATCACTCGAGGCGGCGGGAAGATGGGGGCATGATGGCACCCCGAAAACACATGAGCATCTAACACTAGAACGTGTTCTGGAGCTGGGGAACAGGGAACTTCCAGCTCTCTCGTCGAGGAGAGGAGAGGAGGCTGTCAGGCCGCCCGCTTCTTCTTCCTCGCCTGGTGGCTGAAAACCTGGGTCGGCTGTGCCTGAGCGGCAGCTGCCGGAACCGGAGATCTTCTTGGCCAGCTCACCCTCGCCTCGTGCCTGGGCTGGGGACCCGGGACGGGCTGTGGTCTCTGCTGCTTCGGTATCTTGAACCGGGCAGGACGTGAGGCAGCTTGATGCTGCACACGGAGGCAAATGTCCGTGATCGCTGCGATCTCGTCCCACACGGCAGGCTCAGGTTTGCTCGACAAGTCTTCGCAGAGCTCCGCCTGGTAGGCGGTCAGCAGCGAGGAGATGTTGAGTGCCCTGGCGGTCAAAGCTGCGGCTTTATAGGCCTGTTTGGTCATCGCTGACGGAAAACGGTCTGCCTTTGCCTTTAGCGTGGGGCTCCTGCTCGGTGTTGAAGCCAGCCTCGGTTGGAGGTGGGCTGCCACCAGCGGTTCCATGGGCGGCATGAGGAGCAGGCCGAGCCTCTCCATACCGTCACAGTCCAGGGAGGAGGCACCCTGGATTGTGGCCTTGTTGCTGAAAGGGCGGTCTCTCCACGAGACCGACACCTCGTCCAGCATCTCCGGAAAGACTGGAAGGAGCTGCCTCTTTGTCCTCGCTGCTTGGGGCAATTGCTTCCCCTCGTAGCGGGATCTGGAGGTCTCCTTGGCCACTTCAGGCCATGGGATGTCCAGCCTGGATGCAGCACGTTGACACACGGCCTGCAAGTCCATACTGAGGCAGGGCGAAGCTGGTGTGCTTTCGACCGGGAGAGCGGACATCGCTCCCGGCTTTGCAGCCTGAGCCGATGAAACGACGATGTCATCCTCGTGCTCATCCGAGTCGGACAGGAGGAACTCAGAGGCATCCTCTTCTTCCTCCATATAGTCCAACCCCAGGACATCTTCCACGGGTGGAACTATGGTGAGGTCCAGTTGGGAGCCCCAGCTTGACACAGCGCGGGGCTCCGCTCTCGCGGCTCTTGCCACCACCGGACCCCAGCCTGACACGGCGCCGGGCTCTGGTTCAGCGGCTGCCGCTGTTATTGAGCCCCAGCCTGACACAGCGCGGGGCTCAATCTCTGCGGCGGACGTCACCATGTCTTGATTTCCGGCCGGCGAATCAGCGGACATGAGGGGGTCCTGTCCCGACAAGCTAACTTGGCGTGCTAGCCGTCGGCGGAGGCTCTTAATGGTGAAGCGGGCACAATGCCCGCACAAGCCGGGGTTATCGATAGCCTCCTGGGCGTGTTCCAGCCCGAGGCAGGACGAGCAGACCTGGTGTGAGTTTGTGCCTGAGATCTTAAACCCGCAGCCGCATAGCCGAGCCTCCGAGTCCCTGACTCCTCTGGTGTGAGGGAGAGAAGGGTCCATCTTTGTTTGCCGGGGTGTCGGCGTGGAGTGGACACGCTAGTAACAGGTACGTTTCTGAGAAAAAAATCCAACCTTGTCGTTAATCCGAAAGGAAAAAGCGACGGTGTAGATTTTATTCTTTAAAGAATATTAACTGGTGTGTTAATACCTTTTGTTTTTATCTCCGTCTCCTCTGGTGTGAGAGAGAAAAGAGAACGTCCTCGCTACTGTAGTGTCGGTGTGGAGGGAAGAAAAGCTAGCAACAGGTATGTTACCAGCTTGAAGAAAAAATCAAACCTTACCGTAATTTTGAAAGAAAGAAACGGCGAGGCAGATTACAATATTAACTGGTGTGTTAATATTGTTCAGTCTTCTTGCAAAGCAAAAAAGTAACCGGCAAGCGCCCATCGACCGAATGTTAGCTTTGGGTTCAGTCTGTGGACCGTTAAGCTAGCCCGGCTACTGATAATTTGAGATGTGCTCTGAAGCGAGAAGAGGTGTTTGAATGACGCTGCGTCGTAGCGCAAGCTACTTATAGGGTGGCTGGATTCCCTGACATAGACGTCAAGATCACCAGCCAATCAGGATTGGCGTAATGAGATTGATGCTTCTGTTTGCATACGCGTTGAGGCGCATCCCATAGTGAGACATCGAACGGAGTGTTATGAATGAGAACCTAATCTGCTTTCCCTGGAGTCTGTGCAGCTTGGAAAGCTTGCTTTTCCAGGAATATACTCTAAACACTTTAGGGTTTTCTCAGATTTAGTTTGATCTTACTTTTTGTTACAAATCATTTAATATGATAGACATTGGGAAAACAATAATAGTTTACAATCTAGAACATTGGGTAAGAACTAAAATGGTGGCTTACATATATGTCCACTTATAACAACAGCAATTTTAATGTACTAAAGTATTTGATCAATATTCCAGCAAAACTTCACACAGATAATATACTTTAATAATACAGTATGTATAGTTATCATAATATTAGACCTATAGAGATTGAATTCAGAGTATTAATTAATAGCAAAGATAAAACATGTTAATTTGACCTCCGGTTAAAAATGTACAACCATACTAAAAAAATAATTGATTTAGATAAGGCTTCAGATTTATACTGTACCTATTTTTCTTTATATATATCTGAAAACTACATTATATATTCCATGTTTTGTTTTTTATAAATTAGAAAAAAACAATATCATAATATAAAAAAATATTCATAATTGTATTGGAAAAACTCAGAACTTGTAAAGTAAATATATTACAAGACACAAAACCGTTCTGAAGCTTTTCTTTTTTATCAGAGTAAAGAAAGGGGTGGCTGATCGGGTGCCTTGGAAACATTTTAGAGCAGCCATGTCACCAGACTCCCCTGGCGAATAACAAATTGTAATTTGTAAGTACAAGGATTGCTTAAAATGACCCCTCTGGGTCACTTTTTCTTTTTCTTAATCCAATTATAAATTGATGCCTTCAAGTGACAGATTCTGAAATGCATATCTGGGAACAAGACACACTGCCATCTCTTTCCAGAGGTCAGATGTTATGAAATACTGTCAGTTTCAGAAAAACCATCAACTAAATCATAATTTCCATTGAACTTTCAAACCAGCATTGATTTGCTCATATGTATACTCATGCTACTTGCCACACAAATAAGATTGTACCTCCATCTCTCTCGGCCATGGTGAAACCTCTCTCTAATATTCCATCCTGTTTGAATAGAAAGAGACTGGATAATAAATTAACTTGGGCCAAACACAAAAGCAGAGGTGGGGGAGTGGTATCCATCACTGGCAGCCATCACATCTGTCACCACTCATCAATAACTCTCAAAATGTCGCACTCCTTTGCTTTTAATCAGAGTCTGCAGTAACACCGCTCAATTTGTCTCTCAGTTTGTTTCAACAGACTCTCATTTTGTGTCGACAAAATTGCATGCTGTGAGTTATGTAACAGTGTAACAGACCTCATTTGAAGTCACCGAAACTAATATACACACATCAAAATTCATATCTCCTGCGAGGCCCTAAATTATTTGCGTGGTTTTAACAGCGCAAATTAAATCACACAAAGATGTGTGTTTTGCTACGTGACGCAATTTATCTTACTCTGGAAGGGTAATTAGATTATCACCCAGTTGATGAGGTTCCATCACTCGGCCACCCGTTAACTCCACAGTACAGTATGTACACACTTACACTAACATAGACACAATTATACATACACATGCACCGCCTCTCTTTCAAACAAAAAATACAACGCATGTATATATAATATGTCATTAACCAAATAACCTTCAGCAGATACACACCACAACACAGATTTATACTGTAAAAAGACACAATTGTGACGTTTATTTTGAGCTATTTAGCTTGTGTTCCCTTTTAATTTGATCATTATCCAACATCTAACACAAGTGAGCCTTAAGCTGCACACAGCTGAAGGTGTACGTTCTACACAGTGTAATATATAATATGCGTGTACTGAATAGTGCCTAGAGGGAGAGAAAAATATAAAACAGATATTGAGAGAGGCATAGAGAAAGAGAGTTCAACAGAAATTAAAAGGAGGCAGCTAGCAGAGATCTACCATAAGCCATTGGAGAGGTATCTGATGAGTTATTGATAAGTGTTACTATAGATTGACAAGTCCTTCTATTTACATCAGTCTCGCCACCCGTTGGACTGGTGTTAATCAAACTAAGCCTCATCAATAATTAAAATATCAGTGAGCATATTCTTTGCCTGTACATTTTCAGGATAGTAAAGCTACATCATTGGAGAAAATGTAAGTTAAAAGCAGACTGCCACCTCCTCTGGCTGTCACCGGTGTGACACCTGTGTATTCAACCTTCTTGTTGGAAAGTAAATAATGTTATCTGAATCTTTGTTATTTTTTAATTAAAAAACCTCTTGAGCTCGATTGCCCCCGCCGGCGGGGGCAGACACAATAATATTGCACGAAACTGTGTCTCAGGGCTTCTTAACATTTAACAACCTATTAATGTGTCATACCCACTTAACGGGAAGAAACTGAGCTATTAGGCAATGTTAACCATTTCTAGCTAAACAAAACACACGTCTGTCACGATCTTTGTTTTATGTCACGATTTTAGTTTTTTCTGTCTTGTCATGGCTTTTATCTTTGCAATTCTGTTCTCCCTGTGTCTTGTCTTCCTTCCTGTGTTTTCCCTCCTGTGTCTGATTGTCTGATTGTGTTCACCTGTTGCCCTTCTGTTTCTGCCTCCCCTGCCCAGCTGTGTCTTGTCCTGTGATTACCCTTCTGTGCATTTAGTCTTGTCTTCCCCTCCGTTCCATGTTGGTTCATTGTCTTTCCTGTCTCCCTCCATGTTGGTCAGGGTCAGTTTTTGTTTTGATGCTACCTCGTGCTACCTGTTTATTTTATGTCAAGTTTTTTCAGTCATCAGCTTTTTTTAAATAAAGCTCGCCTTTTGTTCCTTGACCTTTTTGTCTTTTTTTATTCTGCATTTGGGTCCCACCTTTTTCCGAATCCTGACCAAATTTGGACCCAGCAGATTCTGTTTTGTTGGCTATACAGGCGGAACGTCTTGGGTACTCTCTGGAGTGCATTTGTTATACCTGGTATGATGCCTCATCTAGACAGGGTAGAGTGGCTGCTTTGAAGGAGGCATGCCAGGAGGTTGCTCGCAAGCCCTGGCTCAGGAGCTTGTTGCCTGAGTGGTTACAAACTTTTACAAGTAGCCCTGAAAACTTGTCTTAAGCCTCTATCCCTTTCCTGGGGTCTGGCCTGGCCTTGGGAGGTCAGCGGATCCTCCGGAAGGTTTCTGGAAGATGCAAGGCCAGGATTCCAGCCCGTGCTCCAGCGGCTCCAGTTCCGGCCCCAGCAGCCATGGCTCAAGTCCCCTCTCAAGTCCCCTCTCAAGTCTCTTCTGGAGTCCCCTCTCGAGTCCCTTTTCAAGTCCCCTCTCGAGTCTCCTCTCAAGTCCCCTCTCAAGTCCCTACTCGAGTCCCCTCTCGAGTCCCTTTTCAAGTCCCCTCTCGAGTTACCTCTCAAGTCCCCTCCCAAGTCCCTTCTCGAGTCCCTTCTCGAGTCCCCTCTCGAGTCCCTTCTCAAGTCCCTTTTCGAGTTCCGTCTCGAGTCACTTTTCAAGTCCCTTCTAAAATCCCTTCTCATGTCCCTTCTCTATTCCCAACTCATGTCCCAACTCCATGTCCTGTGTTGTTGGGGGTTCCGCTGAGGGTCCTGTCAACTCCTTGTCCTGTGTTGTTGGGGGTTCCGATGAGGGTCCTGCCAACTCCATGTCTTGCCCCCGGGTTGTCCGCCCGAGAACCCTTCCTATTCCTCTGCCTTTCCCCCGGGCCATCCGCCCGAGACCACCTCCTGTTCCTCTGCCTTGCCCCTGGGTCGTCCGCCCACCACCCCTTCCTGGCCCAAACCCGGGGGGGGGGGTTCTGTCACGATCTTAGTTTTATGTCACGATTTTAGTTTTGTCTGTCTTATCATGGGTTTTATTTTGCAATTCTGTTGTCTCTGTGTCTTGTCTTCCTTCCTGTGTTTTCCCTCCTGTGTCTCATTATCTGATTGTGTTCACCTGTTGCCCTTGCCCCTGTTTCTGCCTCTCCTGCCCAGCTGTGTCTTGTCCTGTGATTACCCTTCTTTGTATTTAGTCTTCTCTTCCCCTGTGTTCCATGTCGGTTCATTGTCTTTCCTGTCTCCCTCCATGTTGGTCATGGTCAGTTTTTGTTTTGATGCTACCTCGTGCTACCTGTTTATTTTATGTCATGTTTTTTCAGTCATCAGCTTTTTTTAAATGAAGCTCGCCTTTTGTTCCTTAACCTTTTTGTCTTTTTTTATTCTGCATTTGGGTCCTACCTTTACCCAAATCCTGACAGAGTCTAACACCAAGCGTCTAAATTAGCACTAAGCGAAAAAATGCTAACGCACTTAGCACATAACTCACGGTAGCAATATGTTATACTTCATGCAATATTTCACATTCATCCCACATTACTGATATGAAAACACAGGTAAGGATAATGTTAGGGAAAATATAATAACAAGACAAAATCTCTGGTTAAAAGGTATATTCCTGTAGATCAAGCTTTATAGTAAAAATGTGTTTAAAGCATAAGGAAAGAGAGTTCAATATACAGAGCTCCTTATCTTATCTTTTTGGAAGCGAGAGAAGAACAGGTATTGGACCACACATTTTTGGTAAGCTTTGGCCGCCGATATAAGTACATTTAACTTTCAAAAATATTTATTTTTCATGCTGTATTCTGTAACCACACAAAAATAAAAAAGTGGGCGAGTAACAAATCAGAAGAAGAGATTAGAAAAATGTTATCTACATCTGTGCACAGCTCTATCCAAATTATTAATCAAAGATTCATCTTCCCCTTCATCATGAGAACTGTTAATTCCTTTAAGAGATGAGAGCATTACTACTAACCTACCTCTGTAAGCTCTTCATTTCTGCAGATTTAAAACAGCATAGTGTGAAAGCTCACAACAGACCGGCAGCTCCACTTTGTTCTAAAAGCATTAGTCTCCTAATCTCTTCTGCTTTTGTGTGTCAACATGAGTGGTGCAACTAAGCCACAACTAACTCTCAAAGTTAAGATTGTGAATAAATCAAATCTGCTCAAGGAGCTTATAGATGTGGCAAGATTGTAGGCAATGTCATATCTGCAAGAGTCCACTTGTTTATCACATGTGTACCCCTTCAAGAATTCAGTGTTATGGATTTTGTGTATATCGTGTTTCGAACCACACAAACAACTGTCAGTGTTTACTGATTGCTAAACTGTTAGTGATAACAGCCTTACACACAAAGCAAACAACAGGTGGGATTATTTATCTTTTTTGTATTATAATGAATAGAAGAGAAGAAAATACGAATCTTGAGAGAATTCATGCGTTTATTTTAATTGTTAAACCCATCTTAGTTGGAGTAAATCTTTAAACATAGCTGTTTTGTATATCACCAGTAGTTTGTCAGTCTGTCAACCCAAACAATAATTACAAATAGGGCTGTGTTGATTGTGAGCACCTTGATATTGATTAATGTAGTCACAAACTCTGATATGATCTGTTAACATGTCACTGCTACACACAAGGACAATTAGTTATATTGGCCATGCACATATGGGGTAGTTAGTTGGCCAATTGCAAGCAGGTGCCTTTGTCCTAGATCTTGAAGGATAATAGAGGCAGTAATTACGATGTGTTCATTTTAATGGGGTTTTATTGACAAGCATGGTAGCCGCTCAGACCTAGCCCCCCCAATTGTAACTGCTTGTGAAACAGCTTTGCAACTCAATTAGATTTGACATTGAATTTGACTCTATGAAAACAGAAACAAGTAAAAATGGGGAGCAGACATGCTGAAATGCAGTCAAAGTGAACTGTTTTTCAAAATGAACCACATTGGAAATGTTAACCCTTAGATGCATAAGTGGGGTCAAAAACGACCCCGAGGGTTGTTATTCTTCAAAGTCTCTGAAATTAAAAGTTTGTACACTTCCATATTCCAGGTATTCCTCATAAAACATGTTTGTGACTTGAGGCCATTTGAATTTTTTTAAATGTTTTTATACATTTTAAGAAATTGCAGTTTTTGTGTCACTACCCCAGTTTTTCATAAGCGGGGTCAAAAATGACCCCAAGCATTTCCTACAGAATCTCAAGGGTTTGCTTTGGGAACCTTTGATTCTTACCAACTGTGACTGTCAGGATACATTTTCTGTCCCACTTACACATCTGATGCCTGCAGTCTCAACACCAGGAGGTCAGTTTGACACAGCAGCATACATGTTAAGTATTATCTTCATTTATCAACTCCATGACTTTTCTGTGATAGAGTATCATGTTGGTCAACAAAGTAGACACTAGTTAGCTAACTACAAAATAATGTTAGTAGTAATGTTAGTACCCTGTTAGCTAGCTTACTAAGCTTACTAAGCTAGCTAACATTACACTAGCCACCAATTGCTGTTGGAAATGCAGTACCCCAGTGTGCAATGGTCACAGCCAAAAGCAAATAGTTTGTGACATCTGCACACAGTGAATAGAGAAAAGACGTTTGTGTGGGCACATGTGAGTGGACAGTGTTCTGGTCTTATGTATGTTCATTCTCTTTTTTGTCCTCCAGACAGATGGACATACTAACAATAATTTTTGAAGATTTTTGATGTTATTTCTTGTGAATTTTTTTGTATTAAAAGTTATAAATAAGCATGTTAAATGTAAAATCAGTCTTTGGTTGACCCAAATATAATAAATATAATCACCTTTAACCAAAATTAAAGAAATGTTTTAAATTCATTGCAAAAATACATTGATTCTAATTGGGGTCATTTTGACCCCACTCATGGAAGAGTGTAGGTATTGGTCGTTCATGCATCTTAAGGAATGTTTACACAAAAAAATACCAATACGATTTCACAGTATGCATACATTAATAATAATCACTCTGGCTTATACCCACTAGAGAAAGCAGAGGGAATTCTAGAGGATCAGAGTTTCTTAAAGTACAGATATGTACCTTTTGCTGTCAACTGGTATATATTTTACATTTTAGTTCTGTTTTATTTGCTATTTTGAGATGTTTCTATTTTTATTTTTCAAATGCTTTTATTTTAACATGCTGCTGTAACAAAAACATGTCAGAATGTTGGATCAATAAGGTATCTTATCTCATCTTATCTTATCTTAAAGTATAAATTGTGCAAAAAATGTACATGATATTCATGATTTCTTATTTGGATTTGTTCAATGATGTGGGTTACAGGATGATTGTCAATTGTCTTTTCATTCACCTTTTTTCTTTTCTATTCCAGATCATGCTCTCTATTAACCTTTTTATATACAGTGTCATCGATTTGACACCCTCTCTTTATCACTGCGCAGTGTCTTTCAACATTCTCTTACAGTATATCAAAATGTTGCGTTTGTTCATTTCTGTCCTTTTCTTGTCCTTTATATCATTTTATAGCTTTCTACTTATCATTTATTTTTCCTCTCTTCCCTCTTCCCCTCTTCCCTTTATAATGTATGGTCATGTTCAGCCATTTATAACCATGTGGTTAAAATGCTGTTTAACCTTATCTTTGCATGCTTCATGGATGCTTCATGACTGATGAAATAAAACCTCAGTACTCTACTGCAGGTGCTATGACAAGACAACAGCTCTCTCCCTCGATCCCCCATCTCATGTCTGTCTGTGTGTCAGTCTTTCTGTTTGTCCGTCTGTCCATCCGGGGCCATCCGTCTGTCCATCCGTCTGTCCATCCGTCTGTCTATTTGTCCGTCTGATTCTCTCTCTGGGCGGCACCTGTCATACTAAACTCTACAGCAGGGGTGTCCAAACTTTTTTCCCCGAGGGCCACGTACAGACAATTATTCAAAGGGCTGGGCCCCTCACTAGAGGTGAGGTTTATTGCCTCATAAGTGAAGTTATAAGTTAGCAAAATCAATCAAATGTAAGTAAATTACAGAATACATCACAGCTTTCCATAGGGTTTCATTTATTTTGTTAGGAGCTCATTCCTTAAAACAGAAGCCTTAGATTTCTTATCATAAGAGGAAATAGGAAGGGTATATTTCAAGGTTGTTATGCAAATAAGTTATTGGGCTTTTTTCTTATCAACTTAGATTTGTTAGAACATATTTTCAACTTGAATAGACTGAAAGTGGGCTTATTAACACATGGACACTACTGTGTAATATATGTTTACAGATATATTTAAGAAGTACAATACAAGACAAGCTCAAGTTTCATTTGTGGACCGCATTCCTTTATACTTTTTGAATTTGCTGAGGGCCGATTCAAAACCGTAGTTTGGACACCCCCTGCTCTAGCATACACATTTGGGGTTCCCAAAGTGGGGGGGTCGCGAGACCCAGAGTGTAGGTCGCGAGATGATTACAAAATAAAAATGGAAAATAAAAAAAATAAAAATTATTAAAAAAAATTATATATATATATTTTTTTAAATTATTATTAATAATAACGTTTGCATAGACATTTTTAAGGGGCGGACTAGCCATCTGTATAATTTCCCCGCAACGAGGCTCCCCCTTTGACAATCCACTAGCGCAGTGTGCGGAAAACAGAAATTAATTCACTAGCACCCCCCCCCCCCCGTTGACAGGGGGTCGCCAGTCTCTGGCACTGCTATTTTGGGGGTCGCGGGCTGAAAAGTTTGGGAACCCCTGCTCTAGAGCATCAACCCCTCTATGTTTACAGGTTGTCATGCCCCAACCAAGGCTCTGACAGATAGAGATAGGGATGGCCAATCACATGATTCAGAAAGCCCTCATCCTGTGTGCTCTCTGGAAGGACACTGACGTCAGGAGTAGAACCAGAGCTTGTGCAATGGCTGTGTCAATGTCACCTTATGTTCTGCCTAGCTGTTAGCATAGTGTGCAGGGCGCTGCTGCTCCTTTCGTTACTGGCCTGGCAGCCTTGAGTATAACAAGATGGAGGCGGTAGACAGAGTGACAAGTCATCCTAAACTGCCACTTTAAAACCTGCTGTGGCTAATGATCTGTATCTAAAAGTGGCATGTGTGTGCAAGTTTATGTGTGTGTGTGCAGGCAAATGTCGAGAGCTTGTGCTCCATTACATCTGTGAGTGTCGTTTTTAATGTGTTTTCATTTAGTTAAGCAATAAAGACATTGTCCATTAACCTCCTAATATACATTTAATCTATTTTAACCCTTTGGTAAAGGTCAGAACACAAGAATAATCTAATTAATGGCCAAATAATGTTGTTTGGCATATACTTCTTCTTCCATGTCATGAGCATACTGTACCACTCTTTTATATATTATATTAGATTTCATGTTCATGCTTTTATTAAGCCTAAAGAATATGTGTTGCGGGACAGTTATTCTTTTTGAAATGTCTTTTACAAAAGTCTCTAATTGTAAACTGCACCAGTAAAAATACTGTTGGAGTTATTTCCGTCCAATATGTCTTGAATTACATTTCGTGTTTTTTTAGTTTTTATCGGTGACTAAAAGCAAAGATGTAAATAATAATGTATGAATGTTGGTGCATGTGTCTATGTTTTATTCTAATCTGCAAGTGTGTATGTTTTCTAAACTTGTATCTGCACAGCAAAATGCAAATGGTATTGTAAAGTGTGCAGCATAATTGCACTTTATTGTCAGAGGCACACTCTACATCAAAAAGAGACCAATCTCTTCCTTTGGAAAGCAAAACGAGATAATAGGTAGTGTGTTGGTGTGAGTCAGTGTTTTCATGAGTATTTGTGTGTGTGTGTGTGTGTGTGTGTGTGTGTGTGTGTGTGTGTGTGTGTGTGTGTGTGTGTGTGTGTGTGTGTGTGTGTGTGTGTGTGTGTGTGTGTGTGTGTGTGTGTGTGTGTGTGTGTGTGTGTGTGTGTGTGTGTGTGTGTGTGTGTGTGTGTGTGTGTGTGTGTGTGTGTGTGTGTGTGTGTGTGTCCAGGTGAGCATGTTTGTGTACCTAAGCATGTGTTAAAGTGAAATAGAAAAAAGTAGGAACTGCACATGCATGCTTGTGTATGTGGTGGGAATACTAAATAACTGTGGTGAAAAGCCCTCTAGCCACTGTCAAAATTATCTTCTGTAGCAAGTCCCTGTAGCGCCGCTTGGCTCTATTAAGAGCCTGTGGGTCGGACTCACAGTTGTTGCCCTGCTTGCAACTTGGACAACCTGCCAATCTCAGTTTCACCACAAACTTACCCTATGTCCTTACCTCATTACAGACAACATTGATACAAAATAAATAAGCAGATCAACAGTCAGGAAGTTAAATTTAACAAATCAGTTATGACAGTGTGTATAGGCCTATCTCTCCCTGTCTCTTTCAATTCCTGCATTGCCATACCCAGTTGCCAGGATACCACTTCTGTAATAGACAGTTCTAATTGTTTTGACTGAGTAACAAGCTGCTTAATAAAAGCACCTTGTACAACGTTGTGATTCAAGTCATGCACAAGCTCAGTGGATTCATTTGAGAAGGGGGTGGTTCGTAGTGGTAGCTAGTGATGGGGTCTGTTTATGTTCTTCTAAGAGAAAACAGTTTGACAAAGCAGACAATAAATGATATTAGCTAGTCATCTTAAGCCCAACCTGAGATATAATACTCCTATTGTGCATGCATGCTTTCTGTCTCTCCCTCATCCACTACCATTACACACTCCAAATCTCTTGTTCCATTTCAAAAGGGATGTCAGACACAATTTAAGGACAACTTTTGCTTATAACTTGCTTATGTATACAACAATGGTTTTAAGCGATCAGAACATACAGATGAGCTGTTGCAATAAGTACCTATACAAAGTATGTGTTATGATAAAAGGAAAACAACCTGCCTCTTTGGTCTTGTAATGTAGTATGCCTCTCAAACAAGAACCGTGTCTCAGTGAGATATACAGGAGTTGTTGAATTTAGGTGCATTTTTGGGAAATTATTAGTGCTTCTAAGCCTCTCTGATCCAACGATGGCCATGAGCCAAAGGCAAAATTATGCCAGTGTTAAGCTTTAATACCTCTACGGACCTTGGTGCTGCCACTTTTTGTAATATCTTTCACCTCAACCAATTTTCCAATTAACAACACAGACTCTTTCCAAAAGCCCTGAAAACACGTTCACAAATACATGGAACTTCTAGGACGGAAAACCTACAAAAGATATATAATATTATTAATATACGGGCTGGGGATCAAACCAACAATTGGTGGACAACCATTGTTCTTTCTGAGGGGAATACAACCCTCCTGTGTTTTAGATTGATAGATATATCGAGACGTTATAATTTGAAAAAATATCTTTCCTCATACAAATTAGTTTAATTCAATGTACAATATTGGTAATATTGGTATATTTGACTCTAATACAGTCTTAATATGTCAGGATTTTGGATGAAGGACGCCAAATGGATCCTCTGTATGAATTGTATGAATATTATCTTTAAATATATCGACACACAGCAAATGAATCAAAGCTCATTGTGAAATTGTGGTCGTGTTATCTAAGTGTTGTTTTGGTTATATGTACAGTATAGAGGATGAGAGAGTCACTTTGTCAATAATGCTTGTTTATAGTGAAAGGAAGCACAGATCATTATAATAATAATAATAATACATTACATTTATAAAGCACTTTTCCTGGTGCTCAAAGCGCTTACAAGTATAAGTAAAACAAAATAACAACAAAAGTAAAAAGTAAAAAGCTAGGTGGAATAAGGGCAAGGGGTTAGTTGATTGGGAGTTGAAGGCAAGAGTGAAAAGGTGCATTTTGAGGGATTGTTTGAATGATGTGAGAGTGTTGGCAGATCTGACGAGGCTGGGGAGGGAGTTCCAGAGTGTAGGGGAGGCTGCTGCGAAGGCCCTGTCACCCCAGGTCCGGACCTTTGTCCTGACGGGCTGCAGTAGGTTAGCTTCAGCAGACCTGAGGCGACGGGTGGGGGTGTGTCGTTGGATCAGGTCACAGAGGTAGGGGGGTACAAGGTTGTTGAGGGCTTTGAAAGGGAAAAGTAAGATTTTAAAGTCAATGCAGTGTTTGATGGGGAGCCAGTGGAGGTCGTGAGATAGGGGTGATGTGGTCGGAGCGTCGGGTGAAGGTGAGTAGGATATATACTATATATAGTGCTTTTCTCTTCTCACAAAATCAGCATCTTTAAAAGTGCTTATGACAACCTATGTGTCATGTAAGCACATTACCAAACACAGGGTAAAAAGGTGTGAGTTTCAGGAGCTATTTCTATGAATGTACTATCATATGTGAGTTGGCAACTCCCACATGCCTGCAAGAAAATCTTCACATCATGCTGTATCTCACATAAACACGTTTTGAATAAACTATCATACATATAAATGTTGCTATTTCCTCAGGCTTTAAAAATACAGTCTACCACCTGGATTACCGTCTTCAAAAAGTTTTCAAAAGTTCGATGACAACTTGTCTTTACTAACTTGCTACAGGAGACAGATGCACACTACGTGTTTAACAGGCGTGTTTGCTTGATTATCAAGCAAAAAAAAACATGCAACATGTTTGTGTGGTCTATAAAAGAGAAAACTTTAAAAACAATGAATACGTGAATTAACATAACAGTCCACGTGAGAGTACAATTTCAACCCTTGGTGTTTAGCCTATTTATCAACCACAGTCTGGCCCAGTGTCTCCTTAGCATAAAGCCCCATTAACTTTAGCATAACACAAATATACATTATCCTATTTTATGTTTAGGAACTACCAGCTTCCAGATATAATGTAAATGTATTATACTGTAGGTAAAGGTTAAGATAAAAAGAGCCACAGAACCAAAACAGCATAAAGCTGCTGTGCTATTATGCACTGGACGCCAACAAGCTTTTTTTTTAGAACCATTGAGAATGTGATACAGCATGACCTTATTTTCGAGTACAAACTTCATCTTTCTTGCTCTGGTAATATCCAATTATTGTGTGAGCTTACACCATATCTGTTTACATACAAAGACACATGAGAAAGATATAGATAAACGATCTAAGTCCTTCTGAACTCAGTCACTGAAAGAAAGAAATACCACAGATGATGATGTCTTCTCAAAAAACATCAGCTTTGCACTAACTGCAGTTCAATCAGGAGAGACGGTTTTGATGTAAGAAATTGAATAAATATGTATTGCCAGGAATACACAAATGAATTGTTATGGTGTTTGGCGGTTAGACCCCGTTGTGCGGGAGTATCATTCAGGAGGGGGAGAAAACCCCCTGGGGTCTAAACACTGGTGGTGGTGAAGGGATAGTTGGGGTCGGTCTGAAGAGGAGTAGCTTAGCTTGACCCTGGATCCAGAGGTACAGGACTTGAAAAGGGGTGGAGGAGGGTTGCGTAGAGTCACCTGAAATGACAGCTGTCAGAAGGGGGAGAGCAGACTTAAAAGGTTTGGCAGAGCGCTATGATAGGCTTGTGGGAATAAAGCGAAGTGATTGGTTTAGCTGGGGAGCGACGCCCCCGATCACTTATTGAGAGGAGAGAGAGTAGTAACATAGAAATAGTAAATGAATGAGTAAAGACGGTCTTCCTGGTTGAACTTGCGTTGAGCTTCATTTTGTCAACACTAGTTGCATTAATTTAACTGCTGGACAGTAGTGTTGTACCAGAGCCAATGGGCCTCACCAAAGCTGTGCTAACAAGGCTTCGGCCGTACATCCTTTCAGCAAATCCTAGATTCTTAACTGCCATGTGTCATATTTACACCCAGATGTCCTCTGGGCCTATGTCTGGACAGCAACTGGGAGAGTTTACTTTGGAAAGACGTTATGTCTTAACAGCCAGGAATTTAAAAAGCATTCATAAATGAGTTTGTGACAGTGATGATGCTGCACAAAGCGCTGCCTTGCTGAGCATTTACTCCAGTAAAAATAAACGTGTGAAATGTTTACCTCAACGCGTGACACAAAGTAGTTTATTAAACTGCTCTATCTAATAGCTTTGAGTGCCGTAGGCTACTTTAAGAAAGTAACTGAAGAGATTTGATGTAAATCTGTATATCCTACAGTGTTGTGCCAATGGAAAATAACTTCCTGATTATATTTATCAGTCAGTAAAGCAAGTGTGAGAGCTGCATTCAAATGACCAGGATGCCTCTGCCTGGGCTCCACAGGGGATGCTAATGTGAGCATCGAGCTTTCTTTCAGATGTAACTCAGTCTCGAGTAGAGCTCACACACACATGAACTTATACCTGATGAGGTGAGCCCTGTCATTCAAATGCATCCGAACCAATCAGCATGTGACAGGATTACCGATTACTTGCAAAGTCAGGCCCTCTGTGTCTGAGGCAGCTTTAGAGAACCACACATTTCGTTCAGTTGTTATTTGATTCTGAAAGACAGCTCATATATATTCATTATATGTCTGCATAAAAGTGTGTTTCTTTCATAACAGCCTTAAATGAGATTGTCTTAAACCTTCTTCACATTGCAATTTAGATTTGTAGGTTGCATGCCTATTTGATATTTCCTAGACTGGATTGCTTCTTTTATTATTAAGAACAAGACTTAATGTTGTTGTTTTTCATTCAGAAACTCAGACATAAATCATTGAACATGGCTTGCAGTTATGTACATACCTGTAATACTACAAGCATTTTTGTCGAAAACATTACCTGTTTCATTAACAAATAAAAAGTAATGTCATTTTAATGTTATCAATTGCACACGTACAAATCTCATTTCATATGACTCTTTGTTGTCAGTGGTGATGATGGAAGAAAGGGGACATTATCAAGATGCAATACAATCCCTGTTATGGCCACTGAAGGCTAAATATTTTTCTTTCTAACAAAATACTGTATCTGCTAAATGTAGCAGGGACAGTTATATTCATGTGTTATGTGTGCTGCAGGCTGAAAGTCGGACAGCACAATATTACTGAGATTAGTTGTTGGACAGAGACCAAATTAAAAAAGATTTCTGATTTTGTTGATCATTAAAGATAATAATAGCCCTTGAGAATACATTTTCTGGCAAAGCCCAGGGCTGGTATTAATTTGAAGACAACTTTACTTTGAATGTGCTATAATGGCTGTCTCAAAACAGTACTATAAAGAGTGTAGCTGATGCACTCTCTGTGTTTTGTTTGCTTGTTTGTGTTACGGTAGAGTGAAGCAAGCAGGACCCAAATGCAGATAATACTGATAATACCTTTATTTCAAGGATAAGAATAAAACTTGGACAAACAGAACACTCCCCAGTGAACTCAGTCACCAACAAAAGACGAACCAACACTGAACACAGGGAGAGACAAGACTAAATACAGGGAGGACCGAACAGTAAAATAAACCCAATACAAGACATACAAAACTTAAAACCTGACATAACACAAGAATCGTGACAGTTTGTAAGGCTTGATAAAAGGCTATTTCATGATATCCCAATATCTACAAAGCCAGGGACTTGCCTGTAAGAAGGATGCCATACAGTAGACCTTAGGCTCAGCTAAACCTTTTTTCTATTTGAAAATGTGATTTTGAAATCCATTCTATATTTTAGTATATCAAGTGTCAACTCTCGACAAAGACCAAATCCAATTTAAGTTCAGAGTGTCTAGTAAGACAATGAATAAAACTTAAGTTGCCAGTAAAAGAAAACAAATCACAGTTTGGCGCATAACTTGATAACAGTCATTCTTTTAAAAGCAAAGATAATCCAATGGAAGCCTAGGTGGGCTAAGAGGCCTCTTTGCAGCAGAGCCTCTCTGCTTTTGGCTGATAGAGAGACAGAGTGACAAGGATTACTGCCATCCAAACACCTGGCCTCTCATTGTGGGAAGAGAAACTATAAATCAGCTGAGGCCCCCATTTTCTCTGCTCTCTTGTTTTCATCCCTGTCTTATATACCCATTCTGCTTAGATTGGTGTATTGAGTTTGCACTTGTATTGAACCTGTTAAGTATGGACTTGAACTCAGGAGTGTGTGTGTTTCATTTTCTTTTGTAGTGGACCTACCAGATGCTCAGAGATATGAGTAGAAATACAAGTGTACACATTGTATATCAACAAATGTAAAATAGAGTTATTTGACGAACAAACATTTAGAGAGCTATCTTGATTATTTCATTGGTTTATGATTTTTTTTATCTTAACATACTTTTTGTTATTGTACCATTGATGCATTTCTTTATTTATTATAAATTCAATTAAATAAATACAAGAATACTCCCCTGCCCAGTTAGTGTCAGTTCAGTGCATCTGCAGAGCAGCGGCCCTACAGTGAACTCATATCAGCGAACATTACTCTCTTTTAATGCCCTTGTTCATCTTGTGTGACACGAAAAAAATGAATTTTCGACAAAGTCAGAGAAATAAAAATGGACGCTGGATAGAGTACAGTTAAATCCTCTCCACAAAAGACCAAGATTGGCAACTAACTGAATTGCGGGTCGTTGGGTCATACTTAGATATGATATTTTAACCAATAAGAATATAGAAGCTTAGTTATAGATTTAAGATGGTATCTTCAGATATTTTAGAAAGGCGTTTATATGCTGAATGATGTTTGATTATTTAGTCTCAATGAAGGAATATATGAGAAATCCTACACAGCCCGAAGCACACACAGAAAGTCCTTTTGACTGGACTAATGCAGAAGCTATGGGAATATCTGCTCTAGGAAACAGAGGACTGTCGTAATGATACATGTGTTGTGATGATTAATCGGTTGAAGAATCCAATTCATATGAAGCTTTTTCATGGATGTAAAAAAATTATGAACATTTTTGTATTCAACATATAGCCTAGATATTCAGTTGGGAAACATATGTAAGTAATTTGCACCATATTAACTTAGTAGCGTCTTTGGCAGCAACCTGAAGGTTACTGTCATAGCTTTTGAAACCATCTGTGGAAAATATTCCAGAATTTCTGTTCAAAAACATTTGTAGTTTCTCAAATTTAACCTGCTGGAAACTGTCAGAGGAAGAAATCATCATATTTGACATTACATTCCATGTCACTTGTTAGACGCTTTTATCCAAAGCGACTAACATACTCAATACTGTGGACAATCCCCACAGGAGCAATTTGGGGTGTCTTGCCCAGGGACACAACGACATACTGACTGCAGTGGGGTTTATATTAGCTTGTTTTCAACCCAAATATTAGCCTAAATCCACACTACAGTTGGATTGAATTGATAGACATTTCACATTGATCCTCTACAGGTGGAGAACCCATCTCTTTTCTCTGTATAGGTGTTCTTTTTCTCGTATTTTAAAATAGCAACTTTTTCTGTTATGTTTGCTACCCTCGTTTCAGGAATCTGAATAGGGGAAAGGTGAAGCATAATGAATGCAGCGTGGGACTGATGAGAATCAACCCAAGCCTTGTAGCCAGAGACTCTGAAGGACTGAATCACTCTAATGGGAAGTGCCCTTTAATGAGAAGTGCTAGTGATCGTAGGTGGTGGTATTAAGAAAAGCAAAGGAGGACTGAAGAGTCAGGGGTCACCCGCGCTCACCTCTTGGGCTTTGTTCTCCATTAACACAGAGGCATACAGTGTTCTCTTCAACATCAAAGAGGAGAATCATTTTCTGTCTTTTTTCACCAGACCTGGGGAAACAGAGATGCTGAAGAGGTGCATGCTCATGTTTTTGTGAGAATCTGAATTGGAGAGTGAGGGGATGTTGCTATCGAGGGATAATGTGTGTTTTCTGTTGCTAAGGAACTGTCTGGTAGCCATCAGAATAGACAGAAGCAGGGAGAAAGATCAACAATCTTTACAAAGTCAAAAAGGATTCTTAGATATCTTTCCAGAGGAAACCAGTGGAACATGAAAGAACAGAGTGATAATGTATACTCTTTGGATTTTAGTGTAATTTGACCACATTAGGATAGGCAATTAATACAATCTGTAAAACAATGACAATATACTCAATTGGAACATGAACACTATCACAGATTAATAATTCCATCAATAACTAAAGATGAGTAAAATATGATATATGATATATATATATATGATGATATATATTCAAATGTATCTTTTAAATGTTCAATCTTCAAGCACAGTTTAGTGAACAGTGTGTGTGTGTGTGTGTGTGTGTGTGTGTGTGTGTGTGTGTGTGTGTGTGTGTGTGTGTGTGTGTGTGTGTGTGTGTGTGTGTGTGTGTGTGTGTGTGTGTGTGTGCGTGCGTGCGTGCGTGCGTGCGTGCGTGCGTGCGTGCGTGCGTGCGTGCGTGCGTGCGTGCGTGCGTGCGTGCGTGCGTGCGTGCGTGTGTGTGTGTGTGATGTTCAGTAAGGCTACTACAGCCATACAACATAACTCAATTAGCAAAAATGTAGAGATTTTAAATAAATCATAATATAATTCATGAAATGGCTATTATGCAGCATGTGATCTACAAATAGACCAAATATAAAGGGTACCCCTAATATTTTCACATTTCGGCAGGATTACGTTTATCATAAACATTCCTTCTGAATGTTGGATTTGTCTCATTCTGCTCATAGTGCCACATGGTTTCTTTTAGAAGGAAGAAGGAAGAGCAACACAAGAACAATCACTAACAAAAGTGAATATATGTATTCCAACCAGAGATAACTCAAAGTTGAATCTCTCCTTTTAGAAATGAGGATCTGGACTACATTTGTATCAATATGAAGGTAAACCATTTTAGTTTGTCTGTTTTTGACGCAACCTTGCTTTGTGCTCTGGAATTCCCACCCTGCTTCTGAAAATCTATTGCTACCCTTAACAGTGCTGTTCCGAGCATGATAACAGGTTGTAACAATTCAAGGAGCTAACAGCTGCAGCGGACCCAGTAGGATTTCTTTCTTTTTTTTAATTGCGACTCAGAATAATAGTCTTTTCGAACTCAAAGCTAGTGCAAGTAGTGTAAGTGCAAATGCTTATGTGAGAGCCTTTGTTGATGCTTCAATGTTTATAATAAGGGTTTAAACCTTAAGAACTAAATGTAGGTATTACAGCTCTGGGCCATTTAAGAAAGCACAAATCCTCCTTTTCTATGTTGTCTTCCTACAAGTTTCCTTCTTCCTCTCCAGAGCTAGCACAATTGTAATTAACAGCTTACCTTATTCATTTGCTCCTATTAATATTCATCATGACTCCGAGCTTAATTGAACAGACAGAGAACTGAAAATAAAAGGAATGCATGAGTGTTTATGTTTTCAACGTGTTAACATTTTCCAAAAATGTTGGATATATTTGAAACTGTGCTCAACACGAGAGGGCTCTGCTCTAGTATTATGAGATAGTCTAAACTGAAAACTATAAACCTTGAGGACTAACAAACATGTTGAATGTGTTTTCCACCTCAGAACATTTGCCAAGCAGATTTGTCCGAAAAGGTTTGAAACCTCAATTGTTCACATCCACTTTCCTTGTTCTTTTCTTCTTCCCTGCCTTAGCTGGCGCATCACTGAACATTTATGTGTGCCCTTGTGTGTCTTTGTTAGAACACTTGAAAAGGGACCCACATATACAAATATTGCTCTATGGCTAGCTTAAAGTAAAAAGACAAAATAAGTTGGAATCGTATCAGATGTTGTATAATTATTATCATAATGAGTGAAACACTTTTCAACCATTTGGACAGCTAACACTTAATTTAGTAATAAGACCCCATACAAAAATAAATAAATGTGTGCAAGAGAGGTGAACTCAAGATCCAAAAAGTAGGAAACAGTGGGTTATCTCTGATTGGCCATAGGTCAAGTCAAACATTGTATGCTATTGGCTGAAACCTCCAGCTGGTGTGAGAGAGGGATAGCACTGTAGCTGCTCCCAGCTGTAAGATCAGCACCATGGAGAGTGCTACAGCGAACAGTCTTGACATAATGTTGCCATACACCAAATGTAAAGCTGTAAACCAGATGTATTCATAACCAGATCAATTCATACAACTTAATGACATTACATTGGCTAATACTGACTTGTTTTAATGTGCTTGGAGCTACTTCAAAGGCGCTGGTTTTTAAAAAAACATATTTGAAGGTTGTTTTTGTTCTAATTCAGAACAAAACTGTGATGTACTCCTTCTGCTTCATGTTGATGTATGGCAGGCGAAACGAAAATAAAGATAAAGACATGAGCTATAATTTATTTTCAGCTGTCCAATAAAACATGTCTTTGGAATTGACATTAAATAAAAAAATAAAATCTTGGCAACCCATACTCTAACAAACAATACTTAAATAATTTAAAAAGAAAAGAAGAAACTGTTGTTTACATGTACTACTAATTCAATATGATTTTATGTTTTTAGCCTTACACATTTTATTGGATGTTAACTATGTTTGATCTAGATATACTTCTTATGGATTGTCTCTTTCTTTCTTTTAATTTTTATACAGCTTTTACATGTGTCGATAATATGACCCCAAAAGATATCACTTTGTGATTTGATGCCTCCTTCTTCCTTGTGTCCTCGCAAAACACTTCAATTACACACAGTGTCCATAAATGACTATGTTTACTCATGCCTTAAGCTTGCCTTCACAACAGGTAGAGCACTGAGGGTGGAAACCGGGGAGACTCAAAGAGAGATAACAGAGAAAAAGACAAATCTACAGCAAACATGTGTATCCCGGTACATCTGATGACTGAAGATCATATTGCTTTGATAATAACTGTTACTTAATTGGGTTTTTAAATAAAGGCCATTTCATGTGAATTACAAATGCAACTCATCTGTACCAGTGATTACATTTTTTGAATATATTTAATACGTCTCAAAACACATCTCTTCACACTCGCATATCCACCCTGATCATTATCCATCACACATCCTCTGTTTTATTTATTTGATTGATTTATATACTGCATTGTATATTTGTTTATGTTTCTTATGCTGGTGTTATGTATTGTGTACCTTGTTTTGTATGTGTTTGTACGACGACCTTGAGAGGCGCCCATATCAAATAAATGAATTATTATTATTATTATTCATATAATGACAGTGACACCTTTACTCCTACTGACTTTACGGTATTGATGGTTTTGTAATGCATTATCAGCCTCTCAGATAATTGATGTGTTTTCTGGATCCTCCTCTGCTTCTCATCTTGCAGTAACAATATGTTTATTTTCATTTTGTATTTTATAAAAGTAAAGACGGATACATAAAGAAACACAAATGGTGTAATCACACGTGACCATGATGCAGCAGAACATATATTTAGTGTATGCCAATGCATCACCACCTTCAATAACTAGCTACAATGATACACATGCATGGAGTATTATGGCACTTTGTGTCCTTATTAAAATAGATGTTTTAGTTGAGTATAGGTACAGTAGGTATCATTCATTATAAGCCCCATTAGTCAACCCCTTATTGATACAGAAGTCAGAAAGAGTCGGTTTACTAGTCTGCTAAACCAGTCAACTTTAGTCAGCCTTGTAGATAAACATAGTTGCTTAGCATGCTATTTTGATTTATTGAGCAACATGATTAAGACCACCAACACTTACATCAACAACACCTCAGGTTTATGTAAGAAGGAAATATGTGTCAGAAAGGCCTTTTTAATTTTCCTCTAGAAAAATGGAAGGCAGCTGTGACGCCGTGCCAACTTTACCGCGAATATAAGAGCCACAAAAGTGTCAGGATAATCTCATTAATTTCCCCAAAAATTCATTAGAGTTCCAATTAGATTTTACAAATAATTAATTTGAAGTTACTGGCATGATGATAACAATTGTAGTTTCTTTATAAATCAAATGTTAACAGAATTATAGAATGAAAGGTTGTAGTTTGTTTTGCTTTGGCTGTATGGTCCTAATGCAGTTGGAATAAAATATACTGTGAAGATACATATCATTTCTCACTCAAATATTAGTTAATCCAAGTCTCAAAATATTCTTGCAATTTAAACTTCACATAATGTAGGTATGACATCAGATGTTCTACATGTATTAATAGGTAGACTTTATATAATTAAATGGGGATCCTCCAAAATCAAACAGGAGTGAGACAGTGATTTAACATTAGCCGTTCAATATGTACCTTCTATGGACCAGATACGCACAGATAAGCAACCAATTATAAACAAAGAAAGATAAAAGATGCACAGAAGGAAACTGGAACTCTTTGACTTCCATTTTAGACATGCAACATACAGTTTATCCACACCATTATGACTGCTACAAATCAGAAAATCCCTCAAATCACATGTTGAGAAATTGGTGTAATGTGTGCAGAAAGGCTGGCCATGTGCATTGACGTCTCTGATTTAGATGGTTTGGAGAGGGGATCGTGACTTTCATAAGCAAGGCTTATTAGCAGTCTCTAAATGCTCTGCAAATGGGCTGATCTATTATATACAGCATGAAGCACTGGTGCTTTCAAACAGGTAAAGGGGGATTTGAAAAAGGACACATTTGGAGATAATTACAGGAACATGCTGGAAGGGGATTCATAATTTACTTGACATTCAGAATTCTTTATTATCTGGTTAATTAGCTCTGGTTTGAGATTTCTCATAATCAGAACACTTGATCTGCAAGGCATGACGACAGTGTGTCAGTATATGCAATTTACTGTATTTTCCAGGAATTAAACGATAGATAGAGAGATTGAAAGAAAGACAGACAGACAGACAGACAGACAGACAGACAGACAGACAGACAGACAGACAGACAGACAGACAGACAGACAGACAGACAGACATACAAACAGAAAGACATACAGACATACATACAGAAAGACATACATACAGACAGACAGACAGACAGACAGACAGACAGACAGACACACAGACAGACATACATACACACATACACACATACATACATACATACATACATACACACATACACATATACATACATACATACATACATACACATACATACATACATACATACAAACATACGTGCTTTGATAATTTTAAACAAAAATATTCACAAAATCAATATTGAAATCAAGTTATTGACAAAAGGCTCCTCTGAACTCACCACTAGATGGTGCTAATGTGTTTTCCACCCCATTCCCATCAGCAGATGGATGTTTTTTTTTTTCAATGCTTGACATTTTGAAGGTTAAACACATAAATAAATATGTTTGTTTGAAAAGTCTAAGATGAATTTCCTATGCGGTAAAAAATTAACAGAAAGAGTTTGGCAGAGCTTACTGTGATCTGTATGTGTCTTCTGTTACCACAGAAGGAGGGAGAAAAAAAGAGCATGTGGTTGCCATGGACAACCAGACATTAAAGTGTACTTTTTTCCCCTTTACAATTGATGAGGACTGTGGGGATGCAAAACAAACTGGAAAATGGATAATGGAAACTCTGTAAATTGAATACAACATATCACTGTAAGTAAGCTATTACTTCTCAGCCAATTCATCGTGTGTGAGTGCAAAGCAGCTTTGGCTCTAACAAATACCACACCGTAAATAACTCTCATGCTTGTGGGGAAATGTGCTGAATGTAAGTGCCATAGACCGTGTTATTTTGCATGTGAAACATCATTGTAAGTAACACCTGTAGGCACTTCATGGTGTCAAAAGGTTGTCTCCTGCTGATGTGTACATCTACTGATGATGAACACCACCCATATGCATACTTCAAGGCCTAGTTTACAAAGACTTGCAGCAGCTCTAAGGGAATCAGGTGCTGCACTCTCACTTCAGCATGTTGCACATCTAAGCGCAGGCACCGCACCACTCTATGGGGATGTGGTAGGAGTCTTTGTCTTTCTTTCTACCCCTTTGATATCTCCTGGTGGGAAGGTGGGGCTGGGTACAGGGGGAAGGCATTTGCAAGTGAAAGACTAGAGAAAAGAATATGAGAGAGCGAAGTAGACAGGTAGGTGGTAGGTGGGATCATTTCTCCATTGATGGTAAGCAAAACATTTACCTTCTGTTTCGCCTGTGTTTCCAAGAATCATGGAGCCACCATGGATTACTCAGTACATACAGTGTGCTAGCTTACTGTTATTAATATACTGCACTGTGAAAAACAAACAGAGGGTAACACCATATATGAAAAAAAGATAATCTCTCGCATTTCCCTGTTGCTGTAATGTTTTTAAAGACAATACACTGTGCCAGTGACACCACATGATGCACCTTGAGACTTTGGAATAGCATCTTATTGCATGTGACGACGATCCCTGTATGTCCTGTGTCATATTGTTAACTCTCTTTTTAACTTTAATTTACAGTATTCCATTGGGTACATTTGAATGATATTGGGCATGTATTGCACATCATGGAATATATGATATCTATTTGAAGATGCTACTTATTTTATATTACTTTTATTTTGACAATGGAGGAAATAACTGTTGGTACAGGTGAACATCTCTGATAGACCAAGGATGGCAGATACAGTAGTCTGTAAAAAAATAAAAGGTTTTACAGTAGCGGCTTAAGAGGCAGAACGTTCCCCAGGGAGTTGGGGCTCACCAAAACGAGATCAAGAAGGAGAGAGAAAGTTTGACTTACAATTATCTGATGGCCAGAAACACATCTACATCTTCTCGATTGGCGGCCACTCCATTCTCGGTGGCGTTTGGTAAGGCGGGTCTATAGTGAACGTCTCAAAGTCCACTGGCTACCTTCTCCATTGTTGATGGGTATATCTCTGTTCAGAGGCTATATATTCTCCACTAATAATTGATTTGAGGTGATTAAAAAAAAGAGTTTCCTAATGATTAACGTAGTCTTTTAAACTTGGAAAATAATGGTTATACTTTGAATGAACTGATAATTAATTTAGCTGCTGTATACATAATGAACTTCCTCCTGATTCCTCTTGAGAGCCTGCGAGTTTGATGTATTGAAGGAACCAAGCTGAGTCACTCTAGATTCATCTCCATACATGTTCCCTTAGAAAAAATGAGATGTATAAAAATGTTCCCCACGACTGGAAAGACGATCCCCGTCGTACCTCACTGCAGTGTCACTCCCATCACCTTTAATGGGTGGGGGATGGTTACTCTGTGTGGGTGTCTGTCTGTCTGTGTGTCTTCCCCCTGACATAAGCTGACCAAAGTGACTGTGGACCAGATGGACCCTGATGTGGATGGCTTGATCAACTGGAGCGTTATCAGACCACCCACTCTGGCTGACATAAGCTGTGAGGGCTAAGCGTATTAGGAAGCAGGGGGTCCACGGGGACTATCGAGACACTTCGGAGTAATAAACTCATCAGGGGAGAGACAGATACACCTGTTCGCTACAGGGTGACTGAGACAGAGGGCACAGAGTGAAGGAGACGAGGAAGATAGAGGGATGAATGGTTGGTAAAGGGCACAGACAGAAAGAAGGAGATAGCTGTTGAATAAGGGGGGAATCAAGGCAAAGAGACAGGGGCGCACAGCTGCAGAGGGTTGACCATCCCTAGAGTCAAAATTGCCTCAGACAAGACAAACTGAAGTAGCCTAGTTGAGTCCAATACAAAGAAAAGACCAAGGGGAGATATCAAATCATGTTTTTAAATCCCCAATCTCTTCAAATCAAAATGGCAATGTTACTCAGAAGTGTTGTTGAGTGAAATAGAACAATTAAGAGTTCATCTTGGGATTCTTTCAAGATTAGTTGTTTGATATCAGGCATGATTGTGAGAGTTATTATATCCAATTCTCTATTTAAAAACAGACCTTGAGATATTTTGTGAAAATATGAGACAAGTGAAGGGCTTTCAAAATGCAAATTTGAAGTGGTGTTATAGTGCTAGCCTTGGCAGACATAGGCAGCTAACACAGACAGGCAGCCATGTGGAGAAAAAGAGCTACTATTACAAAGTCCAGATACAATTAAATGATATGTAAAAACGAGAGGGAAGCAAATCTACAACCTCCACATACAGTAAGCCTGATGCAAGACAAATATAGACACTCTACTAGGTCACCTATATAACATTGGTTGGTAATTTCACAATCCTTTAACACTTGTTCTGTTTGAAATTCCAGAAATAATGCAGTGACCCATATGATTCTATCTCATCTGTAGAAAATTACTTTGACCTACTTTGATGTATTGTAGACACTGTTCTTATGTCTGCTTTTGATCATAACAAAACAAATTGTTAAAACAAGAGAACATGTTTGTTTGGACATAATACATTAGACATTACTCTGTACATTAGTCTGTGCCATTCCAAATCAAAATACTAAATTAATCAATTTGAATTTGAATCTTTATCATATAGATGATATGTGTGTGAAGTTAGAGTTGGTGGTTAGATGGTGCTCTAAGCTTTAGAAAAAAATCACCAGTTTAGTAATTTGTTTCACTACGATTTATAAGTCAAGTTCTATAAACAACAGAGCATTTGTTTCAGTTGTGTTTGTGTTGTTGCATCACCTGCTTTATCACTCATGGGGCTTTCACAAGCAATTGAAGTAAGGCAAAAAAAATCTGAATTAGTCATCAATTTCATAATAAAGCTTTTATGCAATCATATTGGTCAATTAAGATGTCGATTATATCGTGCTTAAGTGCACCTTAACATCCTTTTTCTATTACATATTCTTGGAATGCTTGCACCCCTGTGTTTACCTGAGTAGATGGTAGCTTCCAGATTGAGAAGATAATGCCAGTCATTGTCTGGAGGGATACGGTGGCAGTTCACTTTGAGGCCGTGGGTTTCATTAGTATGTAATTTTAGCTCAACTTTTTCTTTGTATACTCCTCGCCATTTCTGGAAATAAAAGACACCATTTTGCATGGAATCCCACCCACACATGTTTCATTGTTCATCAGCAAGATTTTCAGTGTCAAACATTATATTTCAGATGTTCTCAACAGTATTTATTTTGTAGCTTTACCTTTCCAGGATGCTCTTCCTATAACACTCTTTTGTTGGTGTTTTCATCCAATGGTCCATCCTTATTCAATTTCTCAAACATTTTTGGAAATCAATAACCTAATAATATGCATGACTTCAATATTAATAAATAAACATGACAGCTTTATTTAAGTGTGAAGTCTAGCAGAAAATGGAATCCTATCCTTGTAATAACTGTTAAAGAGCAATATTTGTTTCTCAGGGGGATTCGTGTGTCACTTACGTAAGCTCTTTATGTTGTCGAATAAACACTGCTGTGTGTTGCTTTAATTAATCTCTCTAATATCAATAAGCTATACAAAAGCATTGCATGGAAAGATATAAGTAAATGTTTCTACTACCCAGCCTTATGTCTATCAAAGGTTTGTATAAAAAAGTGTTTTGAATCTTTATGTCATTATGTGAGTTGGTGTATCTTTGATACTAAGCTAGGAGGTCTCATCTCCTTGTCTCAGCAAGATACTTGGCGAGGTTGGAGAGAGGAGAGGTAATTATTTGCACCTTAAGATGAATGCACTGTTTACTAAAGGCATAACTTTGAGGATGTCTCTCATTACTGCACCTATTTCCTGTGTCCAGTCTGGCTTGCCAAATGGGGCGTGGCTCTTTTGGAGCACTAGGTGATGCTAATAAGGCTATATAATATGATTACAATGAATATATCTCATGTTCTTTCCAAGGAGAGTGTTATTCCACTAAGAGCATGTTGAGAGGATTAATGTATGCATCCGACTCATTGACTTCCTTCAGAGGGTCAGTGTATAGAACCAAAGGATGCTGTGCCTTTGAAAAAATCAATCTGATGAGAATTAATCTCTGTCTTGAATCTATTTTTCTCTCACAGGATATCACATTTCACAATAATATCACATATCACAAAATAAAACAAATCATTTACAACTGTAGTCATCTGTGAACTCAGCCCTCTGCCTATTGAAGCCAAACACTGGCCACTATTCCACAGTAAGGAATGTGATGCGGCAGAATCAGTTACACAGTCATCCTTTTTTTAGGAAATATTTATTGGAATCTACAAACAGTGAACATTTGCTTGAACAACAGAAACAGTCACACTAACAGATGCAAGTTGTGTTTGACCATTACACACATTCATCCTTTCCAATACGCATGCGTTACCTGCAGCCCACGTAGAGATAAATTATAAAATCAACATAGACATGTTTACACAAAGTGTACAAACACACATACTATCTCTCACTACGCACAGGACAGGTTTTATCTATCAACCTTTCTGAATAAACCATTGTTTTTCTTGAGGCTTGATGACAATGCTAAGCTGGGTCAGGGATTTAAGCTGCACTGTTACAAAGACAGCATTAGAGCTGGAGAAAAACGAAATAAGGAGAGGCTGCATAGTGAACATATAGATAGATTCCACGGCTAAAACTGCAAACCATGACAGTGCTCATCAGTACTTACCTTTACATCTATCAAACTCAGTGAGGCGGGTCAGATCGACCTTGGTGGTCCATCTGAGTGGTCCAGTGGATCAATGCACAAGGCATTTACATCTGACTTGACATTCTAACCAACCGCCTGACCTGCTTGTTGTAATGGCAGTTGGACCCTACTCAGCTTTCATGAATGTGTGCTAGAAACCTTCAATGGTGCCCACCTGTCACCAAAAAGCAGCCACACCCTCATTTATGCATTACTTAGGGCCTAATAAAATTGATACAGGTAAGTTGTTAAAAATATCAAAGTCATAGACAGGACAATTTGCTTTTTAGGACAAAAACGTTTTTGTTGTATTTGGCAGTAAAATTATATTGCTGCTGTAAAGTTAGACAGATACAAGCTTCAACAGTCTCTTATGGATTCTCAGAGATTATCCTGTAATGGGGTCATATGCTGGATGAACTAACTTTCAGGAAGGCGTGACATATGCAGGTCACCTGTGGGAACAAGCATTAATAAATAAAAACTTGCAGTCAGACTGCATTATACATGGGTGCTGTAACAAATGTAAAGTATAGAGGGCTTAAGTCTTTGAACAATAAAGGAGACACATTCTTACAAATGTCATCAGTGCTGCTCTCAGTGTTGATACTATCATGAAAAGAGTTCTCAAACTGTTTTGGGAAACAGCTTTTCTAACACTGTTCCAAAGTGAAGTGCTACTCTCCCCCTTTCTCTGAAACAGCAAAGTGTTAAACTTTGTAAAGAAGAAAAAAAAACACCAATTCTGACGGCAACATGGAACAAATAATGTGGGAGACAAACAACAGGCAGGTAAAAGTAGCGGTGAAAGAGGTGACTGTTTGCTGCTGGAAAAGAATCCCGTGTATTAAAGGTAGGGTAGGTAATTCACTTCAGAAACACTTTTTGTTATATTCCATGGAATGCTCTTAACATCCCGATAGCAATGAATACATTAAATGCTTTGACAATGCATAAAACAAAATTCATCTGTGGAAGCCGTGGCACTGTAAAAAGCACGACCAATCATCTGAGCCGGCCCGTGTCAGATGATTGGATGGCCTACCTGCCTGTCAGCCTTCCATCTCGTGCACAAAATTATCTCTTGCCCTCATTGGTCATATGCGCGTTCATGTGTGTTGGAGGAGGGGCTCTGTAAGGAAGTACGGCTGCGTACTTTCAAATTCTAGCACACTCAAGCTGGCTACTCCATTCTTACTTACCCTACCTTTAAGTGAGAACAGATTTTTTTGTCTTCATTTTCTCTCCTGAAAGAGGTAGTAATGGAAAAAAAGCTCATTCAGACTCCTCATGGTCTTTCTTCATGGCTCAAATTTCTTCTAAAAGTGTTACACATTTGTATTGCTCAAGGGGAAGAAGAAGAGAAATCAGAGAGTATAGGAAAAGGAAAAAAGAAAAAAGAAAAAATGGGTTAAATGGCGTAGTCAGGATGAGGCCTTCTCTCTCTTATTACCACTTGAAGAAAGGCCATTGCCATTAGATTGAAATTTAATTTAGGAAATAGTGTTTTAATGCAGCTGTTCACCAGAAGCCCATTCCAAATACACTTTCTGTCAGTGTGTTTCCTGAGGGCCATTTAATTGGGCTAATGAAGAAAGCTGCTAATGGCTGGGTTTATCTCTGGAAACACTGTGACATTTCATCAAGGCAGGTGATTTTGGAGGCATTGTTTAAACTCACTGTGAATTGCATTGTTTACAACAACAAAAGATACCCTGTTATTTGGGGAAATTATGAAAAAAACATGTTTTGGCAATACTGAAGCCTTGAGTAAATCTGATGATTTAACTTCATTCAATAGCAGATTGGAATGTTTTGTTGTTATTATCCACATGTTCTTAATCATATTTTCAAAAAACATCTGTCTTGTTGCCGACTGAAGACTTCAGAGGAAGGTACACTGTGTGAACAAAATATGCAGCACATTAAAAAAACAATCTCACACACACATGCGCACGCAACAAATCACACATTATATGCAGAAAGAGACAGTGATGTGACATTTACCTTCATCGGTTATCAACATCTTGACATTAGTACATCAAACCTGCTGTTTAGTAATGAGCTTTGGTCGCCTCCTGACTAACGAATGATTCTGACACTTATGTCATTCCCTCCTGTCAGAGAGAAAGGTCAGTGGGAAAGTCAAAGAGGTTGAGATCCATGTTTATACATTGATCGACCACAAGACTACTCAACAAAGCTGACGTTGAAATAGCAATACCAAATGAAGGGTATGGTTGAATATGGACAAAACTGCTGCTCCTGACAACAGTCAAGGATAAAAGTTATCAGGGCAGTGAAGTGAAGGTTATATGGATATGTAATAACTTGTGATGTATTTTAAATGGTAAATCAAACCAATATAGTGGGCATGGAGCCTCAGTCACAATATGTCCACACAGAAAGATTGTAAGAAAGCTTTGATTACTCTCTTCACAATGATGCAGCACTACTCATTAATTCACCATGACATAAGAAGAAAGAAAAGCTTTAAATCCGCAACTCTTAACAGCCAGAAATTAGTATTGTTGTCTTTTTTAGCTGAAAAAATAAATACATAATCAATTAACTTATTACCAAAAGATACTTCGGTTTAACTTCTAGTGTTTGGAAATTACTATTTTATAAAAACCACTGCTGCTTCTAAGGGGGGCATACATAATCTGCTTAATATCGGCATAGATACTCTAAAGAGGCCCCCTAGCAGGTAATACATACATTGTTACTATAACACTTTTACATTTGAGTTCAAACACACGTCTCTAAATTAGGTTGCTGATAATACCAAAAACTATATGAAGAAATGATGTATGGCACTTAAACATATAAGTCAAGGTCATTAAATGAACATGTTTAAGAGTGCCTACATCTAATTAATACTCTTTTATTGTTGGTCCTATTTTATAAAAAAAACTCAATTAATCTCTTCTCTCAAAACATTGAAATCAATTCCAAAATAAAACATAAAGAACCAATACCGTAAATGGAATCAATTAAAAATACTTGTATTAACACTAAATCCAAATCTTGCTGTCTGTTGATGATAAATGATCCAACTGACATTTCAAACCGCTGCATCCTGCCCTGTTAGTCCCTTGCAAAGCTGTCCAACGAAAGGTTTCCTTTATTGTAAACAACAATGAAGTGTGAAATTTGAAAAAACACAGATGCACCACCGGTGAACTACGAGCCACCAATCATTTGTAGTCTGTACCCAGAGCGACTTTTGAATCCCTCCTTCTCTTCCCACCTCTTCAAATTCATTGGCTGCCAGAGGAGTAGCGACAATGTTTAATGCACCATGCGGTGTCCGGACTTCAGTCAGTGAGAGGAAGCGTTCTATGTGCTTAGGGCTGTGTTACGTGCAGACAATACTAACTAACGATTGTGCGTATATATTAAAGAAAATCATCCGCTTTTCCGACAGCAACAGACAGACTTGTGGCAGAATGCAGGGCTGTCGCTGACCACCTCCTCAGCAGCTGTCTCTCTGTGTGGACTTTGAAGAGGACGGACAAGGACAAAATGCCACTACGGGAATCAGTCACTCAGCTCTGTTTCGGACGGGGAAAAAAACAATAATCGCCCTTTAAAAATCTGCTTTGGATCTACCTTACTATACATTTGGATTTTTGTATCTCCCCATAGAGTTTTCTCTCCGAACAGTTGTTTTTCCTGAAGAACGGTGACTCACTGCGGGCAGAAGGCGAGTCGCTGCATCCTAATCAGACAGCGGAGAGGTCTTCAGCTCATTGACATTACAGTCATACTTTTCTGGAGCACTTTTTTTTTTATTTCCACTGCGCTGCACTGTAGCCTGCGTGTGCAGCGGAGGCTTGTGGCTTTTCTCCCAGCACAGAGGAGGGAAAGAGGATACGGGTGGTGGGCTAACACGAAAGTGGTTAGAGAATGAAACTCTCCCTAAACCCTGCTGGAACTGACTGTTTTGGTTTTTACATTTATATTATTTGGACTATGACAGCACTTTTTTGGGTAAGTTTACGTTTGGTCTATAATGTGCTCCATGTAAATTCATGCAATTTTCCATTGAAATCCCTGTCAGTTGTTAATTTCTAAATGGTTGTTATTTCACAACCATCCTTATGCAAGCAGATGCAACAGCTTCTTCCAAGGACCGTTGAATCTCACATAGAGAGATAAAGAGAGAGACAGAGGGCATTAGTGGAGAGAATTACACGGCAGTGCTGAGATGTTGGCAGCTAATTTCCGAATTTGTATAAGGCTCATTGTAAATATCCGGATTATGCGGATTTGTTAATGCGTGTAAGAGGCTCATTTTATCCACACTTATTCAAATAGCCGCTACAATAGGCCATCTTCAGTTGTACGCCTGCAGGAGTATATTATTAAAGTTGTCCTTTTACAGTTTCATTCGGCTTTCTCATAATGTGCGAATGTGCGAACATTACGCTAGTGTCAGGTCTTGCATAAGGATGAATTAAGAACTGTATTTTGTTTCTAATGATACATGTCGTAAATAAACAAGAAAGAAAATCAGCATTTCCCTGTGTATGGGCTGCGCCGTGTCTTCCCAAGGTTAACTAATTGACAAGCTTCCCTATAATTGTGGAGATGAATTACACATGAGCCCAGTTTCATTTTTGGCTCAGCGGTGGATGTGATTTCTAACTGGCAGAATTGCTATTGTATTGTAGTCAGATTTTATTTGGCTGAATAATTGACACATATAACAAATATTTTTTTTTCTGTTTTTCTTTTTAGGTTGTATGAAGAAACACTTACAATGACTATTTTGTTCGGAGACTGGATTGCGATTATTGCTCAGATGAGTCTGGGCGCTCAGCTGAATATAAATTAGGTGTTCAGCGCCACAGATAGCTGGAAGAGGCAGAGGAAGAGAGAGACATAGCAAAGACAATCCACAAAGACAGATGCGAAGGCCTCACATGATGAACATAACTCTTTTTTTGATCCTGAATAATAGAAACATCACATTTGAACAAAATATCAACAGGTCAAAGGAAGCATAGACAATAAACAGTTTATAGCTGCTTTTACGGAGTGGGAATGTATCTTTCTATTTTCTTTTTCCTCCTCCTATGGGCTCAAGCCCTGACATTGAAGAACTTAAATTACTCTGTCCCGGAGGAACAGGGTCCAGGGACAGTGATTGGGAACATAGCCAAAGATGCCAGACTCGGACTTGAACAGGTTGGGCCGGGACAGGGTAAGAAAGCCAACTTCAGGGTTCTTGAAAACTCAGCACCGCATCTCATCGACGTGGACCCTCAAAGCGGACTGCTGTACACAAAGCAACGCATTGACAGGGAAACCTTGTGTAAGAGAAACCCCAAGTGCCAGCTCTCCATGGAGGTGTTTGCCAATGACAAGGAGATCTGCATGATCAAAATAGATATCCAGGACATTAACGACAACTCACCCGCTTTCCCCTCGGATCAGATTGATATTGAAATTTCTGAGAATGCAATGCCAGGGACACGTTTTCCCCTGACCAGCGCGCATGACCCAGATGCAGGGGAGAACGGCCTGAAAACCTATCAAATAACACGCGATGACTACAATCTATTTTCGTTAGAGGTAAAATCCCGTGGCGACGGGACTAAATTTCCAGAATTAGTTATTCAACGACCATTGGACCGCGAAGAACGAAGCCATCACACCCTCATTTTGTCAGCCACGGATGGGGGCGAATATCCTAGGTCAGGTAACATGCAGATAAATGTTAAAGTTATTGATTCCAATGATAACAGCCCTGTGTTTGATCAACCATCGTATATTGTGGAAATTCCTGAAAATTCTCCTCCTGGTAAAGTGCTGATCGATTTAAATGCCACTGATCCTGATGAGGGCAACAATGGACAAGTAGTCTATTCTTTTAGTGGCTATGCCCCAGAGAGAATCCGGGAGCTCTTTTCCATAGATTCAAGAACAGGGGTCATAAAGATTCAGGGTGAAATTGACTATGAAGAGAGCCCAGTCATTGAGATTGACGTCCAGGCAAAGGATCTAGGTCCCAATCCAATCCCAGGCCATTGTAAAGTCACAGTTAAAGTGCTTGACAGGAACGATAACTGGCCATCTATAGGCTTTGTGTCTGTGAGACAGGGAGCCATCAGTGAGGCAGCACCTCCAGCCACTGTCATTGCTCTGGTCCGTGTCACAGACAAGGACTCAGGCAGGAATGGGCAGCTTCAGTGCAGAGTGCTGGGTAATGTCCCTTTTAAACTTGAGGAGAACTATGATAACTTCTATACTGTAGTAACAGACAGGCCCTTGGACAGAGAGGCGCAGGATGAGTATAATGTCACCATTGTGGCCAAAGACAACGGCATTCCTCCTCTAAACTCAACAAAATCCTTCACCGTAAAGATTCTGGATGAGAATGACAATGTTCCTCGCTTTACGAAGTCAGTTTACCTTCTTCAAATACCCGAGAACAACATTCCTGGGGAGTACCTAGGTTCAGTTCTGGCGCATGACCCGGACCTTGGCCAGAATGGCACAGTATACTACAGCATAATGAACTCCAATGTGAGTGGGGGTGATGTCAACACCTATGTTAATGTGAATGCTGCTAATGGAGCCATCTATGCTGTGAGATCCTTTAACTATGAGCAAATCAAGTATTTTGACTTTAAGGTTCTTGCTAGAGATGCAGGATCCCCACACCTGGAGAGCAATGCTACAGTCCGCATCAGTGTTCTCGATGTCAATGACAACATCCCTGTCATTGTTCTGCCCCTACTTCTAAACGACACGGCTGAAATCCACGTGCCGCGTAATGTTGGTGTGGGCTACATTGTCACCACAGTAAGGGCCGTGGATAATGACTATGGTGAGAGCGGGAGGCTCACTTATGAGATCTCGGATGGCAATGAGGAGCACCTCTTTGAGATTGATCCAGTGACTGGGGAGGTTCAAACAGCCCACCCATTCTGGGACGATGTGAACCCCATTGTGGAGCTGATAATTCGAGTATCAGACCATGGCAAGCCGACTCTGACTGCTGCCGCCAGGCTCATCGTCAAGGCCTCTAACGGACGTCCCCCTGATGGATTGCCACGCACAAAGGACAATCAGAACTGGGACATGTCCCTGCCTCTTATTGTAACTCTAAGCATCATATCCATCATGCTTCTGGCTGCAATGGTGACCATAGCAATCAAGTGCAAGCGAGAAAACAAGGAGATCCGTACATATAATTGTCGCATTGCAGAGTACTCGCACCCTCAGCTGGGGAAAGGCAAGAAGAAGAAGATTAACAAGAACGACATCATGCTGGTGCAGAGCGAGGTGGAGGAGCGGGATGCCATGAATGTGATGAATGTGGTAAGCAGCCCTTCCTTGGCCACCTCTCCTATGTACTTTGACTACCAGACACGACTGCCACTCAGCTCACCAAGGTCAGAGGTCATGTATCTCAAGCCCACTGCCAATAACCTCAGCGTGCCCCAAGGCCACGTGGGATGCCACACCAGCTTCACAGGCCCAGTCACCAGCACTACAGATACACCTACTAACCGCATGTCCATCATACAGGTAAGGGAAATTGCACTCCTCTCCTTCACTGTTATGCCACAATTTTCACGTCACAACCCTCAGAAAGCTCCAATTTCCTATATCAACATTTGTCCCTTGTTTTGTAAAATCAAAATAAAGAGGGATAAGGACAGGCAGAGGCAGAGAGGCCCAAGAGCATAGAGAAAACAAAGAAGGGAGGGGTGAGCATTAGAAGGATTAAACAGTAATTCCGGTGTTCTCATAAAACAGAGCCTGCGACATCGAAACAAATCAGTTGTGCCTGAAATATCTCACGCCAGGCCTTTGAAATCAGTTTTCATGTAGAAATGCTTCTTTAATCACTCAATCACTGTCGTTTCATTCCTGTGGAATAAAGAGTTTAGCCTGTTGCTGAGTTATAATCAGTTTATGTCAAAATCCAATTACTATTATTATTTTTTGAATATACTAACATGCTCTATTAATAAACTTGTACACACAGGCAGTCAATTCTATAATGCTCTACCACGACATTAAATTCTCTCAAGCAGTGACAAATAGGCGTTCACGGTTTCATGCCGTTGTTTAACATCAGTCATCAAATTCTATAGCACCTCATGGTTAAATATAGCGATTTTAATTCCTTGAGATTAACAGATTATACTTACTTTAATGGCTACTTTGTAGGACTTTGTGCATTGGACTTGGGTGTATAAGCCTCTAACGTGATAAGTTCTCTGTCTCTTCAGCCTTAAGCCAATTAAAAGTCTGTCGTGTCAGACAAAGATTAGGGCCTGCTTAAGACAGTGGTGTGAAACACTAGGGACAATGGGCAGGTGTAGCAAACAGTTTTACTTACCCCTACCTATTGTTCAGATATTCAAAAAAGAAATGATCTTTGTGTAATTTAACAGAAATATTAAACATCCCTCACTGAATTTTATTTTATAATGTTCCGCGTATGGCATTATACTAATTGGCACGATGAATGATTGACATTCCTCCGGTAAACCCTTTTGGACTGCAAATATTCGTCTGTCTATTAGGCTCTAGGCTGTCTTTTCTCTCCCACTATTTGTGCTGGATGTGGATGTGACGAGGACTGTGATCAGATGTGACGTCTTCTCACCAGGGAGGAAGGCCCCTGTCTGTTGTTCCAACTCTCAGTCTCAGCCCTGCTTCTTTTATGGCCCAGCTGCATAGGGCAAGGGTCAGCACAAAGACCGTTAAGGCTTTCTAATCAAAGGAACAGAATCATTTCTGTTCCATTCTCTGATAAAAGTAGTGATGATGAATTAGACTGTCTGAGACTGTTGCATATCCTTTTTGTGCACTTACTTTTTTCCCACTTTCAAAGGGAAACAAATGTGTGGAAACAATGAATTCCTTAGTGTCTTATTTACAGAGGGTCCCCTCAACGCATCAGACGTGCAGGGTGCTCTGTTGTATTATTCAACAGAAACCTGTGTAGAGGGAGATGACCTGAGGCATTAAGTTTCTTCAGAATCTGTACAGAAGCGTATCACTTTCCTCCCTTCCTCCCCTGCTTCTGCCTTCTCACTCCGTTTGTGTGGACAGTAAGTAACCTGAGTCACAGGAGAGTGGCTATGGGAAAAATGTCAGGAAACAAAGACAGAATTCCCCTTCCATCGATCCCAAGGCCTCTCAGCCCATCTGTCACTACGGTTGCCATGAGAGGAGAAGCTAAATAGGAAAAATAAATAATGGCATGGATAAAGCAGGAGAGTGTATTGCCTGCTCAGTCAGTTTCACAAGGGCACCTTAGTGCTACTGTCTTCATCCGTACCTACTGTAGCTGCCTGCAACTCCCAGTCTTTCTCCACACTGCTGCTGGACTCTAATGATGTTTTATAGTGGTGCACTCACAGACAGGCTGGGCTTGGTCTCTATGTGGTAGAGGGGAATAATATGAACATATCAGCAGAGCTCTGCTGGCCTTATCATTGTCACCACCGTGCCAGCACCCGGCCCAGTGGAAAGCTCCATTTCATTTCTAAAGAGAATTCCTTGGATAAGGAGATAGATGATACGTAATGATGCCTAATTCCGCTTAAGGCGTAGAAGGGAATTACTTAGTGTAGAATCAAGGTTAAAACCAATCTGCCTCAAAATTCTTCAATATGCAGGAAAAAGGGATTTCAGTAAATTGTTCCAAAGAGTGAGGCTGCGCCCACTCTCCCTTGAATACTTTAGAGTTACCAGCTGTGCCAGGCTGTGGCCCACTGACTTGTTTTATAAGTTTCTCTGCTGCTTCCTTCCCATCTTTTCAAGAAGCTGCACTCATTGTCAGCAAACATTCTGAGACTCCTGTGTCATTACTTTTAAATGGCCCATAATTTATCATATTGATTTGTTTTGAGTAGTAATTTGATTCACCATGAAACTATAATTAAACTGAATCCTGTCTCGGCAGGAGACCATCCGTGTTAATAAGGTGCAGGTGGTACAGAGGCAAAGAGTCTGAAAGGCTATAAAAGCTGCCTTTAGGTGGCGACATTCTGCCTTGTGTCGGGTAGCATCGAGATCAGGGTGTCAAGGAGAAAAGGGGCTCTAGTCTCTGCTGACTTGACAGTGTTTCTTGTCATCTGGTAGTGAGGCTCTTGCTGCTTATAATGACAAATATATCAGACATCAATTAATACCAACGCATGGAATATAAAATATATTTATTCTGTAATAGTATACATGACATTATTTTGTTAGAAGTGCTTTTATATAAAAATCTTTAAATTTACCATACAGAAGCTGAATTCATCAAATGTAAAATATGCACACATTTTTTAGAAAAAGCTATGCTGATTGATCTTTTCTTCATTTCATACTAAACCAAGGTCTCGGAAAATAATTTTTTAAATGACTGGCAGCCATAAACGTATTGAATGAATTTAGTTTTTTGAGTGCTAACAAAAAGAAGTTAAGAGGTGTGACTGTAATCATTTAACTGGTGGGTAAGCAATATAGAAGATAAAATGTTCACTCCTTTTGATCTGTTTACGTTGAGCTTGTGCATGCCAACAATTTAGCTAGAGCAGATGTTGAAAATGGGTGCTTCCAGGAATGGTTTTACTCTGTATAATTTAGGTAGATTGTGCGTGTGTGTGATTGTGTGTGTGTGTGTGTGTGTGTGTGTGTGTGTGTGTGTGTGTGTGTGTGTGTGTGTGTGTGTGTGTGTGTGTGTGTGTGTGTGTGTGTGTGTGTGTGTGTGTGTGTGTGTGTGTGTGTGTGTGTGTGTGTGTGTGTGTGTGTGTGTGGCTGTGTGTGTGTGTATGGGGGTATAACGTCATTGTGTATTCCCGGCATGTGATTTAAGCCTTTAGCTGGCAGGCACCGTGACAGAGCCCCTCTCTTTTATGAGCAGGACAATCTTGCATTTGTCCGAACCTTGAAACACCCTTCCTCCAAGAAACACACACACACACACACACAAACACACACACACACTCATGCACATAAACACACAGATGCACGTGTAACCAGGTTTGGGCTGTTTTGAAGGATTCTACTGAAAAAGTCTTATCAAAGCCTCCGCTATATATTGTATTGAAATTGCTCCCACACTTCAGTGGCCACTGAGGCAATGAATAGAAAAGCGCTCTTTATTTCATTTCTCCCCCTCTCCCTTCATCTTTAGATAACTGCTTTCCTCTGAAGCTTTCTATGGAATGAGTTTGGTAAACCTGTATGTACTGAAGCCCTCTTGCTGACAGGATTGTGCAGCTCAGCAACTAGATGCAGTCAGTCTTAATACTCGTTTACAGGAATAAGAGACAGTTTAAGAAGCTGTTTGTAATTTGTGTTATTTTGTCCCCAAGTTGATCTCTTCTCAGTCACAAGGCCAGATGTGTTTTATTTGGTCATACCAGTACATTTAAAAAAAAAATTGGCTCTCCCGAGGGTGCATCTACATATTTCCACAAATAAACCTGCGGCAACTGTACATAACACTACATGCTGAAATTCTGAATTATTAATAGGACGTTTTATTTTTCTTCATCTCCCCCAAGCTCAAATGATATATGCAACTGAGAGGAAGTGTGTTTAGACCACAGAGTGTTGCTCTGGGGAAGGAACAGTAAATTATGTCTGTATCTACTACAGCTAAAATATAGAAATGTTGTCATTGAATGTTGTAATCGTTTATTAGCTGCCATTAGTTGTATTTCAGTTTGCAGAGAGGCTTGTTTTATTACAGAAGCATCAGAATGCCTTGAAGCTGTAGAAAAGACTAACACACAGCAGAAAACTGCAGCTATATTTGCACCATCTTTCATTAATAAATCATAATGTTTAACAGATCAGAGGGAAGCAGAATATGTCACGATAAACATCAGAGGTCTCTGGCTACATATTTGTTAACATGAAGGGGGGCAACACAGAGTAAGTGTGAAACTACTAGTAACGTTATGATTCAAATATAATTTGAGCATTTAATTGACCTCACTCTCTTTGCAATAAGTGGCAGCATGAGAGAAAGTGCAGATGAATCTTCATCTTCTCTTTCAACACCTATATGGTAATGCCATGTTTTAAGTTTTGAAAAGAAAAACTGAATTAATGAACAACACTAATGTCTCCATCTTTACACTCACTTTTGATGTTTTCCCTGAACACTTTTTCCATGAAATGAACTAAGGATACAGATTCTTCAAAGATTTACACAATTAGTTATTCCTTTTCTTGTGGAAGTACACAAGAAAATGTTTTTCAGATCGACATAGCTGTGGTAGTAGTATATATTTTATTAATCAAAAAATTCCAAGTAACCCTGCTGAATAATTGAATAAAAGCCCCTGACGATGCCTACCACTAAAAACGGTTCCCCATGTAAGTTCTGACAAACTTAAGTCGATTAAAAACTGTAGAGATAGAGGGATGGATAGATGTTAGGAAACTGAAGACAATATATATGTATGCATTATATTGGTCTTATTGGTCAGACACTACAAATCCTTCCAACCAGCTGTTGTGCATTCATTTTGACACAGCACTTATCTGAGCTGCATCATTTCGTTATTTTAACAGACCTCTCGACCTGGCAAAGTAGGGAAACAAAAGGTTTTTTATTTTTTCGAGTTTAGAGGAAGAGACAGGATATGAGAACATGAGTTGACCTCCGTGATAGCCAGATTGCCCGGACACATTAAACCAATTTACTTGGTTGAATAGGAAGCAGCCTATTGGAGATGACATGGGCAAGATAATAAGACCGGATTATCAGTGGACATTTGCTTTGGAGTAATAGTGCATTTGTGAGCGCATGAGTGTGTTTGTGATGGAGGGGAAGTGAACGATCAGAACTCCCCTAATTCAATGACACTGAACTTCTAAATATCATGTCACACTATCATGTCTTTTTGTTAAGTAGCAAAGGCCATTATTTAGCCTGGTTTTATGTGGTCTACAGATCAGGTCCTATAAGACTTAGCATATTATTATTCTATTCTGCTACCATGAGCCTTGTGACTTGTGTTTACTGCTATTCATTTGTGTTTATTGTGTCTTTTTTTCCCTATCTGACAGTGTGTCTTGTTTTCTTGACCCTGCCGATCCTGTGTGCCCATATGTATGTTGCATTTCAAGTGAACGCCTACACAAGATGGATCAGTCCTTAACTGTAAGGTGTTTTCTTTTTGATATAAACTCCTCCGATACATGCTGTACTGTAGAGGAAAAAGAAGAGAGTGACAAAACAGTCTGTGCATGCCCCCAGGAGATTTTAAAGCATTTACCTTGGTGCTGCTGGCATTGTGCTGAAACAACTCAAGCACAAGGAACCTAGCATCAACAGAGGTCACAAAAACAAGAGAACAAAACATAACCTTCACAGTGGAGGAATCTAAGATTTAGCTGCCATGTCTATGTGCGTGTGTATGTACTTGCACTCGCACTGATGCACCTGTGCTACCACCAGCTGTGCTCTGAAGCACAGGTCTTGCTGGTTCTCTCAGATTGGAATGGGCTTCCCTGTAGGGGCCGCCTGCCCCCTGGGGGCTCTTAGATCCCTCCTGGGGTCTCTAGACTTAGCATTTTGAGCAGGAAGCTGTAAATAGGTGTATATATATAATAGGAGTGACCCCATGGTAATGTGCGCTGAGATACACAGCACACAGAGGGCTACATTGGCGTACATGGCACGGCAATGTATTCTTTGAACTCCTAGCAGCTGGGTCTCCTTGCTGTAAATCAAACACTTTCAAAGTCAAACAAAGTGGAACTGGCTCTGTTGTGTCTTGGCACCAGTCCAACGTGAGAGAGCTTTTATTTCTGCCACATCTTCCTTCACTGTGCCCCCCAGGCATGTAATGTAGAAACAACACGCAGCTCAAAGAATGAGTTATGTGAATCTGTTCTCACCTTCTATCTCATTAGTATAAGAGAAATGATTTATCCCTTGCTCCCTGAGAATCTCTCTCTCTCTCTCTCTTCGTCCTTGCCTTCTACAGTTCAGCACTTCTTCAGCTTCATCAGTAATGTGATTAATTGATTGGAGGGATATACCATGAATACCATCTCATTTACTCTAATTTCACCTAACTACATGTCAAAACAAGGCGTTATAGAACAGGCTTCTTCTTCCACATACAACCACTTCAGTTCATTGTCCCTTCTTATTCCAGAAATTACATTTGCATTGCAATTTGAGAAATGGGTCCATAAGAGATCTCACCGTCACTTCTGCTCCTGCTTATTCCTGCAGCACAGTTTGAAATCTGACTCCCATGTCTAAAGTCCTATGTGTTTCTCAAGAGAATTGACAGCCGCTGTGTTTTGTACTGGCTGTTATGTGTTTGTGGCAACAGAGGTGAATGAGTCGGCACTCTTGGATGTTATTGCCTAAACAAAAAGGCCCACCAAGTGACGGGCATTGCGGGCACAATACATTTGTCATCAAATGCTTTTACTGTGTCTGCTCTTCAGGGAAGCAGTGGCCATGTTGAGTGCTAATGCTGTATTGAAAATTGTATATTTGGCCGGGCTCATCTGTTTCTATTGCACTACACAGATGTACTCAATTGGCCCCTCACTGTGTTTATGTCTTGGAGAGGAATCTTTTTGGGGCCTTTAGCATTGAGATCAATTGCCGGTTTGCTCCGTTTCATATGGATTTTCCTCTGTTGGCACTAAAATACTGTATTTCATTATCTATCGCTCTGAGCATTGTTTATTAAAAAAAAAAAAAGAATTGTGCTCGCTCTCTCTCTTCCTCTCTTCCCCCCGCTCCTGCTCGGACTCTTTTCCTTTTAGGATTCCCTTTCTGTCTCTCTGATCTTGTCATCTTAGATAAGCCATGCAATTCCTCATGTTACTGACGACCCAAGCCAAATTCATAATGATGAGATTATCTTGTCAACAGTACAGAGTGTATATGTCTGCCATATTGATCTGAGGACAGTCTTAAATGAAGTACCACGATGGAAGCATTGGCTCACTGATAACTCTGAACAGATCTTGGTATTTATACACTCAACACTGCTGGGATGACGAATGGAACCCATGTATTCTGCCCTTGTCCTCTTTTCCTCTTTCCTCCTCTCCTTTCCTATTAACAGATTAATGGGACAAAACAACCCCTCTCCCAACACACATTGTCTGAAATTGCGTCCTCTTTGAGGTCATGTTGACATGCTGAGTCAATCTACTCCCAGTTGGAGAGACATGGGTGCTGCTGTGGGAAAAACCAATCAGATGGACTGCAGGGGAGGGAGAGCACGGAAGAAGAAATTACTAGCGCTCTGGCCTGTGTGTTTTTTTTTTTAATTACTGAGGTTTGAAGGGGGATTTATCTGTGCATTTGAAGAGAAGGTCAGCTGGGTTTAGAGCTTGAGATTATGTGCGATTGTTTCTTCTGTGGGCTAGCTGATTAATGGTAAAGCTGGTCTGACAGATACTTAATGCACTATAGACGCACTTAAAAGAGAACCAGAAGAACTGGCGTCCAACACTTTGACAACAGAGCATTATCCTAAAGCCTTTTCTGTCAGTTTTTACCCAGGTGTATAGACAGTATACCAACTTATTGTATTCCTCTTTCTTCTGGCTCATCCTTTGCTCAGATACCTCTGACCTGAAACATATACAGCAGATAGGTCACCTTGAAGTAAAAATATGCAGCTTTGTGTGTGTGTGTGTGTGTGTGTGTGTGTGTGTGTGTGTGTGTGTGTGTGTGTGTGTGTGTGTGTGTGTGTGTGTGTGTGTGTGTGGGTGTGGGTGTGGGTGTGTGAAAGAGAGAGTTTGAATGAGAGGGGTAATGTGTGTGTGTGTCTGTGCATACAGACACAGAGAAGAAGAACGTGTGTGTGTGTGTGTGTGTGTGTGTGTGTGTGTGTGTGTGTGTGTGTGTGTGTGTGTGTGTGTGTGTGTGTGTGTGTGTGTGTGTGTGTGTGTGTGTGTGTGTGTGTGTGTGTGTGTGTGTGTGTGTGTGTGTGTGTGTGTATGTGTGTGGGGGCGGGGGGGGGTGTGTGTGTGTGTGTGTGTGTGTGTGTGAGAAAGAGAGAGTTTGAATGAGAGGGGTAATGTGTGTGTGGTCACTAGTGCATGTATTGATATTAAACATGCTGTATGTTTGCATGCATTCTGCGTGTTTCTGTGTTCATATATACGTGTCTGGCCTCGGTTCTTGGCATTAGGGAAATATCCAAAATCCTTTCATCCACAGAACAGTTATTTCTCCATCCATTTAAATTGAATAATTGCATCCTTTAATGTTTTCGTTCACCCTTAGTTTCTCGCTTAATCTGCAAATAGACAACATCTTGTGGATTGTTTGTTTCAAAACAAAATTATAAAATGTGTCCTTCTTCGATTGAATTTGATAAAAAAATACTGCATAAGAGGGCATACAAATATCAGTTTGAAAGCTTAATAACGGTGTCTTTTTTTAACAAGTTAATGGCAGTCATCTTTACATTAAAAAGGCTGCAAACAGATATGCTGAATAATTTGCTTGCCTATTTGACTTTGGTTCAATTGCATTATGTAATGATTGCCAGTCGACAATTTAAGGTTAATTCTGAGGAAATCTCTAATTATTAGTATACATTCCAATGAAAAGAAGAAATATAGATCTTAAAGGAAAACATATTTTACATTTTGGAAATATATTAACTTTCTTGCTGAGACTTAGATTTATCCTTGATTAATACCACTGTCAAAATGACATGTCGCATATATCTCTTTCTTTTTTTTATGGAAGCTATTGTTTTGAGCTATGGTTATAGGCATTTTGCCCAATAGGTAGTTTGTTTAAATTCACACATGCATGTCTTGTCTGCACAGTACGACAGGTCTGTTAGCTCTGTAACAGCTTTGGACTTTTGGGCTTAGTTGGCTTCGGATTAATGAGGGTGAAGGGAGGTCAGTGCTGACTCAAGACTTCAGTTACCGGCAAAGCCATTGTAACTTTTGATGAGCAAGTACTGAATGATTAGAAGCTAACAAACCAAGATCACATACTTGATCTTTTACCTCCTTTTTTACTGCTTTCTTCAGAGTTTCAACATGTAAACATGTAAAATCAAGTTAAGTCCTCTCTGACTCCAAATCCAATTGTCTTTTTCCCGAATATTTCCTTTATAAATAATCACAAGACTGGTCCCAGCAGTAAGATACCCACACCAGCTGGTTAAATGTGTCTACAAAAAACGTAGGTATGGAAAACAACACTCCTATTTCAAGAGAACCGACAAACTGCTCTATTGGGTTTTTTTGTGTTAGAGTACATGCCAAAAGCCACATTTATCATTTACTCCTGGGGCTAAACTGTCACAGATGTAGATTGTGTTGATAGGAGAACAAACGTGCGTTCTTGTGTTGCGCTTCCTCTTCTGAGTAGAAAGGTTCCATCTGAAATGGCAGCTAAGTCTTGCTGCTGAATTGTAGTCAGTGTTATTCTGTTTTCTTCTTTTTTTATGATTCTGTTAGAAACTGCAGACATACATACATAATATTGCAGAAGATAATAGCAAATGTACCCGGCCCTGCATTATTTGAGTAAAATTTGAATGAGTGTGCCACTTACCTGGGGACGTAAAAACGTAAAAACATTAATTTGGGCGGAAGCTGGAGATTGGGTCACAACCTTTTCCAGGCAAACTGTGATTTAGAAAGTGTTTATTTCATTTTCAGTTCCTGTTGAATTTGTTTTATGGTTGTGTGCTGTGATCCACTGTGTTAAGCAGTACACAAATATTATATTTAGTTTTTTTTGTTCCTTATTAAAATTAATAAAACAACTATTTTTGTATTGAATGGGAGAGATAGATTTGTAAGAGAAAAGGATTGAAAAAAATAAAAAATAAAATAAAAGTTGTCTACTCTCATCCTGTATTCCATTATAATGTAAACTATCAGAAAAGTGAAACTCACAAGTCCACGGGCACCACATCCCTATGTGTTCCAAATCCAAAACTACTGTAGAAAACAAACTTCTTAAGTACCTCATTTTTTCAGGATTGTAGCATAAAC